>NW_020175414.1:1638294-1698411 GCF_003031525.2 Neophocaena asiaeorientalis asiaeorientalis | reverse complement strand
AAAAAAAAAAAAAAAAAGAAATCATAATACAATGGAAAAAGCAAGCTTCTTAGCTTTTAAGAAATAAAATACCCAAACATTTTCAGCCATATTAAAACTATAAGACACATTTTAGTATAATTATAGTAACCTCTTATGAAGGTAGGTTATCATCAATCTCTTGTTTGGGGCCACTTTTTTTTCCAATCATTTATATAGTGCACAAATAAATTTCTTTCTGAGTAAAATATTGGTCACTTAAATTATTTTTTGGAATAACTTTTTAGATGTTGTGTTGTGCAAAGTTTTCAAAACGAAATTATCTTGATGTGCAATGACCAAAGGGCCTCATTAGGAGTGACTTTAATTATTGATAATGTCTGCCAGTATGCTATGGATTTAAATTTGTATATGGTTTAACACAAAATGCTTCATTTATTTATCTGTAACACTTCATAAATGATAGGTAGGTGATAGTACTATTCTTTAAATTTCTAAATGCTACATAATATGAAAATATAGTAATTCTTATTACAATAATAAAATAATTTTATATTTTGTGAATGCTTGATTTGCATTTCTCTTATCTTGGTTTGCTCATGTTATGCTGACACATTTTCTATATTTACAACTGTTTTCATGGTCAGCTACCCAGTATGTTTTGCAGTAATAATTCACAATCATATTTCAAGTAATAGCTCAAAAAGCAGCTAAAATACAAAGTTAACACAGAAAGAGTGCGCCAAAAATTAAAAAAGCATATGTTTAAAACCAGATGGAATCAGTTTTTAATAAAAATTATAGCATTTACTAGTTATTTGGGTGTTAGCATGTAAGTTTACTACTTTTTCATTTGACTATCTCTTTTCAAGGAATTGTTAAAATATTATACAATAAAATATTTTAATAAATCACATTAAATAATATTTTATGCTTAGTAACCATGTCACATATTTATTCTCAAACTCCTATGTACAGAAATTACAGGTAAAAAAATAATTGATAATACAGGTTAACAAATATGTATGGTGTTTATTGCCATGTCCACAGAAAGTGAAGAATTAAATCCTAAGTCAGAAAATGAGTTCCCTATTATTGCCCATTTCAGAGAGGCAAAAATGAGTCATCTGATGTCACTTAGATTTTCAGCACCATGAGTCAAGAGGGGGAATATACCATTTCCTATCAAGAATATCAAACATTGATGTTTATGTTTTAAATACTTTAAAATTCATCCTTGTGGATTAGAAGAGTATATACCAAGGGAAAAATCGGCTTATTATTATACAGATACATGGTCCTGTATAAAAAACTGTTATAATGCCTGTAGACAGATAGGATAGGAAAAAAACAAAAGACCTCACAAAATTCTCCTGGTGGTAGGTTTTTGGCAAATAGCAGGGAAGACAACTTAAATTAATGTAATGAACAAACAGGTGAGCAGCACACTCTTAAAAAATCCTTTAATCTAGCTTCAAAAGAGATGACAATTAAGTAAAAACCTGCAGAGCATGATCACAATTACACA
The DNA here is from genome assembly GCF_003031525.2 of Neophocaena asiaeorientalis asiaeorientalis. Classification (NCBI taxonomy): domain Eukaryota; kingdom Metazoa; phylum Chordata; class Mammalia; order Artiodactyla; family Phocoenidae; genus Neophocaena; species Neophocaena asiaeorientalis. The sequence goes on along the minus strand of NW_020175414.1, from coordinate 1,696,904 downwards.
AACCCCCTGCCTTGCAAAATGTCTGAACTTAACCAGGCATGATTTCTTGCATAAAACAGAAACAAGGAACATGTTAAGTAAGGACATACAAATCCCAGGGAACAGACTGAAAAGCAGGAAGACATATCCCATATATGGTATGTTACTATACACATTAATTGTTCATACAATTCTCATGGGGGAAACCAGAAGATGGGACATAATGAATATGTATATACATACCACGATACATTTCTTTTTGAGAACAGCACATGAAACAAAATCCTCTATGATGTTTTCTACTAGATGTTAAAGATAATGAGCTCTGTTCACAAGGGCTGATATTCTCTCTTCGTTATTTAAGAATTGTGAATAACAAGATTTATACAATTATTTAAAAGAGTGCTTATAAACAGAAGTGACACTACATTTTCTGGCCACCTTTTCTAAACAAATGCTGAACAGCAGGCCAAGAAATTTCCAATTAAGGAAAAGAACCCTCTTATTAATAAAGAACTTATCATCACAGATGCAAGTGCATTAGGGACACAGAAGGCCTCCAAATTCAGCGCATCTCTCCCTTGACCACATCTGGAAATCCCTGACAAAATGGTGTGGTTCATCCCATGTCATTTTAAATCTATAGAGTAACTTATCTTCATAACATATTTTAAATTAACCCTAATACTTTTTACTTAACTGTTTTATTTGAAGAATTCTAAATGTGTAACCTAAGAAATATAAAAGCCCAGAAAAATTTCTTTAGAAGTTTAATATTCAGTATATAATCATCTTATTTTTATAATGTTTACATTTTACTCAGTTCTAAAATGTTACAGCATAAAGGAGTAGCTTCAAGATGGTGGAATTATAAGATGAGGAGAGCACCTTCCTCCCCACAAATACATCAGAAATACATCTACATGTGGAACAACTCCTACAGAACACCTACTGAACGCTGGCAGAAGACCTCAGACCTCCCAAAAAAGCAAGAAACTCCCCACATACCTGGGTAGGGCAAAAGAGCAAAGGAAAAACAGAGACAAAAGAATAGGGATGGGTCCTGCATCAGTGGGAGGGAGCTGTGAAGGAGGAAAGGTTTCCACACACTAGGAAGGTGCTTCGTGGGCGGAGACTGTGGGTGGTGGAAGGGGAAGCTTCAGAGCTATGGAGGAGAGCACAGCCACAGGGGTGTGGAGGGCAAAGCGGAGAGATTCCTTCATGGAGGATTGGTGCTGACCAGCACTCACCAGCCCGAGAGGCTTGTCTGCTCACCTGCCAGGGTGGGTGGGGGCTGGGAGCTGAGGCTCAGGCTTCGGAGGTCGGATTCCACGGAGAGGATGGGGGTTGGCTGCATGGACACAGACTGAAGGGGGCCAGTGTGCCATGGCTAGGTGGAAAGGAGGCTGGGAAATGTCTGGAGCTGCTGAAGAAGCCAGAGACTTTTTCTTGCCTCTGTTTTGTGGTGCACGAGGAGAGGGAATAAAGAGTGCTGCTTAAACAAGCTGTGGCTCTCAGCACGGACACCAGAGATGGATATGAAATGTTAAGACTGCTGCTGCTGCCAACAACAAGCCTGTGTGCAAGCACAGGTCACTATCCACTCCTCCACTCCCGGGAGCCTGTGCAGCCAACCACTGCCAGTGTCCTGTGCTCCAGGGACAACTTCCCTCAGAGAACACATGGCATGCCTCAGCCTGTTGCAATGTCATGGTCTCCTCTGGTGCTGCAGGCTCTCCCTGCATTCTGTACCCCGCCCACCCCCAACTTGAGTGAGTCACAGCCCCCACATCAGCTACTCCTTTAGCCACGTCCTGTCTGACCAGGAAGAGATGCCCTCAGGTGACCTAATGCAGAAGGGGGCCAAATCCAAAGCTGAACCCAGGAGCTGTGCGAATAAAGGAGATAAAGGGAAATCTCTTCCAACAACCTCAGGAGTACCAGATTAAGTCTCCACAATCAACTTGATGTACTGTGCATCTGTGGAATACCTAAATAGACAATGAATCATCCCAAATTGAGAAGGTGGACTTAGGGAGCAATGATATACATTTTTCCCCTTATTCTCTTTTCCTGAGTGTGTATATGTATGCCTCTGTGTGTGATTTTGTCTGTATAGCTTTGCTTTTACCATTTGTCCTAAGGTTCAGTCTGTCCATTTTTTAATTTTTTTTTAAGTACAGTGTTCAGCACTTGTTATCATTGGTGGATTCGTTTTTTGGTTTGGTTGCTCTGTTTATCTTTCTTTTTCTTTTTTGAATTACTTTTAAAAATTTTGTAATAACTATTTTTTATTTTAATAACTTTATTTCATTTCTTTCTTTCTTTCTTTCTTTCTTTCTTTCTTTCTTTCTTTCTTTCTTTCTTTCTTTCTTTCTTTCTTTCTTTCTTTCTTTTTTCCTCTCTTTTATTTCCAACCATGCAGATGACAGGGTCTTGCTGCTCCAGCCAGGTGTCAAGCCTGTACCTCTGAAGTGGGAGAGACAAGTTCAGGACATTGGTCCACCAGAGACCTCCAAGCTCCACATAATATCAAATTGCAAAAACTCTCAGAGATCTTCATCTCAACACTAAGACCCAGCTCCACTCAACGACAAGCAAGGTACAGTGCTGGGCACTCTATCCCAAACAAATAACAAGACAGGAACACAACACCACCCATTAGCAGAGAGGTTGCCTAAAAACATAATAAGATCACAGACATCCAAAAAAACACCACGAGATGCGGATCTGCCCACCAAAAAGAAAAGATGCAGCCTCATATACCAGAACACAGGCACTAGTCCCCTCTACCAGGAGCCTACACAACCCATCGAACCAACCTTAGCCACTGAGGGCAGACACCAAAAACAATGGGAACTATGAACCTGCAGCCTGCGAAAAAGAGACCCCAAACACAGTAAGTTGAGCAAAATAAGAAGTCAGAGAAACATATAGCAGATGAAGGGGCAAGGTAAAAACCCACTAGATTAACAAATGAAGAGGAAATAAGGAGTCTACCTGAAAAAAGAATTCAGAAAAATGATAGTAAAGATGATCCAAAATCTAGGAAATAGAATGGAGAAAATACAAGAAATGTTCAACAAACACCTAGAACTAAAGAGCAAACAAGCAATGTTGAACAACAAAATAAATGAAATTTAAAATTCTCTAGAAGAAATCAATATCAGAATAACTGAGGCAGAAGAACGGATAAGTGACCTGGAAGATAAAATAGTAGAAATGACTACTGCAGAGCAGAATAAAGAAAAAAGAATGAAAAAAATTAAGGACAGTCTCAGAGACCACTGGGACAATATTAAATACAAGAACATTCGAATTATAGGGGTCCCAGAGAAGAAGAGACAAAGAAAGGGACTGAGAAAATATTTGAAGAGATTATAGTTGAAAGCATTCCTAATATCAGAAAGGAAATAGTTAAGTCCAGGAAGCACAGACAGTACCATACAGATTAAATCCGAGGAGAAATCCACCAAGACACATATGAATCAAACTATCAAAAATTAAATACAAATAAAAAATATTAAAATCAGCAATGGAAAAGTAACATACAAGTGAATCCCCATAAGGTTAACAGCTGATCTTTCAGCAGAACTCTGCAAGCAAGAAGAGAATGGCAGGACATATTTAAAGTGATGAAAGGGGAAAACCTACAACCAAGATTACTCTACCCAGCAAGGATCTCATTCAAATTTGACAGAGAAATTAAAATCCTTACAGACAAGGAAAAGCTAAGAGAAATTAGCACCACCAAACCAGCTTTACAAAAAATGCTAAAGGAGCTACTCTAGGCAGGAAACACAGGAGAAGGAAAAGACCTACAATAACAAACACAAAAGAATTAAGAAAATGGCAATAGGAACATACATATTGATAATTACCTTAAATGTAAATGGACTAAATGTTCCAACCAAAGGACATAGACTGGCCGAATGGATACAAAAATAACACGCATATATATGCTGTCTGCAAAAGACCCACTTCAGACATAGGGACACATACAGACTGAAAGTGAGGGGATGAAAAAAGGTATTCCATGCAAGTGAAAGTCAAAAGAAAGCTTGAGTAGCAATTCTCATAGCAGAAAAAGTAGACTTTAAAACAAATCTATTATAAGACATGAGGAAGGACACTACGTAATAATCAAGGGATCAATCCAAGAAGAAGATATAACAACTGTAAATATTTTTGCACCCAACATAAGAGCATCTCAATACAAAAGACAAATACTAACAGCCATAAAAGGGGAAATTGACAGAAACACAATCATAGTAGCAGACTTTAACACCCCACTTTCACCAATGGACAAATAATCCAGAATGAAAATAAATAAGGAAATATGAGCTTTAAATGATAGATTAAACAAGATGGACTTAATTGATATGTATAGGACATTCCACCCAAAAACAACAGAATACACATTCTTCTCAAGTGCTCATGGAAAATTCTCCAGGATAGACCATATATGTTGGATAACAAATCAGGCATTGGTAAATTTAAGAAAATTGAAATCATATCAAGTAGTTTTTCTGACCACAACGCTATGAGACTAGATATTATTTAGAGGAGAAAATCTGTAAAAAATACAAACACAAGGAGGCTAAAAATACACTAACTACTTAATAACCAAGAGGTCACTGAAGAATTCAAAGAGGAAACAAAAAAATACCAAGAAACAACTGCAATAAAAACACGATGACCCAAAACCTTTGGGATGCAGCAAAAGCAGTTCGAAGAGGGAAGTTTATAGCAATACATCCTACCTTAAGAAACAAGAAACATCTCAAATAAACAACTTAACCTTACACCTAAAGCAATTAGAGAAAGAAGAACAAAGAAACGGCAAAGTGAGCAGAAGGAAAGAAATCATAAATATCAGATCAGAAATAAATCAAAGAGAAATGAAGGAAATGATAGGAACAATGAATAAAACTAAAAGCTGGTTCATTGAGAAGATAAAAATAAAATTGATAAACCATTAGCCAGACTCATCAAGAAAAAAAGGGAGAAGACTCAAATCAATAGAACTAGAAATGAAAAAGGAGAAATAACAACTAACAATGCAGAAATAGGAAGGATCGTGAGAGATGACTACAAGCAACTATAGGCCAATAAAATGGACAACAAAGATTAAATGGACAAATTTTTAAAAATGCACAACCTTCTGAGACTGAACAAGGAAGAAAGAGAAAATATAAATAGACCAATTACAAGCACTGAAATTGAAACTCTGATCAAAATTCTTCCAACAAACAAAACTCCAGGACCACCTGGCTTCACAGGCGTATTCTAACAAACATTTAGAGAAGAGCTAACATGTATCCTTCTCAAACTCTTCCAAAATAAAGCAGAGGGAGGAACACTCTATGAGGCCACCACCACCCTGATACCAAAATCAGACAAAGATACTATAGAAAGAAGGAAAGTACACACCAATATAACTGATGAACATAGATGCAAAAATCCTCAACAAAATACTAGCAAACAGAATACCACCACACATTAAAAGGATCATACACCATGATTAAGTGGGGTTTATCCCAGGAATGAAAGGATTCTTCAATATAGGCAAATTCATCAATATGATACACCATATTAACAAACTGAAAAAAAAAAAAACCCATAAGATCATCTCAATAGATGCAGAAAAAGCTTTTCACAAAATTCAACACCCAGTTATGATAAAAACCATGCAGAAGGTAGGCATAGAGGGAACTTACCTCGAGATAATAAAGGCCATATATGACAAATCCACAGCCAATATTGTTCTCAATGGTGAAAAACTGAAACCATTTCCACTAAGATCAGGAACAAGACAAGGTTTCCAACTATAATCACTATTATTCAACATAGTTTTGGAAGTTTTAGCCACAGCAACCAGAGAAGAAAAAGAGATAAAACGAATCCAAACAGGAAAAGAAGAAGTTAAGCTGTCCCTCTTTGCAGATGACATGATACTATACATAGAGAATCCTAAAGATGCTACCAGAAAACTGCTAGAGCTAATCAATGAATTTGGTAAAGTAGCAGGATACAAAATTAAGGAACAGAAATCTCTTGCATTCCTATACATTAATGATGAAATATCTGAAAGTAAAATTAAGAAAACACTCCCATTTACCACTGGAACAAAAAGAATAAAATATCTAGGAATAAACCTACCTAATGAGACAAAACTCCTGTATGTAGAAAACAATAAGACACTGATGGAAGAAATTAAACATATACAAACAGATGGAGAGATATACCATGTTCTTGGATTGGAAAAATCAACATTGTGAAAATGAATATACTACCCAAAGCAATCTACAGATTCAATGTAATCCCTATCAAACTACCACTGACATTTTTCACAGAACTAGAACAAAATATTTCACAATTTGTTTGGAAACAAAAACGACCATGAATAGCCAAAGCAATCTTGAGAAAGAAAAAATGGAGCTGGAGGAATCAGCCTCCTGGACTCAGACTATACTACTGAGCTACAATAATCAAAACAGTATGGTTCTGGCACAAAAACAGAAGTATAGATCAATGGAACAGGATACCAAGCCCAGAGGTAAACCCATGCACATATGGTCACCTTATATTTGATAAAGGAGGCAAGAATATATAATGGAGAAAAAGTCTCTTCAATAAGTGGTGCTGGGAAAATTGGACAGCTATATGTAAAAGAATGAAATTAGAACACTTCCTAACACCATACACAAAAATAACCTCAAAATGGATTAAAGACCTAAATGTAAGTCCAGCCAGTATAAAACTCTTAGAGGAAAACATAGGCAGAACACTCTATGACAGAAATCACAGAAAGATCCTTTTTGCCCACCACCTAGGGAAGTGGAAATAAAATCAAAAATAAATAAAAGGAACCTAATGAAACTTAAAAGCTTCTGCACAGGAAAGGAAACCATAAACAAGATAAAAAGACCACCCTCAGAATGGGAGAAAATATTTACAAATGAAGCAACTGACAAAAGTTTAATCTCCAAAATTTATAAGCAGCTCACACAGCTCAATATCAATAAAACAAACACCCAATCCAAAAATGGGCAGAAGACCTAAATAGACATTTCTCCAAAGAAGATATACAGATTGCCAACAAACACATGAAAGAATGCTCAACACCATTAATCATTAGAGATATGCAAATCAAAACTACAAGGTGGTGTCTCATACCAGTCAGAATGGCCATCATCAAAGAATCTAAAAACAATAAATGTTGAAGAGGGTGTGGAGAAAAAGGAACCCTCTTGTACTGTTGGAGGGAATGTAAATTGATACAGCCACTATGGAGAACAGTATGGAAGTTCCTTAAAAAGCTAAAAATAGAACTACCATGTGACTCAGCAATCCCACTACTAGGCATATACCCTGAGAAAAACATAATTGAAAAAGAGTCATGTACCACAATGTTCATTACATCTCTATTTACAATAGCCAGGCCATGGAAACAACCTAAGTACCCATCGATAGATGAATGGATAAAGCAGATGTGGCACACATATACAATGGAATATTACCCAGCCATGAAAAGAAATGAAATTGAGTTATTTGTAGTGAGTTGGATGGACCTAGAGTCTGTCATAGAGAGTGAAGTAACTCAGAAAGAGAAAAACATATACCGTATGCTAACACATATATATGGAATCTAAATATATATATTTATATATATATGTATATATATATATATGCATAATATACATATACATATATAATACATACATAATCATGAAGAACCTAAGGGCAAGACAGTACTAAAGATGCAGACCTACTAGAGAATCAACTTGAGGACACAGGGAGGGGGAAGTTTAAGCTGGGACAAAGTGAGACAGTGGCATGGACATATATACACTATCAAATGTAAAATAGATAGCTAATGGGAACAGCCACATAGCACAGGGAGACTAGCTCGGTGCTTTGTGACCACCTAGAGTTGTGGTATAGGGAGTGTGGGAGAGAGAGAGAGACATAAGAGAAAAGAGATATGGGGATATATGTATATATATAGCTGATTTACTTTGTTATAAGGCAGAAACCAGCATACCGTTGTTAAGCTATTATACTCCAATAAAGATGTTAAAAAATAAAAATTAAAATATTACAACATAAAAGATGAATGTCAAAGGAAAAGACCATCAGTAAATTTATAACTCTGAGGTTAGTGTTGTTGACAATAACCAGTCTGGCCAGGTTGTAAAGCAATATGAACTAGCATTCTCTACTGGTCGGAATATAAATTGGTACAACCACAATGGAAAAATGGCAGTATGTACTCAACTTGAACATAGGCATGTCTTTTGACACTGGTATTGCACTACTAAATATATATGCAGAAGAAATTCACACATATGTGCATCAAGAGGCATATATAAGTACACTCCTGACACTATTATTTGTAAGATCAAAAAACTAGAAAAAAAAATTGATATATATCTCCAAATTTTATATCTTTTCTCATTTTCATTTTTTTCAGTAGTAGTGTATTAAAATAGGCAAGGTGTGATTTATTATTCTGTATACTTCTTTTTAAAGTTTAATATTAAATACTGATCACTTTACACACCTTTGAAAGTGTTTTGAAAATAAATCTATCCTGTGAATAATCAATATTATATTTAACTGAGTTCAATATTCTGTTATTTATAAGAATCTATAAATTGTTCCTATGTTTTCTTGTTAAATAAACACAATGACAATTGCTCTCTTATTTAAATATGTTTTGCAAATGCTTTTTTCTCTCTAAATATTAATAATTGCAGAAATGTTGGTCATCAGTACATGAACACTGTTAAGATTATTGATATACATTGCAAAATTTCTTTCCATAAAGCTAATTTAAAGTTAACTGTTACAAAATATAATGTGCAAGTATGTCCACCCTAATAAAATATTGCTTACCTTAATGTTCAATAAATGTTCACATTTATATTCAATTATAAATGTTTACTAAAATATAAAGCAGTATGAAAATGGAAGTAAGAGCACTGACTTTTATAATCTCATTTCTTTCTGATAATGATGTAACTATATAGTGTACATATACCATATTTTACATACATATACCACATTTTACCTACATACACACAAACTGACAGTTCCAGGATACATGTAATTACATTGCTGAGTGTTACCTAAATTAATTTAAATATTGAAGTTACATTTGTGAATCTAAGTTATATATGTATATGAAACATATGTCTTGTAGAATATATTGAATAACTTCCAAGAAGATCCCTGACTTAAAACAAAAATTATAAACATGTATGAAGTACATTTTAAATTAAATATTTTTAAATATAAAATTGCTTTTTCCTTTTTATACATTTCTCTCTGTTTACTTTCTGTTTTGTTACAAAAACAAAATTCAATGGAGTAAATTGTAAAGATCTAATTGGCTTTATTGAATGATTCATGAATTAGGTTTCATCCCTTCTAGCAAGTAGAGGGGAGCTCCAAAGGGCTGCAAAAAGAGAAAGGTTTTAAAAGGCAAGTCAAGGAAGTCATAAACAGAAAAATAATGATTTCAGATTTGTTTATCTTCCATTTAGGTAAAAAAAAATTGTTAGGTGGGTTACCTCATCTTTTTTTGAGGGATGGAGAAGGCCCATGTGAGAAATTAACTCATTGGTGCTGACCAGAAAATTCTTGACTGACTGATTTAGACTACATTTCAGAAGGAGGTTGAAGCTTTAATTAGGTTAGGTATTTAAGCCCCAGTTTGTTGCTATGGTGTAGCATAAGTGACTGCATCGGGGCTTGTGGGGTTTTTTAAACAGTTTTTAGAATTCAAAAATTGATATAGGGTATATATCAATATGACAATTTTTTTTCCAATATTCTGCCTAAACCAACTTATTTATTCTTAGGGACTCTTTCCTCATCATATATTTTAGTTTCAGTTATTATTTATTCTCTTTGTTTTCTCCTTCTAAAATTAATACCATAGCTAGTGCATCCTTTGTGTGATTTAGAATGCTCCTTATTTTTCCCTCAAATTTTACCTTCTTTACTTTTTACTCTGTGTATGGAATAATTTCTTAAGGTGTCTTAACACACCAAAACACTTTTAGCAATATCAATTATAAATATGCCAGAAATACCAATTTTAAATATGCCAGGTCTACTGAGAGTTTTGAGAAAATGTTGTTATATATCCACTGAATAAATAATAAATATTTGTTAAACAAATTGATGAACTTTTAAACATTAAACACTAAGCTACTCAAAATGAGAAAAATCCCTAGGGTATATTAATTACAGAAAACAATGTACAGGGAATATAGTATGTTGATAATGTGAATTAAAAAAAAAACTTCTGGTTCTAGCTGCAATATGTAAATAGTCTGGAAATTGTCACTTCTGTTTTAAAAGCAAGAAAACATTTTAATAAATTGGAAATCTAGATTTTATTTTTTTTTAGATCCTGTAGAGAATTGAAGGATAGTCAAATGGAAAGCTGGGGAGACAGGCAAATACAGAGAATCGTGGCTGAGATTAGCTTACCTGAAACAAGCCAGTGAATTCTGTAACTGATAAGAACACTAACTAGTAATCTGACAAATTGCTAGAGACCAAGTATAGACTCTCTTGAGAGTTAAAATCTCCTGCGACATAGGCTTTATATGGTTTTGCCTCTATCAACAATACCAGGTTTTCATGGTGAAGATCTAAAAATATATCCTCTTGTGACAGACAGTCAGAGGGGAAAAAAAACAAAAAAACATCATTTTGAAATATTCCCAGAGTGTTCTCCATAACAAAGAGGTCCTCTTGAAAGGAAACTACTTACCAGAGACTTATCTGTCCTGCAGTTAGTGCAGTTAACCAATTCCACTCCCCCTTTAATCTGTCTGTCTCAAATAAAGGAAGGGAGAAAAGGGTAAGAAAAACACTTAGAGATCAAGGAAGCTAGGCCCACCAAAACTTAAATTTAATCATAAGATTAAAGAATAGTTATACTCTCAACCTATTACCACCATATCAACAGAAACAATAATAGGGAATGCTAGAAACAAAAAACACTGTAACAAAAATAAAGAATGCCTTTGACGGGCTCATCAGCAGACAGGACAAGGCTGAGTAAAGAATCTGTGGGATAGAATATAATGTCAACAGAAACTTCTTGAACTGAACTGCAAAATATGTTGAAGCGAATGAAAAAATGAACACAATATCATGAACTGTGGGAATAATATACTTTACTTAAAAGATCAGAAGGTGAAGAAAAGATAAGAAGAAATAGTTAATTAATAAGGGTTAAGAATTTTCCAAAATTAATGACATATCAAACCACACATTCAGCACACTCAGAGAACACAAAGCAGGATAAATACTATAAGCCTATACCTAGACACATCATAATAAATTGTATACAACCAAATACAAACAGATAATCTTGAAAAAAGCCAGAGTGGGAAAATCACCTTACCTACCTGATGAAGAAGAAGGATAAGATTTACATTTATTTCTCATTAGAAAGAACATAAAAAAGGACACAGTGGAAGGAAATAATATAATGTATTGAAGAAAAAACACAAACATAGAATTATATATCAGACAAGGTTACGCTTCAAAAGTTAATGGAAATAAGGACTTTCTTAGACAAACAAGGACCGAGGGTATCCATCACAAGTAAATCTGCCTGCAAGAAATTTTAACTAATTCAGAGAGAAGGAAAATAAAATAGATCAGAGACTTGGATTAAAAAAAGAAAGAAAAGGGGCTTCCCTTGGGGTGCAGTGGTTGAAAGTCCGCCTGCCAATGCAGGGGACACGGGTTCATATCCCGGTAAGGGAAGATCCCACATGCCATGGAGCGGCTGGGCCCGTGAGGCATGGCTGCTGAGCCTGCGTGTCCAGAGCCTGTACTCCACAATGTGGGAGGCAACAACAGTGAGAAGCCCACGTACAACAAAAAAAAAAAAAAAAAAAAAAAGAAAAGAAAAAAAAGGACTTAAGCATTTCTCCAAATAAGACAGAGAGATGGCCAATAGGCATAAGAAAAAATGCTCAACATCTCTAATTATTAGAGAAATGCAAATCAAAACCACAGTGAGCTACCACCTCACAATGGTCAAAATAGTTATCATCAAAAACATCTACAAACAATAAATGCTGGACAGGGTGTGGAGAAAAGGGAATGCCCCTACACTGTTGGTGGTAATGTAAATTGGTGCAGTCACTATGGAAAACAGTATGGAAGTTCCTTAAAAAATTAAAAGTAGAGCTACCATATGATCCAGCAATCACTCTCCTGGACATATCTCCAGGAAAGATGAAAACTGTACTTCAGAAAGATACATGAACTCCAGTGTTCATAGCAACATAATTAACAAGAGTCAAGACATAGAAGCAACCCAAGAGCCAAAAACAGATGGTTGGTTTAAGAAGTGGTATGCAGAGACCTTCAAGATGGCAGATAAGTAAGACATGGAGATCACCTTCTTCCCCACAAATACATCACAAATATATCTGCATGTGGAACAATTCCTACAGACACATAATGAATGCTGGCAGAAGACCTCAGACTTCCCAAAAGGCAAGAAACACCCCACTTACCTGGGTAAGGAAAAAGGAAAAAAAAATGGAGACAAAAGAATAGGGACAGGACCTCCACCTCTGGGAGGGATCTGTGAAAGAAGAAAAGTTTCCACACACTAGGAAACCCCTTCACTGGCTGAGATGAGGAGTGGTGGGGGGGAAGCTTCAGAACCACAGAGGAGAGCCCAAAAATAGGGGTACAGAAAGCAAAGCAGAAAGATTCCTGCACAGAGGATCAGTGCTGATCAGCACTCACCAGCCTGAGAGGCTTGTCTGCTCACCCCCCAGGGTGGTATGGGCTGAGAGCTGAGGCTTTGGAGGTCAGATCCCACGGAGAGGACTAAGTTTGACTGCATAAGCACAGCTTGAAGGAAGCTAGTGAGCCACAGCTAGCTGAGATGGAGTCTGGGAAAATGTCTGGAATTGTCTGAGACAAGACAGCATTATTCTGGGGTGTGCGAGGAGAGGAGATTCAGAGCACTGCTTAAACGAGCTCCAGAGATTGGTGCAAGGCACGGCTATCAGCACAGACACCACAGATGAGTATGAAATCATGAGGCTGCTGCTGCAGCCACCAAGAAGCTTGTGTGCAAGTACAGGTCACTGTTCATACCCTCCTGGTAGCCTGTGCAGCCTGCCACTGCCAGGGTCCTGTGATCCAGGGACAACTTCCCCGGGAGAACATATGGTGTGCCTCAAGCTGTTGGAATGTCACGCCGGCCTCTGCCACTGCAAGCTCGCCCTGCATTTTGTATCCTTCCCTTCCTCCAGCCTGAGTGAGCCAGAACCCCCTAATCAGCTGCTACATTAACCCCATCCTGCCTGAGTGAAAAACAGATGACTTCAGGTGACCAACATACAGAGGCGGTGCTAAATCCAAAGCTGAACCCCAGGAGCTGTGTGAAAAAAGAGGAGAAAGGGAAATTTCTCCCAGCAGCCTCAGGAGCAGTGGATTAAATCTATGCAATCAACTAGATGTACCCTGCATCTGTGGAATACCTAAATAAACAATAAATCACCCCCAAATAGAAACATTGGATTTTGGGAGCAACTTAGACTTGGGGTTTGCTGTATGTGACTAACTGGTTTCTGGTTTTATGGGTATCTTAGTTTAGTATTTAGAGTTTATTATCATTGATAGATTTCTTTATTGATTTGGTTGTTCTTTTATATATATATAGATATAGATAGATAGATAGATAGATAGATATGTATATATATATATATATTTCCTTTTTCTCTTTTTGTTAGGGTGTATGTGTATGCTTCTTTGTGTGATTTTGTCTGTATAGCTTTGATATTACATTTTGTCCTAGGGTTCTGTCTGCACGTTTTTTGTTTTTCTTTAGGTTAGTTTTTAGCACTTGTTATGTAGGTGGATTTTTTGGTTGTTCACCCCTTTCTTCTGTGTATTCCCTTTTTTTATTTTTAACAATATTTTATATTTAAATAAATTTATCTTATTATTTTATATATGTTTTTCATTCTTTCTTCCTTTTTTGTCCCTTTTCTCCTGAGCCATGTGGCTGAGAGGGTCATGGTGCTTCAGCTAGGTATCAGGCCTGTGCCTCAGAGTTGGGAGAGCCAAATTCAGGACATTAGTCCACCAGAGAACTCCAGCTCCACATAATATCAAATGGCAAAAGCTCTCCCAGAAATTCTCACTTCAATGCTGGGACTCAGATCCACTCAAAAACCAGCAAGCTACAGTGGTACACACCCCATGCCAAACAACTGGCAAGACAGGAATACAACACCACCCATTAGAAGAGAAACTGCCTAAAATCATAATAAGACACAGCAAAAGACACAACCGGACACAGTTCTGCCCACTAGAAAGACAAGATCCAGCCTCATCCACCAGAACACAGGCACAAGTCCCCTCCACCAGGAAGCCAACACAACCCACTGAACAAACCTTAGCCACTGTTGGCAGACACCAAAGACAACAGGGACTACAAACCTGCAGCCTGCAGAAAGGAGACCCCAAACACAGTAAGTTAAGCAAAATGAGAAGACAGAGAGACACACAGCAGATGAGGGATCAAGGTAAAAACCCATGAGACCAAACAAATGAGGAGGAAATAGGCATCCTACCTGAAAAAGAATTCAGAGTACTGATAGTAAAGATGATGCAAAATCTTGAAAATAGAATGGAGAAAATAAAAGAAACATTTAAAAAGGATCTAGAAGAACTAAAGAGCAAACAAACAATGGTGAACAACAAAATAGATGAAATTAAAAATTATCAAGAAGGAATCAATAGCAAAATGCCTTAGGCAGAAGAACAGATAAGTGAGCTGGAAGATAAAAGAGTGGAAATAATTATTGCAGAGAAGAATAAAGAAAAAAGAATGAAAATAATTGAGGACAGCTTCAGAGACTCCTGAGAAAACATTAAACACACCAACATTTGAATGATAGGAATGTCAGAAGAAGAGAAAAAAAAAGGAACTGAGAAAACATTTCAAGAGATTATAGTTGAAAACTTCCCTAATATGGGAAAGGAAATAGTCAATCAAGTCCAAGAAGCACAGAGTCCCATACAGTGTAAATCAAAGGAGAAACATGCCAAGATACATATTAATCAAATTATCAAAAATTAAATACAAAGAAAAGATACTAAAAACAGCAAGGGAAAAACAACAAATAACATACAAGGGAATCCCCATAAAGTTAACAGTTGATTTATCAGTAGAAATTCTGCAAGCCATAAGGGAGTGGCAGGACATACTTAAAGTAATGAAAGGGAAAAATCTACAACCACGATTCCTCTATCCAGCAAGGAGCTCATTCAGATTCGATGGAGAAATTAAAACTTTTACAGGCAAGCAAAAGGTAAGAGAATTCAGCACCACAAAACCAGCTTTACAACAAATGCTAAAGGAATTTCACTAAGCAGGAAACACAAGAGAAGGAAAAGCCCTGCAATAACAAGCCCAAAACAATTAAGAAAATGGCAATAGGAACATACATATTGATAACTACCTTAAATGTAAATGTATTAAATGCTCCAACCAAAAGACATAGAATGGCTGAATGGATACTAAAACAGTACCTGTATATATGCTGAATACAAGAGACCCACTTCTGACCTAGGGACACATACAGACTGAAAGAGATGGGGTGGAAAAAGATATTCCACACAAATGGAAATCAAGAGAAACCAGGGGTAGTAATTCTCATATGAGACAAAATAGACTTTAAAATAAAGACTACTACAAGAGACAAAGAATGACACTACATAATGATCAAGGGATCAAAGCAAGTAGAAGATATAACCATTGTAAATATTTATGCCCCAATATAGGAGCACCACAATGCACAAGGCAAATGCCAACAGCTATAAAAGGGGAAATTGACAGTAACTCAATATTAGAAAGGGACTTTTAACACCCCACTTTCACAAATGGACAAATCATCCAAAATGAAAATAAATAAGGAAACACAAGCTTTAAATGATATATTAAACAAGATGGACTTAATTGATGTTTATAGGACATTCCATTCAAAAACAACAGAATACACTTTCTTCTCAAGTGTTCATGGAATATTCTCCAGGATACATAATTTCTTGGGTCACAAATCAAGGCTTGGTAAGTAAAAAAAAGATTTAAATCATATCAAGTATCTTTTCTGACCAAAACGCTATAAGACTAGATATCAATTACAGGAAAAAATCTGTAAAAAATACGAAAACATAGAGTCTTAACAATACACAACTAAATAACCAATAGGTCACTGAGGAAATCAAAGTGGAAATCAAAAATACCTAGTAACAAATGACAATGAAAACATGATGACTGAAAACCTATGAGATACAGTAAAAGCAGTTCTAAGAGGGAAGTTTATAGCAACATAATCCTACATCATGAAAAAAGAAATATCTCAAATAAACAACCTAACCTTACACCTAAAGCAATTAAAGAAGGAAGAACTAAAAAAACAACAAAAACAAACAAACAAACAAAAAAAAACACACACACAGACAAATGTAGCAGAAGGAAAGAAATCATAAAGATCAGATCAGAAATAAATGAAAAAGCTAACAAAGAAAACAATAGAAAAGATCCATATAATTAAAAGCAGGTACTTTAAGAAGATAAAATTGATAAACCATTAGCCAGACTCATTAAGAAAAAAAGGGAGAAGACTCAATTCAATAGAATTAGAAGGGAAAAATGAGAAGTAACTGACTGCAGAAATACAAAGGATCATGAGAGATTACTACAAGCAACAATATGCCAATAAAATGGATAACCTTGAAGGAATGGACAAATTCCTAGAAAAGCACAACCTTCCAAGACTGAACCAGGACGAAATAGAAAATATAAACAGACCAATCACAAGCACTGAGATTTAGACTGTGATTAAAAATCTTCCAACAAACAAAGGTCAGGATCAGATGGATTCCCAGGCAAATTCTATCAAACATTTAGAGAAAAGCTAACAGCTATCCTTCTCAAACTTTCTAAAGTATATCAGATGAAGGAACACTCCCAAACTCATTCTATGAGGCCAATATCACCCTGATACCAAAACCAGACCAAGATGTCACAAAGAAAAAAAAAAAAAAAAAAAAACCTACAGGCCAATATCACTGATAAACATGGATGCAAAAAATCTCAACAAAATACTAGCAAACAGAATCTAACTGCACATTAAAAGCATCATAAAACATGATCAAGTGAAGTTTATCCCAGGAATGCAATGATTCTTCACTATATGCAAATAAATCAATGTGATACACTATACTAACAAATGGACAGGGAAAAACCATATGATCATCTCAGTACATGCTGAAAAAGTTTTTGGCAAAATTCAACACCAATTTATGATAAAAACCTTCCAGAAAGTGGGCATAGAGGGAATCTACCTCAACATAATAAAGGCAATATATGACAAACCCACAGCCATCATTGTCCTCAATGGTGAAAAACTGAAACCATTTCCACTAAGATCAGGAACAAGACAAGGTTGCCCATTCTCACCACTATTATTCAACAGAGTTTTAGAAGATTTAGCCACAGCAATCAGAATAGAAAACGAAATAAAAGGAATCCAAATTGGAAAAGAAGTAAAGCTGTCACTCTGCAGATGACATGATACTATACATAGACAATCCTAAAGATCCTAGCAGAAAACTACTAGACCTAATCAATTAATTTGGTAAAGTAGCAGGATACAAAATTAAGGCACAGAAATCACTTGCATTCCTATACACTAATGATGAAATATCTGAAAGTGAAAATAAGGAAACATTCCCATTTACCATTGCACCAAAAAGAATAAAATACCTAAGAATAAGTCAACCTAAGGAGACAAAAGATCTGTATGCAGAAATCTATAACACACTGATGAAAGAAATTAAAGATGATACAAATACAGAGGGAGAGATATACCATGTTCTTGGATTGGAAGAATCAACATTGTGAAAATGAATATAATACCCAAAGCAATCTACAGGATGAATGCAATCCTTATCAAACTACCAACGGCATTTTTCACAAAACTAGAACAAAAAATTTCACAGTTTGTATGTAAGCACAAAGACTCAAAATAGCCAAAGCAATCTTAAAAAGTAAAACAGAGCTGGAGGAATCAGGTTCCCTGACTTCAAATTATATTACAAAGCTACAGTAACCAAGACAGTATGGTACTGGCACAAAAACAGAAATATAGATAAATGGGGCTTCCCTGGTGGCGCAGTGGTTGAGAGTCCGCCTGCCGATGCAGGGGACACGGGTTCGTGCCCCGGTCCGGGAAGATCCCACATGCTGCGGAGCGGCTGGGCCCGTGAGCCATGGCCGCTGAGCCTGCGCGTCCGGAGCCTGTGCTCCGCAACGGGAGAGGCCACAGCTGTGAGAGGCCCGCGTACCGCAAAAAAAAAAAAAAAAAGAAATATAGATAAATGGAACAGGATAGAAGTCCAGAAATAAACCCACACACATATGGTCTCCGTATCTTTGATAAAGGAAGCAAGAATATACAATGGAGAAAAGAGCCTCTTGAATAAAAGGTGCTGGGAAAACTGGACAGCTACGTATAAAAGAATGAAACTAGAACACTCCGTAACACCATACACAAAAATAAACTCAAATGGATTAAAGGCCTAAAAGTAAGGCCAGACACTATAAAACTCTTAGAGTAAAACATAGGCAGAATACGATATACATAAATAACAGCAAGATCCTTTTTCACCCACCTCCTAGTGAAATGGAAATAAAAACAAAAATAAACAAATGGGACCCAATTTAAGTTAAAACCTTTTGCACAACAAAGGAAACCATAAACAAGATGAAAAGACAGCCCTCAGAATGGGAGAAAATATCTGCGAATTAAGCAACTGACAAAGGATTAATCTCCAAAATTTAGAAACAGTTCATTCTGCTCAATATCAAAAAAACAAAAAACCCAATCCAAAAATGGGCAGAAGCCCTAAATAGACATTTCTCCAAAGAAGATATACAGGTTGCCAACATCACTAATCATTAGAGAAATGCAAATCAAAACTACTCATTGATATGTCCACCATCAAAACTACTACAAACAATAAATGCTGGGGAGGGTATGGAGAAAAATGAACCCTCTTGCATTGTTGTTGCAAATTTAAGTTGATACAGCCACTGTGGAGAACAGTATGGAGGTTCTTAAAAAAAAATTAAAAATAGAACTACCGTAAGACCCAGCAATCCCACTACTGGGCATATACCCTTAAAAATACATAAATCCAAAAGTGTCCTGTACCACAATGTTCATTGCAGCACTATTTATAATAGCCAGGACATGGAATCAACCTAAATGTCCATCGACATATGAATGGATAAAGAATATGTGCACTTATATACAATGGAATATTACTCAGCCATAAAAAGAAATGAAATTGATTTATTTGTAGTGAGGTGGATAGACTAGAATCTGTCATACAAAGTGAAGTAAGTCAGAAAGAGAAAAACAAGTAACATATGCTAACATATATATATATATATATAATCTTTAAAAAAAATGGTTCTGAAGAACCTAGGGGCAGGACAGCAATAAAGATGATATGTAGAGAATGAACTTGAGGACACAGGAAAAGGGAAGGGGAAGCTGGGATAAAGTGAGAGAGTGACATGTTGTTATATACACTACCAAATGTAAAATAGATTGCTCGTGGCAAGCAGCCACATAGCACGGGGAGATCCGCTTTGTGCTTTGTGACCACCTAGAGGGGTGGGATAGGGAGGGTGGCAGAGAGATGTAAGAGGGAGAAGATATGTGAATATATGTATATGTATAGCTGATTCACTTTGCTATGAAGCAGAAACTAACACACCATTTTAAAGCAGTTATACTCCAATAAAGATGTTATAAATAAAGAGGTGGTATGTATATACAATATAGTATTATTCAGCCATAAATAAGCATGGCATATTGCTATTTGCAACCACATGCATGAACCTAGAATATATCATACTAATTGAAATAAGTCAGACAGAGAAAGCCAAATCATATATTCTATCACTTATATGTGACATCTAAAAATAATACAAATTAATCTATACCGAAAACAGCACTCACTGACATGGAAAGCAAACTCACGGTTACCAAAGGGGAAAAGGAAAGAAGGGTGTATAAATTAGAACTATGGGATTAATAGATAGGAACTACTACACATAAAATAGATAAGCAACAATGATTTAACATATAGCAGAGTGAACATATTCAATATCTTATAATAACCTACAATGGAAAATAATCTGAAATATATATATATATATATATATATATATGTAAATCACTTTGCTGTACTGAAACTAACACAATATTGTAAATCAACTCTACATCAATTTTTAAGAAGAATGGAAGATTTTCAAAGAAGGAATAAATTATGATAAAATAAGGTATTTTTTCCTTAATTATTTTTTTCTTTTCAAAATTAATTTTTTAAAATTAACTTTTATTGGAGTATAGTTGCTTTACAATGCTATGTTAGTTTCTAGTGTATCATAAAATGAATCAGTTATACATTTACATATGTCCCTCTATTTTTGATTTCCTTCCCATTTCTGTCACCACAGGGCATTAAGTAGAATTCCCTGTGCTGTACAGTAGGTTCTCATTAGTTGTCTATTGCATACATAGTATCAATATTGTATAAGTTTCAATTGCAATCTCCCAATTCTTCCAAGCACCCCCCCGTTTCCCTTTTGGTATCCATACGTTTGTTCTCTACATCTGTGTCTCTATTCCTTCCCTGCAAATAGGATCATCTATACCATTTTTCTAGATTCTACATATATAGCATTAATATATGATATTTGTTTTTCTCATTCTGCCTTACTTAACTCTGTATGACACTATCTATATCTGTCCACATTTCTACAAAGGACCCAGTTCCATTCCTTTTTATGGCTGAGTAATATTCCACTGACTATATGTAACACATCTTCTTTATCCATTCATCTGTTGATGGACATTTAGTTTGATTCCATGTCCTGGTTATTGTAAATAGTGTGGCAATGAACATTGGGGTACATGTGTCTGGGATTGCTGGGTCATATGGTATTTATTTTTAATTTTTAAAGGAACCTCCATACTGTTTTCCATAGAGGCTGTATCAGTTTACATTCCCACCAACAGTGCAAATGTGTTCTCTTTTCTCCACATCTTTTCCAGAACTTATTGATTATAGATTTTTTGATGATGGCCATTCTGACTGGTGTGAGGTGATACCTCATTGTATTTTTTTTTTTTTTTTCTGTATGCAGGCGTCTCACCTCTGTGGCCTCTCCCATCGTGGAGCACAGGCTCTGGACACACAGGCCCAGCAGCCATGGCCCACGGGCCCAGCTGCTCTGTGGCACACAGGATCCTCCCAGACCAGGGCACGAACCCATGTCCCCTAGCATTGGCAAGCAGACTGCCAACCACTGTGCCACAAGGGAAGCCCCTCATTGTAGTTTTGATTTGCATTCTTCTAATGATTAGTGATATTGACCATCTTTTCACGTGCCTCTTGGCCATCTGTATGTTTTATTTGGTGAAATGTCTATTTTGGTCTTCTGTCCATTTTTAAATTGGGTTGTTTATTTTTTTTTGATATTGAGCTCCATGGGCTGTTTGTATATTTTGGATTTCAATCCTTCATCAGTTGCTTCATCAGCAAATATTTTCTCCCATCCTGGGGGCTGTCTTTTTATTTTGTTTATGGTTTTATTTGCTGTGCAAAACTTTTGTTTCATTAGGTCCCATTTGTTTATTTTTGTTTTCATTTTCTTTACACAAGGAGGTAGTTCAATAAAGACCTTGCAGTGGTTTCTGTCAAAGAGTGTTTTTCCTCCAAGAGTTTTATAGTGTCCTGTCTTACCATTAGGTCTTTAATCCATTTTGAGTTTATTTTTTTAATGGTTTTAGGGACTGTCCTAATTTCATTCTTTTGCATGTAGCTGTCCAGTTTCCCCAAAACCACTTATTGAAAAGACTGTCTTTTCTCCATTGTATGTTCTTGCCTCCTTTGTCAAAAATTAGGAAAACCATATGTGCATGGGTGTATCTCTGGGTTTTCTGTCTCGTACCATTGATCTATATTTCTGTATTTTGTTCCATTACCATGCTGTCTTGATTACTGTAGCTATGTAGTATAGTTTGAATTTGGGTAGCCTGATTCCTCCAGGTTCATTTTTCTTTCTCAAGATTGCATTTGCTATTTGGGGTCTGTGTTCTTCCATACAAATTGTAAATTTTTTTGTAATAATTCTGCGAAGAGTGCCATTTGTAATTTAATAAGGATTGCATTGAATCTGTAGATTGCTTTGAGTGGTATAGCCATTTTCAAAATATTGATTCTTCCCATCCAAGAACATGGTATATTTCTCAACCTGTTTATGTCATCTTTAATTTCTTTCATCAGTGTTTTATAGTTTTCTACATACAAGTCTTTTGCCCCCTTATGTAGGTTTATTCCTAGGTACTTTATTCTTTTTGTTGGGATGGTAAATGTGATTGTTTCCTTAATTTCTCTTTCTGATCATTCATTTCTAGTTTATAAGAATTCCAGAGATTTCTGGGCATTACTTTTGTATCCTGAAACATTACCAAATTCATTGATTAGTCTAGTAGTTTTCTTGTGGTATCTTTAGGTATTTCAATGTATAGTACCATGTCATCTGCACACAGTGACAGGTTTACTTGTTTACGAATTTAGATTCCTTTTATTTCTTTTTCTTCTCTGATTGCCATGGCAATCAGAGAACAAGAGTGACAAGAGTGGACTTCCTTGTTTTGTTACTGATCTTAGTGGAAATGGTTAATATTTTCACCATTGAGTATGATGTTTTCTATGGTTTTCTCATATATTGCCTTTATTATGTTGCAGTAGGTTCCCTCTATGACCACTTTCTGGAGAGTTTTGATCATAAATTGGTGTTAAATTTTGTCAAAAGCATTATCGGCATCTACTGAAATGATCATATGGTTTTTATTCCTTAATTTGTTAATATGTTGTAGCACATTGATTGATGTGCATATATTGACAAATCCTTGAATCCTTGGGATAAATCTCACTTGTTCATGGTGTATGATCCTTTTAATGTGTTGCTGGATTCTGTCTGCTAGTATTTTTTTGAGGATTTTTGTATTCATGTTGATCAATGATATTGGTCTGTAATTTTCTTTTTTTGTGATATGTTTGTTTGGTTTTTGTATCAGGGTGATATTGGCTTTGTAGAACGAATTTGAGAGTGTTCCTTCCTCTTCAATTTTTGGGAAGGATTTGAGAAGTATCGCTGTTAGCTCTTCTCTAATTTTTTGATAGAATTCTCCTGTGAAGGCTTCTGATCCTGAACTTTTGTTTGTTGGAAGTTGTGTAATTACAGTTTCAATTTCATTACTTGTGATAAGTCTGTTTTTATTTTTCAATTCTTCCTGGTTCAGTCTTGGAAAATTTTACCTTTCCAAGAATTTGTCGATTTCTTCATGGTTGTCCATTTTATTGGCATATATTTGTTTGTAGTAGTCTCATAATCCTTTGTATTTCTGTGGTGTTAGTTGTGTTTTCCCCTCTATCATTTCATTTACTGATTTTCATCCTGTTTTTCTCTTGATGAGTCTGGCTAAAGGTTTACTTATTTTGGTATCTCCTCAAAGAACCAACTTTTAGTTTTATTGATCTTTGCTACTGTTTTCTTCATTTCTATTTCATTTATTTCTGCTCTGATCTTTATGATTTTTTCCTTCTACTGACTTTGTGTTTCCTTTGTTCTTCTTTCTCTAGTTCTTTTATGTGTAAGGTTAGATTGTTTATTTGAGATTTTCCCTCTTTCTTGAGGTGAGATTTAATTGCTATAAACTTCCCTCTGAGAACTGCTTTTCTGCATCCCATATGTTTTGGGTTTTCATTGTCATTTATTTTCTATGTATTTTTTTTTTAATTTCTTCTTTGATTTCTTCAGTGATCTCTTGGTTATTTACTAGTGCACTGTTTAGCCTCCATGTATTTTTGTTTCTTATAGTCTTTTACCTGTAATTGATTTCCAAGCTCAAAGCATTGTGGTCAGAAAAGAAGCTTGATATGATTTCAATTTTCTTAAATTTTCTGAGGCCTGATTTTTGACCCAAGATGTGATCTATCCTGCAGAATGTTCCATGTGCACTTGAGAAGAAAGTGTATTCTGCCACTTTTGGGTGGAATGTTCTATAAATATCAATTAAATCTATCAGGTCTATTGTGTCATTTAAAGCCTGTGTTTTCTATTTTAGTTTCTATTTGGATGATCAGTCCATTGGTGTCATTGTGGTATTAAAGTCCCCTACTATTATTGTATTACTGTCTATTTACCCTTTTCTGGTTGTTAACATTGTCTTATGTATTGAGGTGCTCCTGTGTTGGCTTCATAAATATTTACAATTGTTATATATTCTTCTTGGATTGATCACATGATCATTATGTACTGTCCTTCTTTGTCTCTTATAATAGTCTTTATTTTAAAGTCTATTTTGTCTGATATGAGAATTACTACTCCAGCTTTCTTTTGATTTCCATTTGCATGGAATATCTTTTTCCATCCCCTCACTTTCAGTCTGTACGTGTTCCTAGGTCTGAAGTGTGTCTCTTGTAGGCAGCATATATATGGGTCTTGTTTTTGTATCCATTCACTCAGTCTGTGTCTTTTGGTTAGAGCATTTAATCCATTTACATTCAAAGTTATTATCAATATGTATGTTCCTATTACCATTTTCTTAAATGTTTTGGGTTTATTTCTGTGGGTCTTTTTCTTCCCTTGTGTTTCCCAGCTAGATAATTTCTTTTAGCATTTGTCATAAGGCTTGTTTGGTAGTGCTGAATTCCCTTACCTTTTGCTTATCTGAAAAGTTTTTGATTTCTCTGTTGAATTTGAATGAGATCCTTGATGGATAGAATAATCTTGGTTGTAGGTTTTTCTTTCATCACTTTAAGTATTTCCTTCCACTTGCTTCTGACCTGCAGAGTTTCTGCTGAAAAATCAGCTGATAAACTTATGGTGTTTCCTTTGTATGTTATTTTTTTTCTTTTCTTTGTTGCTTTTAATATTTTTTTTAATTTAATTTTTGTTAGTTTGATTAATTTGTGTCTTGGTATGTTTCTCCTAGGGTTTAGCCTATATGGGACTCTCTGCACTTCCTGGATTTGAATGACAATTTCCTTTCCCATGCTAGGGAAGTTTTACACTATAATCTCTTCAAATATTTTCTCAGACCCTTTCTTTTTCTCTTCTTCTTCTGAGACACCCTAATTTGAATGTTTGTGTGTTTAGTGTTGTCCCAGGCATCTCTGAGATTATCTTCAATTCTTTTCATTCTTTTTTCTGCTCCTTGGTGGTTATTTCCACCATTCTGTCTTCCCCTCACTTATTTTTTCTTCTGCCTCAGTTATTCTGCTATTGTTTCCTTCTAGTGTATTTTTAATTTCTGTTATTTTGTTGTTCATCTCTGTTTGGTTGTTCTTTAGTTCTTCTAGATCTTTTATAAACATGCCTTGCATTTTCTCATTCCATGCCTCCATTCTATTTCTGAGATTCTGGATCATCTTTACTCTCACTACTCTGAATTATTTTTCAGGTAGGTTGCTTGTTTTGTCTTCCTTTATTTGGTCTTGTAGGTTTTTACCTTGATCCTTCCTCTGTGACATATTTTTTGTCATCTCACTTTTTTTTTCTTCTGATAGGTGGGATTGTGCTCCAGTTTTACTGGTTGTTTAGCCTGAGGCTTCTAGCACTTTAGTTTGTAGGCTGTTGGTTAGACCTGGGTCTTAGTGCTGAGATGAGGACCTCTGGGGGACCTCACTTCGATGAAAATTCCCTGGGGTCTGAGGTTCTGTTAGTCCAGTGGTTTGAACTCAGTGCTCCCACTGCAGGAGCTCTGTCCTGCCAACCCCTGGCTCATGAACAAAGATCATGAAAGCTGCAAGGGGTAGCAAAAAAGAAAAAGAAAAAAGGAGTAGAAAAAAGAGTAGAAAATAATATTAGATTAGTAAACAAACAGACATGTTAGAAAGAATGAAAATATATATATATAGACAAAACAATAACTATAAGGTAAAACAGACCCAAAATAGTAAAAAAGAAGAGAAAAAAAAAAAAAAGCCAGAAAAGGCCTCAGCTGTGGGGAGCAAGACTTAAGCAGGGGCAGGTTTTAGGCAGTAGGCAGGGCCTATGCTTAGGACCCACAGAGCAGGAAAAGGCCCTGGATGGGGTGGGGGGTGAGCCTTAGGCTCAACACAGCTGGAGGGGCCTAGGGGTTCCTCTGACCTTGGAGGACAGAGGACCATGTCCAACACCCCAGCAGGCTCACTGGACCTGAGTACATTCCCCCTGATCCTCTGATCCTGGAGTGTCCCTCCCCATTGGCCTCTCTTCTTCTTCTCCTCCCCTCCCTCCCTCCTATGCCCCTGGGACCCATTCTGCCAGAGGGGATCCCAGAAGGAAATGTCCACACCTGGGAGCCCAACAGGCCTCTTGTGGCTGAGTCGGTGGTGGAAAAGCTCACAGGACCTCCCCTGATCCCCTGGCCCTAGATGGTCTCCCCCTTCACCCCTCCTCCTCTTTCCCCCTCCTCCCTCCCTCCTATGCCCTTAGGATCCCCAAAGCCAGAGAAGTTCTCGGAGAACAGAGGACCAGGTCTGGGAGCCCAGCAGTCCTCCTGAGGCCAAGTTGGTGGGGGAAACACCCTCTACACTTCCCCAGGTCTTCTAATCTCAGATGGTCCCTCCTCGTCCATCCACCTCTCCTCTTCTCACCCCCCTCCCTCCTATGCCCCTAGGACCCACGTGGCCTCAAGGGGACCTTGGAGGGTGGGGGAACTGGTATGGGAGCCCAGCAGTCTTCCTCGGTCTGAGTGGGCAGGGGAAACATCTGCCACACTTCCCTGATTTTCCAGTCCTGGAGGGACACCCAAACAATCTGCCTCTCCTTGTCTTGACCCCCTCCTCCCTCCCTCCAAGCTCCTAGGACCCAGGAGACCAGAGGGGCCCTGGGGTAATGGAGGATCAGACCTGGGAACCCCGCAGGCCTCCCAGGGCCCGAGTGGGTGGGAGAGATTTAGGTGCATTCACTCCTGATCCTTTGAGCCCCCAAGGGTCCCTCCAGGTGTGGGAACCCCTCCACTCTCCTAGCCACTCCTCAGGTGTGCCGGTCCTGTCTGGCTTCCACTTCATCTGCCCCCTTGTCCTACGAGTTGCTTGGGGGTTCCTCCATCTCCTTGGACATTGAGGTCCCCCACCAGTGTCCAGCAGGCACCGTAGTTGTAGGGAGATGCAAGCTTTGCATTCTCCCCCCATTGTTGTTTTGATTTGCATTTCTCTAATAATTAGTGATGTTGACTGTCTTTTCATGTGTTGGTTGGCCATCTGTATGTCTTCTTTGGAGAAATGTTTACTTACATCTTCCACCCATTTTTTGATTGTATTGTTTGTTTATTTGATACTGAGCTGCATGAGCTGTTTGTATATTTTGAAGATTAACCCCTTGTTGACCACTTCATTTGCAAATATTTTCTCCCATTCTGTGGGTTTTCTTTTTATTTTGTTTATGGTTTCCTTTGTTGTGGAGAAGCTTTTAAGTTTAATTAGGTCCCATTTGTATATTTTTGTTTTTATTTTCATTACTCTAGGTGGTAGGTCAAAAAGGATCTTTCTGTGATTTATGTCAAAAAGAGTGTTCTTCCTATGTTTTCCTCTAAGAGTTTTATAGTATCTGGCCTTACTTTTAGGTTTTTAATTCATGTTGAGTTTATTTTTGCGTATCGTTTTAGGGAGTGTTCTAATTTTATCATTTTATATGTAGCTGTTCAGTTTTCCAAGCACCACTTGTTAAAGAGACTGTCTTTTCTCCATTGTACATTTTTGCCTCCTCTGTCAATGTTTTTCCTTAATCTTAATTGATCAATTAGGTAACAGTTTAAAGTAATAAGAGCAACAATATATTAGTTGATCATAGAATATAAATAAGTGAAATAAATGACAACAATATTATAAATTATGGTCAGAGGGATTGGGAATAATCTATTATAAGGTATTTGAACTAACTGTGAAAAGGTATAGTGTTATTTGAAAGTTGAGCTATATTATTGGTATATGTATATCACAACTATAAGGAAAAGATGAAAAAATTAAAATAAGAAATATAAATAATATTTAAGTTATAGGAAAAGATGAAATTTTATGAAGTGGTTTATCAATTTAAACCAGAGAAGGCAGAAAAAATAAATAAAAATAAAACAAAGAACAAGGGAAAAAAGAAACAGTTACAATCATAGTAGGTTTTAATCCAACAGTATTCATGGTTATTGTAAATCTGAAAGTTCTAAATATATTAATAAAAAGACAAAGTTTTCCAGCCTACATTTCATAAAACAAGCGACACCACTATATTCCCCATAAGAAACTCACTTTAATTACAAAGATACAGCTTAAAATTAAAGGGATGGAGGAAGATATATCATGCTAATACAAATCAAAGAGTTGGAATTACTATATTTATTTCTGAAAAAAAAAAATCTGAGTTTGGAAATGCAGTAACATTATCATGATAAAAGTGAGCATTACATAGAGTCTGTTCTCCAAGAAAAATAACAATCCTCCACATGTATGCACCTAACAATAGAACAACTAATTATGAGAGATTAAAATTGATAGAAATGCAAGGAGAAATTTGCAAATCCAATATTGCAGTTAGATATTTCAACAGTCCCATATCAATAATTGGTAGATCAGAGACAGAAAACCAGTAACAATATAGTGTAACTGAACAGAACCATCAAAGAACTGTATCCAATTAACATTTCTAGAATAGGTCACCATCAATAGCAGAATAAAAATTATTTTCAAGCTCTGTTGGAACATTCAACAAGATATACCACATTCTTGCCCCCAAACCAAACTTAACAAACTTAAATGAATAGAAAACATACAAAGCATATCTTAAGCCACAAAGGAATAAACTAGGTATCAATAATAGAAAGAGCTGGAAAGACCTGAAAATACTTTAAGATTATACACCCATCTCTATATACACATGGATCAAAATGGACCTGTCAAAAGAGATTAAAAAGTATTTTGAACTCAAAATGAACATACAAGTTGTCAAATTTGTAGGATGTAGTAAAACCATGCTTAGTGGAAAATTTATGACATTGTATCCATATATTAGAAAAAATATATAGGATCAGCAATCTAAGCTTTTACTTTATGAAACTACAGGAAGAACAGTGATATAAGCACAAAGCAAGCATAGGAAAATAAGTAATAAAATATTAAAATAGAAATATTAATAAAAATAGGAAATCAAAAGAGAAAATAAATAACACAAAAGTTTGCCTTTTTAAAAAGATCAATATCATGGGTAAATACCTAGATAGCTTAACTAAGAAAAAAGAGAAATGACACATTTTACTAACCCCAAAATGAAAGAGGGGTTATTATTACTAACCCCATGGACATTAAAAGGATAATAGGGGGAAATATTTACAAATATGTCCACAAATTTAATAACAGATAAAAAAAAAATCAATCCCTAAAAGATCAAAATACCAAAACTCACACAAGAAGTAAATATTCTAAATATACCCTTATTCATTAAGAAATTCAATCAACAATAATAACCTTTCAAAAATCAAAACATCATTCCCAGGTGGCTTCACTGGTGATTTCTATCAAACCTTTAAAGAAAAAATAGCACCAATTGTCTACAATCTTTTTCCAGAAAATTTAAGCAAAGGGAACACTTCTTAACACATTCTATGAGGCTGGCATAACCCCAATACCAAAACCAGATAAGCCATTACCAAATGAAAAACTACACATCAAAAACTAATGAACACAGATGCAAAACTCAACAAGAAAATTTTAGCAAATGGAATTCACACTACATAAATATAATTATGCATCAGTGTCATTTGAGATTAATTCCAGGTATCCAAAGCTGGTCAACTTTTAAAAATCAATTAGTGTCTTCCATTAACAGACTAACGAAGAAAATCAAATGATTATAATAATTGGTGCAGAAAAAAATGTTTTGTCAAAATTCGTCACCCATTCATGATAAAAATTTGTAGAAAACTAGGAATAGAGGCGATATTGCTAAACTTGCTAAAGAACATCTACAAAATCCCTACAGCTGACATACTTTCAATGGTAAGAAACTAGATGCTTTTGTCCTAAGTTCAGGAACAAGGCAAGGATGGTTCTTCTCACCACTCCTATTCAACATAGTGCTGGAAATCTTAGTTCCAGCAAGCTAATACAAGAGATGGGAGTGGAGGGAAAGTATACAGTTTGGAAAGGGAGAAAATAAACTGCCATTGTTTGCAGATAATAAGATTATCTATGTAGAAAATCCCAAATAACTAAAAAAAAAAAATCCTGGAGTTAATGTGATTATAGTATGGTTAGAATATAAGATTAAAATAGAAAAATAATTTTTTCCCTATAAACTAGCAATAAGCAATTGGAATTTGAAATTAAAAACACAATATCATTTATTTTAACACAAAAAAATGATAGGTAAAACAAGAAAAAAAATGCTTAGGTGTAAACTTAACAAAATATGTAACAGAATTATTTTTGAAAATTTATAAAACTCTGATGAAGTAAAATAAATGTAAATAAATAGAAAAAAATGTGTTCATGGATAAGAAGTTTTGATTTGTTAAGAGGTCAGTTACTCCCAAATTTATCTATTATTTAACACAATCCTAATCAACATTTAGAAAAATGATCTTGTGGACATTGACAAAAGGAATCTAAAATTTATATTGAAAAGCAAAAGACATAGAATAGATAAAACAATATTTAAAAAGAACAAAATTATGGGACTGATATATCCTGAGTATAAAGCTACTATCTTCAAGACAATTTGGTATTAGCAAAAAATAGACAGATCAATGAACAGAATAAAGAGCTTAACAATAAAGGAGCAGAGTCAGTCCAATGGAGCAAGAATAGTCTTTTCACAAATGATGCTGGAAAAATTGGAACTCTGCTTATAGAAAAAGCTGGATATAAACCTTAAATCTTTCACAAACATTAATGTATAATAGACCATATATCTGAAAGAAAATGCAAAACTAGGGGAATTCTTGAAAGTAACATAGGTAAAAATGGATGACCTTGGATTTGAGAATGACTTTTAAATACAATACACCAAAAGCATAATGCATTTAAAATTTGTTGTTCATCTTCATTAAAATTAAAATCTCTGTTCTGTGACAAGTCCTGCTAAGAGAATAAAACAATAAGCCACAAACTGGGAGAAAATATTTGCAAAACACATATCTGTTAGTATGTGTCCAAAATTTTCAGAGAGCTCTTCAAACTCAAAAGTAACAAAACAAGAAATCCAGTTTGAAAATGGCAAAGTATCTGAACAGAAATCTCATCAAGGTGAATATACAGATTAGAAATAAGCTTATGAAAATATGATCAACATCCTATGTCATTAAGAAATTCTACATAGAAACAACATGATACCTATTAAGATGGCTAAAATTCATAAATCTGAAAATACCAAATATAAGCAAGGATGTAGAGCAAAATGAATTCTCAATCATTGCTAGTTGCAATTTAACATTGTACAGCCATTTTAGAAGACTGCTGGATTTTTTTTTTTTTTTTTAGAAAGCTAAACATAGTCTTTCCATATGATCCAGCAATAGCACTCATAGGTATTTATCCAATTGAGTTGAAAACTTATGCCCATACATTGATGTTTATTGCAGCTTTCTTGAAAAATACCCATAATTGAAGGCATCCAAAATGTCCTCTGTAGGTGAATGGAAAAACTATGGTTAATCCATTCAAGGCATGTTTTTCAGCTATAAAAAATATATCATGGCATGAAGAGATCTTAAATGCATACTGCTAAATGAAAGAAGCCAGTCTGAAAAGCTACATACTGTAAGATTCCAACTATATAACATTCTGAGAAAGGCAAAACTACAGAGGGAGTGAAGTTATCAGAGTATCAAGGTGTAGAATTGAATATGTGAAACATGGGATTTTCAGGGCAGTGAAACTATACTGTATGACTCTGTAATGGTGGATGCTTGATATTATACATTTGTCAAAACCAAAAGAAAACTACAAAGAGTAAACCCTAATGTAAATTATGGAATTTAAGTAAGAGTAATGTATAAATACTTGTGCCTTTATTATAACAAACATACCATACTAAATTAAGATATTATTAATAGGGAAAACTGTGCTGAAGTGTGGGTATAGAGCATATGAAAATTCTCTGTATTTTCTGCTCAATTTTCCCTAAATCTAAAACTCTTCTAAAAATAAATCTTATGAATTAAAAATAAGACAAAGTGTACACCTAAAATATCAGAATTTTTACATAAAAAAATGGTCTTAGAATACTTTACAAGAAATTTATAACAAGTTGTTTTGTGTTATGGATAGCTCTGGGACACAAATGGGAAGGCAACCCTTAACTAATTTCCTTTTGTACCTTTTATCCTGTAAAGGATATAAATAAATTACAGTCCAAATATAATTAATTAAATCACATTAAAATTAGGAATAGTAACAATACTCAAACTACTTCAGCATTATTCAAACTATGTATTGTAAGTAGTTCGGACTTTGAGAAAACTTAAAAAAGACACATATGTTAGAAATTGCAATCTTACTAGTTCCTTTGAAATTTGTGTTTCCAAGAATCAAATAACTCTACATTACTACAGTAAAAAAGCAGTGTTAATATTAAGTTGTAATTTTAGGTTAATTAATTTTGCCCCTCTCATGAACCCAAATCATTTATCTTATTAGAATATGAAAGTGTCTATAATTTAACTCTTTCTGAATTAATAACAAGTGATCTCTCTGTTACTACAAAGTAAGAAAAAAAAAGCATCAAAATAAGCATAATTAACTCTTATTTGGGTATTTGTTCCAGGACATTTTATTCAGCAATCTTTTTGAACAGTTCACATTTACTTTGGAACTCTGTACATATATACAATGAAGTATTACTCAGCCATAAAAATAATGAAATAATGCCATTTGCAGCAACATGGATGAACCTATAGATTGTCATACTGAGTGAAGTAAGTCAGACAAAGACAAATATCATATGATATTGCTTATTTGTGGAGTCTAAAAAAATGGTACAAGTGAACTTATTTACACAACAGAAATAGAGTCACAGACGTAAAAAACTTATGGTTACCAGGGGGTAAGAGAGAGGGAGAGAAAAATTGGGAGATTGGGATTGACATATACACACTACTATATATAAAATAGATTAATAAGGACCTACTATACTACTGTGTAGCACAAGGAACTCTACTCAATACTCTGTAA
Source organism: Neophocaena asiaeorientalis asiaeorientalis (assembly GCF_003031525.2). NCBI lineage: Eukaryota > Metazoa > Chordata > Mammalia > Artiodactyla > Phocoenidae > Neophocaena > Neophocaena asiaeorientalis. Next base: position 1,663,559 of record NW_020175414.1, on the reverse strand, counting down.
TGACTTATATGGGAAAATAATCTAAAAAAGACTGTATATATGTGTATGTATAACTGATTCACTTTGCTGTACAACTGAAACTACCATAACGTTGTAAATCAACTATACTCCAATAATTTTTTTTAAAAAATACATTTTGCAACTTGGAAGTTCTTCTGGAGTTGCTTACATTTCCCTATCAGCCAAATTTTATAAATCTGTATCTTAAAACCAACTATGATAACTTTCAGAGAAACAATAGAAAATTATATCATCAAGGTCAGTATTTCTATATATTTACCTTGGCACTCTAGCCATTAGCAAAATGTCTGGTAGACAGATTGAATTTTTGTTAAACATTATTTAAATTATTTTGCTTCATAGTACTCTGGTCCTCAGTATCACTTTAGAGAAAATATTTATATGATTGATTACTCAATTTATTATACTTTCAGATATATTTATATCAAAAAAGAAGACAATAAAAGTTTTGCTTATTTAGAATTATTCTTCTTTATTTGTTATAGAATGTACCAATACAATATGAATGGCAACAATGTTAAGCAGTAAAAAGCCCATCTGCAATTTCATTAACACATTACCTTTTCCAAGTAAAGTTTTACTTGTTTAACTAATTTAGATAGATGTAATGTGAGATCCAAATTAGGTACAATTTATCTCATATATTTTTTCTCTAATATAATCATAATCAGTTTCCTGATGAACATATTTTAATGATTCCAGCTAATTTTATTCCATAAATTTAAATTTATTTTTTATTCAGTTGTGGTGCTATTTTAAATTTATTGACCTTTTTTGATGTTACAGTTTTTAGCATATATATCTAAGAATATACAATTTTAACAAAAATGCTCTGAAAATTTTTACAGTGTTGATATAATTGGTGATTATAGTTTAGTTACTTTTATACTGCTAAGAAAATTTCTTCAATTTACATGTCAAATTTTTGGGGGGAGTTGATTTTGTTATTGAGTTATAATTGGCATAAAATGACTAGCAAACAAAATGTACAATTTTAAAAGTTTGACATATGTTTATAACTATGAAACTATCAATGCTACAAGAACGGTAATGAATGTATCTAGATTTTTCAGATGCTTCCCCATATCCTATTTTACCTTCTTCCTTCCTACCCTGTGCCAAGGCAACTATTAACATGTTAATTTTTATTATAGATTCTTTTGCATTTTCTCAAGTTTTATATCAATGGAATCCTATGGTATGTATTCTTTATTTGTTTATTTTAACAGCAAAATTATTTTGGGATTCATCTGTGCTGTAATGGGTCACTAATTCACTCCTTTTATCGCTAAATAGTATTTTATCATGTGTGAATAATGTGGATTTTTGTCCACTCAACTGTTAATGGAATGTTTCCAGTTTTGGGCTATCACAGATAAAATTGTTATATACATTATCTTTATGCAAGTCTTTTTATAAATCTATGCTTTTATTTCTCTTGCATAAATGCCTAGGAATGAATGACTGGATCATATAGTATGTATATATTTAGTTTTTTGAGACTGCCCAACTAATTTCCAACATATTACTTTCACTTTACGTTCCTTTCAGAAATGTATGAGAGTTTCATATACGTGCCCTCTTAGTATAGTCAGTCTTTTAAAATTGTAACTACTCTAATAGTTATGTAGTAGCATCTCATTTGGGTATTTATTTGTGTTTCCTTAATGAATAATGATGGTGAGCATCTTTACAAGTGCTCAGTTGCTATTGAAATATCTTCTCTGGTCAAGTCCTGTTCTAACATGTTTTTGTGTGTGTGTGTGCGATACGTGGGCCTCTCACTGTTGTGGCCTCTCCTGTTGTGGAGCACAGGCTCAGCGGCCATGGCTCACGAGCCCAGCCACTCCGTGTCATGTGAGATTTTCCCGGACTGGGGCACAAACCCGTGTCCCCTGCATCAGCAAGGGGACTCTCAACCACTGCACCACCAGGGAAGCCCTTGTTCTAACCTTTTGCCCTCTTTCTATTTGTTCTATTATTGAGTTTGAGGAGTGTTCATATGATTGGTTTTCATGTCATGTATTGAATATACGATTTTCAATTAGTTCTTCTGAGTTAGTAGCTAGTTTTTCATATTCTTAGAATTGTCTTTCAAATAGATCTATTTTTAATTTTGATGAAGTGTAATTTATCAATTTTTTTCTATGGATAATATTTTTTGTATGTTTAAATGACTCAATGTTTTTTCTTATGTGTTTATTTAGACATCTTATAGTTTGAGGCTTTGCATTGCAGTCCATGATTTGTTTCAAAGTTTTAATTTTTTGTTTGTATGATGTAAGAGACTTGTGTACTTTTTTTCAATTAAGTATAATTGACTTACAATGTTATATTAGTTTTAGATGTGGAACACTGTGATTCAACATTTTTCTAGATTATACATCACATAAAGTTATTATAAAATATTGACTATATTCTCTGTGCTGTATATTACACCCTTGTAACTTATTTTATGCCTAGTAGATTGTACCTCTTTATCCCTTTCACTTATCCTGCACTTTTCCACACCCTACTCCCCTATGGTAAACTACTAATTTGTTCTCTATATCTCTGAGGCTGTTTTGTTATATTTGTTCAGTTGTTTTATTCTTCAGATTCCTAATATAAGTGAAAACCTACACTATTTGTCTTTATCTGTCTGAAATTTCACTAAGCATAATACCTTCCAGGTCCATACACTTGATTGCAAATGGAAAAAAAATTGTTAATATTTATGGCTGAGAAATTTTCCATTATATATACATATAATATCCATACATTTATCTATCTATACCACTTCTTTGTTAACCATTCATATGTTTATAGGCACTTAAATTGCTTTCATATCTTGGTTATTGTAAATAATGCTGCCATGAACACAGGAATGCATGTATCTTTTTGAATTAGTGGTTTGGGATTTTTTTTTCTTTTTTTGAATATATATCCACGAGTGGAATTACAGGACCATACGGTACTTCTATTTTTAACTTTTTTTTTTTTTTTTTTTTTTTTGCTGTGCGCGGGCCTCTCACTGTTGTGGCCTCTCCCGTTGTGGAGCACAGGCTCTGGACGCGCAGGCTCAGCGGCCATGGCTCACGGGCCCAGCCGCTCCACGGCATGTGGGATCCTCCCGGACCGGGGCACGAACCCGTGTCCCCTGCATCGGCAGGCGGACTCTCAACCACTGCGCCACCAGGGAAGCCCTATTTTTAACTTTTTTGAGGAACATCTATCTTGCTTTCCATAGTGACTATACCAATATACACTCCCACCAATAGTTTACTAGAGTTCCCTTTTCTCTACTTTCTTGTCTTTCAGATGATAGCTATTCTGACATGTGTGAGGTTACATCTCATTGCAGTTTCAATTTGCATTTCCCTGAAAATTAGTGATGTTAAGCACTTTTTCAGGTGCCTCTTGGTCATTTGTCTTCTTTGGAAAAATGCCTATTTGTGTCCTCTATCCATTTTTCAATTGAGTTATTTTTTGATATAGAGTTGTATATGTTCTTTACATATTTTGAATATTAACTCTTTATCAGACATATCATCTACAAATATCTTCTCTCATTCAGTAAGCTTTTTTTTTTCTTTTGATGGGTTCCTTCACTGTAGACAAGCTTTTGTTTGATTAAGTAAGATTTATTTATTTTGCTTTTGTTTCCCTTGCCTAAGGAGATGGATCAAAAAAATATATATATATGACCATGACCTACATCAAAGAGTGTACTGCCTCTGTTTTCTACTAGGAGTTTTATGGCTTCCAGTCTTACATTTAGGTGTTTAATACGTTTTGAGTTTATTTCTATATATGGTGTGCAAAAATGTTCTAATCTTATTCTTTTCCATGTAGCTGTCCAGTTTTCCCAACACCATTTATTGAAGAGGTTGTCTTTCTCCCATTGTATATTCTTTCCCCTTTTGTCATAGATTAATTGAGCATATGTGCATGGGTTTATTTCTGAGCTTTTTACTCTGTTCCATTGATCTGTGTGTCTGTTTTTGTGCCAGTAGCATACTATCTTTATTACTGTAGCCTTATAGTATAGTTTGAAGTCAGGGAGTGTGATACCCCCAACTTTGTTCTTCTTTCTTAAGATTGCTTCAGATATTCAGAGTTTTTGTGGTTCCACACCAATATTATGATTTGCTCTAATTTTGTGAAACATATCATGGGTATGTTTCACAATCTGTAGATTGCTTTGAACAATATGTATATTTTAACAATATCAATTCTTCCAATCCATGAACAGGGAATATCTTTCCATTTATTTGTATAGTTTTCAATTTTCTTCGTTGATGCCTTATAGTTTTTAGAGTATAAGTCTTTCACCTCCTTGGTTAAGTTTACCCCTAGGTATTTCAGTCTTCTTGATGCGATTGTAAATGGAATTGTTTTATCAATTTCTCTTTCTAATAGTTCATTATCACTGTATAGAAATGGAACAGATTTCTGAATGTTAATCTTATATCCTGCAACTTTACTAAATTCATTTTTTAGTTCTAATAAATTTTGGTGGAGTCTTTGGGATTTTCCAAATATAATATCATGTCATCTGTAATAGTGACACTTTTACTTCTTCCCTTCCAATTTGGACAATTTTACTTCTTTTCCTTGTCTGACTGCTGTGGCTAGGAAGCCCAAGAATATATTAAATAGATGTGGTGAGAGTTGGCATCCTTATCTTGTTCCTGATCTTACAGGAAAAGTTTTCAGATTTTCCACAATAAGAATAGTGTTAGCCTTGGGTTTGTCATAAATGGTCTTTATCATGTTGAGGTATTTTGCTTCCATATCAACTTTTCTGAGAGTTTTAATCATGAATAAATATTCAATTTTGTCAAATGCTTTTTCTTCATTTGAGAAGATCATGTGATTTTTATCCTTCCTTTTGTTAGTGTGGTGTATGACACTGATTGATTTTCAGATTTGAACGACTCTTGTATCCTTGGAATAAATGTCCGTTGATCATGGTATATGATCTTTTTTATGTATTGTTGAATTTGGTTGGCTAATATTTTATTGAGAATTTTTGCATCTATCTTCATCATGGATATTTGCCTACAATTTTCTTTTTTTCTAGTGTCTTTGTCTAGTTTCAGTAGTAGGTTAATTCTAGGATAACAGAATGACTTTGCGAGATTTCCTTCCTCTTCAGTTTCTTGTAATATTTCAAGAATGATAGGTTTTAACTCTTACTTAAATGTTTGGTAGAATTTCCCTATGAAGATGTGTGGCTCTGGGCTTTTGTTTGTTGGTAGTTTTTTTTTTTTTTTTGATTACTGATTCAATTTCAATACTAGTAATCAGTCTTTTAAGAATTTCTATATTTTCCTGATTCAGTGTTGGAGATTGTAAGTCTAGAAATTTATCCATTTCATTCTAGGTTCTCCAGTTTGTTTGTGTATAACTGTAGTATTCTCTTATGATTGCTTATATTTCTGTGATATCATTTGTAGCCTGTCATCTTTTGTTTCTAATTTTGTTTATTTTGTTTCTCTTTTTTTTCTTAATAAGCCTGACTGAAGGTTTATAAATTTTGTTTATCTTAAAAAAACCCCAAAACACTTAGGTTCATTGATCTTTTCCATTTTTTGGTCTTTATTTAATTTATCTCCACTCTAATGTTTACTATTTCCTTCCTTCTGCTTACTTTAGGCTTTGTTTGTTATTTTTCTAATTCCTTTAGATAGAAAGTTAGGTTGTTTGAGATCTATTTTGTTTCTTGAGGTAGGCCTGTATTGTTAATAATTTAACTCTTAGAATTGCTTTCACTGTGTCCCATAGATTTGGAAAGTTTTCTTTATTGTTTTCATTTGAAGGTATTTTCTGATTTTCTCTTTGATTTCTTCATTGACCCGATAGTATTTTAGTAGAAAGTTGTTTAGTTTCCACATGTCTGTGGTTTTTCAATTTTCCTTCCTGTAATTGATTGATTTGTAGTTTCATACCATTTTGGCTTGATATACTTTCAATCTTTTAAAATTTATTGAGACTTGTTTTGTTGCCTAGCATGTGATTTATCCTGGAGAAAATCCCATGTGTTTGAAAAGAGTATGTATTCTGCTTATGGGAAGTGAAATGTTCTATAGATATCTATTAATTCCATCTGCTCTAAGGTGTCATTTAAGGGCACTTTTTACTTATTGATTTTCTGTCTGGATGATATGCCCATTGATATAAATAGGGAATTAAAGTTCCCTAGTATTATTATAGTAAAATCAATTTAGCCCTTTATATCTGCTAATAGTTGTTTTATATATTTACATGCCCCTGAATTAGGTGTGATGCTTACAAAGGTCATATCCTCTTTGGATTAACCCCTTTATCATTATATAATGCCCTACTTTGTCTTTTATTGTAGCCTTTTCTAAAAGTCTACTTAGTCTGATATGACTATTGCTATCACAGCTTTTTTTCTGTTTTGATTTGCATAGAATCCCTTTTTCTATCCTTTTACTTTTAGTCTGTGTGTGTCATTAGCTCTTAAGTGAATCTCTTATAGACAGCATATTGGAGGGTCTTATTTTTTATACAATCAGCCATCCTGTATCTTTTGATTGGAACATTTAGTCCATTGACTTTTAGAGTATTTGTTGATGGGCATTCTTATTTTCATTGTGTTACTTGTCTTCTGTTTGTTTTTGTTGTTCTTCTATGTTATTTTCTTCTTTTAGAATCTTCCCTTGTGGTTCAGTGATTTTCCTTAGTGTTATGTTTGGACTCCTGTCTCTTTAATTTTTTGTATCTATTGTAGGTTTTTGATTTGTGGTTACTGTGAAGTTTGTATATGTCAACATATAACTGTACCTACTTGATTTAAACTGATAGTCATTTCAATTCAAACACATTCTAAAAGATCTATATTTTTTACTCCCCCTTCCCACATTTTATTTTATTTTTCTTAACCAAGTGGTTTTTATTTTTTCTATGTTTTGGCTTCCCTGAGTGGCACGTGAGAGCTTAGTTCCCTGACTAGAGATCAAACCCATGCCCCCGGCAGTGAGAGCACAGATCCTTAGCCATTGGACTGCCAGGGTAGTCCCCCAAATTTTATGTTTTTAATGTCATATTTCACATCTTTGTGTCTATCCCTTAACTGTTTATTGTAGGTATAGTCTATTTTACAATTTTTGACTTTTAACCTTTATACTAGCTTATTTAAGTGGTTAGTTCTCTGACTTTACTGTATATTTGCCTTTACTAGTGGAATTTTTCTCTTTATATATTATCTTATTTTTTGTTATGGCCTTTTCTTTTTTGCTTAAAGAAGACCCTATAACATTTTTTGTAGGGCTGGTTTAGTGGTTATAAACTCTTTTAGGTTTTGCTTATCTGGGAAACTCTTTATCTTGTCTTCAATTCTGAATGATAACCTTGCTGGGTAGAGTATCATTTGTTGTAGGTTCTCTACTCTTCGGCACTTTAAATGTGCTGAACATCTATTTAATATATTCTTGGACTTCACTCCACTCTCTACTCTCATGCAAAATTTCTGCTGAAAACCAGCTGATAGTCTTATGGGAGCACCTTGTATGTGACTCTTTGTTCTTCTATTGCTACCTTTAAATTCTCTCTTTATCTTTGACTTTTTCCATTTTAATTGTGATATGTCTTGATGTGGGTCTTTTTGGGTTCATCTTGTTAGAGACTGTCTGTTCTTCCTGGATATGTTTCCTTTTTCAGGTTAGGAAAATTTTCATGCATAATTCATCAAACACATTTTCTGCCCCTTTCTTATCCTTCTGGAGCCCTAAACACAAATGTTAGTACACTTGATGTTTTTCCAGATGTCCCTTAACTATTCTTATTTTAAAATATTTTGTTTGTTTTCATTGTGTTGATTGGGTGACTTCCATTATTCTGTCTTCCATGTCACTCCTGCATTCTTCTGTATCACCTAATCTTCTGTTAATTATTTCGAGTGTATTTTTCTTTTCAGTTATTGTAATCTTCAGCTCTGTTTGGTTCTGCTTTATATTTTCTAGTTGTTTGTTGAAGTTCTCACCGTGTTCTTCTATTTTTTTCCTTGAGTTCAGTAAGCATTTTATTACTGTTGCTTTGAAGTCTTTAGCAGGGAAATTATTTATCTGTTTTATTAGTTTTTTTTTTTTTTTCTCCCTAGGTTTTGTCTTGTCCTTTCTTTTGAACCTTTCCTCTCTCTTCTCCTTTTGTTTTACTTTCTCTGGCTGTCTATAAAATTAGGCAAAACAGTTAACTATCCCAGTCTTGAAGGCTTGTCCTTGTGTGGGATCACCTCTATGCCATCTGTGAGTGACCTGTGGATTTGATGGGAGTCTGGATCTGAAGTGAGCATAAGCTGTATCTTCTTCCAGGATGCACTAGCTTTCACTCCTTTTGTGGGAGATTTGGGCTGGAGTCTGAGGGCTAAAGTTTGAACGAGGTACAAGTCAGGTCTTCTCCTAGGCTCAATGGCAGTTACTGCCATATTAAGAGCAGGGTCATTGTCTGTGGGGCTGGAGTAGGATCCCTGAGTGTGTTGTCTTCTCTTCTCTGTGATAGCAGTCACTACCTTCGTTGGGGGCATGGCCAGGGCCAGAGGACTTGGAGCTACACTTCTAAGATGGATCCACTCCTTTCCCTATGACAATAGTGGTTTGTATCTTGACCAGAGGCAGGTTTGGACTCAAGGGTTTGGAGCCACACTTCTGAGCTGGCTCTAATAAAACAGATAAATAATTTCCCTGCTAAAGACTTCAAAGCAATAGTAAATAAAAAATGCTTACTGAACTCAGGGAAAAAAAAGAATAGAGGAACACAGTGAGAACTTCAACAAAGAACTAGAAAATATAAAACACCCCAATCAGGGCTGAAGAATACAATAACTGAAAAAAATACATTAGAAATAATTAACGGAAGATTAGGTGATACAGAAGAACGCAGAAGCTACCTGGAAGACAGAATAATGAAAATCACCCAGTCAGAACAATGGCTCTGCTTTTCCCTACTGTATGTGCTTGTTGTAATGGTGATATAGTGGGGAGCAGTGCTGGATCAGTAGGGGCTGAAGCAGAAGTCTGGTGTCATCTGGAGGGCACACTGGGGTGGTCCTGCAGGGTGAACAGAGCACCAGAGAGTTTTCAATCTGCTACCTCTGCTCTGGGACTGGGAGAAAGCAAGTCTGTGCATGTATTCTTCAGGAATCCACTCTTGGTTTCTTGCTCTTCTCCTGTGAGCCTCATTGGTTTTCAAACCAGCTAAGGGAGTTCATCTTTCTAGTTCTTGTCCCTAGGGCTTAAGTGCATATATGGGGCTCAAACACTTTGCTTCTTAAGGAGGGTCCCTGAGGTTGTGATATCCCCTTCCTCTTCTGGGTCACCCACTAGCAGTGTGAGTCTTTACTAGATAGCTTCTCCTTTCCTCCTACCAGAACTCTGTCTGGTTCTTTCTTAATAGCCTTGATTATAGAAGAGCTGTTCTTCTAGTCTTCAAATCATTCTCACAAGAGTTGCTCTATATGTAGTTGTGGTATTAATGTATTCATGGGGGGAGGTGGGCTCAGGGACTTCCTACTCCATTATCTTGAATCCCACCTTCATTGTTTTTCCATACAGATATTCATTTAATCCCATAAAATTGTTGAAGATGTTTTTCCTTTTCCCATTTACTTGCCATTGTACCTTTGTCAAAAGTAAGTTGTCATGTGTTTGTTGGAAATCTGTATATCTTCTTTGGAGAAATGTCTATTTAGGTATTCTGCCCATTTTTGGATTGGGTTGCTTGTTTTTTTAATACTGAGCTGCATGAGCTGCTTGTAAATTTTGGAGATTAATCCTTTGTCAGTTGCTTCATATACAAATATTTTCTCCCATTCTGAGGGTTGTCTTTTCGTCTTGTTTATGGTTTCCTTTGCTGTGCAAAAGGTTTTAAGTTTCATTAGGTCCCATTTGTTTATTTTTGTTTTTATTTCCATTTCTCTAGGAGGTGGGTCAATGCTCAATATAATTAATCATTACAGAAATGCAAATCAAAACTACAATGAGATATCATCTCACACTGGTCAGAATGGCCATCATCAAAAAATTCTACAAAATATAAATGCCGGAGAGGGTGTGGAGAAAAGGGAACCCTCTTGCACTGTTGGTGGGAATGTAAATTGATACAGCCACTATGGAGAACAGTATGGAGGTTCCTTAAAAATCTACAAATAGAACTACCATACAATCCAGCAATACCACTACTGGGCATATACCCTGAGAAAACCATAATTCAAAAAGAGTCATGTACCAAAATGTTCATTGCAGCTCTATTTACAATTGCCAGGACATGAAAGCAACCTAAGTGTCCATCAACAGATGAATGGATAAAGAAGATGTGGCACATATATACAATGGAATATTACTCAGCAATAAAATGAAACAAAATAGAGTTATTTGTAGTGAGTTGGATGGACCTAGTGTCTGTCATACAGAGTGAAGTAATTCAGAAAGAGTAAAAAACATATACCGTATGCTAACACATATATATGGAAACTAAAAAAAAATGTCCGGAAGAACCTAGGGGCAAGATGGGAATAAAGACATAGACCTACTAGAGAATGGACTTGAAGATATGGGGAGGGGGAAGTGTAAGCTGGGACAAAGTGAGAGAGTGGCATGGACATATATACACTAACAAACATAAAATAGATAGCTAGTGGGAAGCAGCTGCATAGCACAGGGAGATCAGCTTGGTGCTTTGTGACCACCTAGAAGGGTGGGATAAGGAGAATGGAAGGGAGGGAGATGCAACAGGGAAGAGATATGGGAACATATGTATATATGTAACTGATTAACTTTGTTATAAAGCAGAAACTAACACACCATTGTAAAGCAATTATACTCCAATAAAGACGTTAAAAAAAAAGTATGTTGTCTATTCATGAATATCTATTTTTGTACTCTTTTTTTGTTCAATTCATCTATGATTATTACAGTACCAAAATGTTTTGGTTTCACTAACTTTTAAGAGTCTTGAAATTAAGTACTGTTAGTTCTCCAAATTTGCTTTATCATTTTCAAAGTTGATTTGGCTATTCTGAGACCTTTGCAATCTCATTTAAGTTGGGATTTTGTTGAATCTCCAGATCAGTTTGCAGAGAACTTCCACCTGAACAATTTTGAGTCTTCCAATCAATGAACATAGCATATCTCTCTTTATTTTCTCAAATGTTTCTTTAATTTCTCTGCAGTGTTTTAAATTTTTCAGTGTACAAATTTTTGACATTCTTGCCAAATATATCCCTAAACATCTCCCTATATTAATCCTATTGTGAGTAGCATTTCCTTTAAATTTTCATTTTTCATTTCTTCTTGTATATAGAAATAAAATTTTTTTATTGACCATATGTACTATAATCTTGCTAAAATCACTCATTAGTTCTGATAAGTTTTAAATATTCAATCAGGTATCCTATGTAAATAATCACTTAGTCCATGAATAAATAGAGTTTACTTCTTCCAATCAAATCTGCATGGTTGGATTTTTTTTTAATAAAAAATTATTTATTTATTTTTGGCTGTGTTAGGTCTTTGTTGCTGCACACAGGCTTTCTCTGGTTGCAGCGAGTGGGGGCTACTCATCGTTGCAGTGCACGGGCTTCTCATTGTGGTGGCTTCTCTCATTGCAAAGCATGGGATCTAGGTGCACAGGCTTCAGTATTTGCAGCACACGGGCTCAGTAGCTGTGGCTCGTGGGCTTTAGAGTGCAGGCTCAGTAGTTGTGGTGCACAGGTTTAGTTATTCCATGGCATGTGGGATGTTCCCAGACCTGGGATCAAGCCCATGTCCCCTGCATTGGCAGGCAGATTCTTAATCACTGTGCCACCAGGGAAGTCCCACTGTGCATGTTTTTTATTTCTTTTTCTTTGCTTATTTTGCTAGGTAGATCTTGTAAGACAATTTATGTAGCAGTTTTGAGGTCAGACGTAATTGCGTTGTTCCTCTATTTAAGACAAAGATATTCAGGTTTCACAAGTAAATATAGTGATAGCTCTGGCTTTCCCCAGGATGTCTGTTATTCAGTAAAGAAGTTTCTTTTTATTCCAAGTTTGTTAGAAGTTTTTTATTTTGAATGAATGTTCCATTTAATTACATTATTTCTTCTATATGTATTGAGAGAATCATATGGTTTTATATTTTTGCCTGTTGTTAATATTATTATATTGATTGACTTTAAAATGCTAAATCAACACTGCATTTGTAGAATAAATGCCATTTTGTCATGGTTTGTTATTATTTTATATATTGTTGGCTTTGGTTTGTTTCTTTCTAATTTTTAGGAGTTATGTATATATATATATATATATATATATAGTTATTATATATATAAATACAGCTATATAGATATGAATAGATAGATAGCTATTTTATACTTTGGATGACAGTCCACTGCTTCTTTGCATATTTGTTCAAATTCTTTCAGTTTTGACCATTAGGAGGTATTTCATTTGTTTCCTGTGCTCCTTTGACATGCACCCATCAATGTGTGTCTGAGTTTGCATGTGTGTATGGGTTGTCGTTTTTGAGTACTTAGCTTTTTCTGACCCTACAAGATAATTTATACTCATCATATGTATTTCCTGTCCCAGTCCTAGAATAAGCAGTTACTCTAAGGAACATTGATTTCTTTCATTAGAAAAAGGTATGAGAAGCCAAGATATAGATGTTAGCAGTGCTTGCTACTACTGGAGTATTATTCCTTTTAGTCTTCTCAGATGACAGAGCACAGAAATATATGTGCATATACCAAACTGTGCATGCGCACATAAGTATAAATATTATTTTATATAAGTATCTAGATTAAGCTAAATGTGAATTCCTCTGACATTTCAAATTCTAGCCTATTAACACATGGACCTTTCTAAACTTCTCCTCTTGCTTATCTGTAAATTCCCACTTTAAGAGAGAAAAACTTAGCTTTCACCATAAATCATCCATTTAAATAATGCTTCAATTCTAGTATTCATATATAGCAGTATCAAAGTTATAAACCTGTACACCATGAAAAAATCTTTGTCAACTAGAATAGAGTGCATATGTGCCTTTAGTCTTACAGACTCCATTCATTTCCCATTATTTCCAATTGTCCTGCCCCTTCCCCCATACAACCTTTTGATGAGGTTTGTTGGTTTGTTTGTTTACTTTCATCCATTTTAATAAAATTGTATTCTCTGTTCTGGGCTTCCCCAACCTCCTAAGTGACTTTTTTTTTTTTAATTGCTCACATTAATGTAAGTACATCCTTACAAGATGATCTTACTATGTCAGTACGTTTTTCCTTTTTTCAAGGTATCATATAATTGGAATTATATACTATGTAGACTTTTCAAACTAGGTTTTTTCACTTAGAAATATTTAATTAATGTTTATTAAGGTTCTTTTTGAGGACTTTTGAAGTTTGAGAGCTCATTTTTCTTATTGCTGAATAATATTCCATTATACAGATGTACTAAAATTTATCTACTCATATATTAAAGTACACCTTGGTTGTTTCCAATTGTTTGCAATTATGAGTATATCTGACATAAAACGTTGCATGCAGGTTCTGTGTGAACACAAGTATTCAAAACAATTAGATAAATAGCCTGTGACACCTTTGTTGGATTTCATGATAAGAATATATTTAGCTTTGCAAGAAATTGTTAAAATATCACCCAAAGTGGCTGTAGCATTTTGCATTCCAACCAGCAATGAATGAGAGTTTTGCTCTTCCATATCCTTGTCAACATTTGGTATTGTTGTTTTTTTTGGATTTTAGCCAAACTAGTAGTTATAAAGTGGTATTTATTGTTGTTTTAATTGGCGATCCCCAGATGAAAAATAACATTGAACAATTCTTCATAGACAATCAGTATATCTTCTTTGGTGAGGTATTTGTTTACATCTTTTTCATAATTATTTATTGGTCTTTTGTTTCATTTTGAGTTTTAAGAAATCTTTGTCTATTTTGGATACAAATACTTTTAAAATGTATACTTACAAATATTTCTCCCAGTTTCTAGTAGTCATTTTATTCTTTTAACAGTGTCTTTCATATAGCAGAGGTTTTAACTATTAATAAAAGCCAATTTATCAGTGTTTTATATCATGGATTATGGATTATATTATATTATAATATACATTATGTTTTATATCAAGGTAACTAGATATTTTCTCTTTTTCTCCTTTAAGTTTTATAATACTGAATTTAAAAAGTTAGACCTATAATCCATTGTTTCATTTTGAGTTATTTTTTATAAAGAGTTTAACATATTTGCTTAAATTTTTAATCAGTTGATTGATTTATTTCTTGCATGTGGACTTCCAAGAAAAAAATGTTTAGTACTATTATTGAAAAGAATATCCATTTCCATTGAAGTCCTTTGTACATTTCTCAAAAATCAGTACTGTGAGTACATTGCTGGACACTCTATTTTGTTCCACTGACCTATTACACTATTCTTTTGCCAGTACTAATTTGTCTCCATTTTGGTTGCTTTTTATTAACTGCTGAAGTTGGGTAATGTCACTCCTCCAACTTTTCCCTTCCTCCTCAATATTGTGTTTGTTATTTAGGGTCTTTTGTCCTTCCATACAAATTTTAGACCCCTTTTGTTTATACGCAAAGAAGAGCTTGCTGACTTTTTGACTGAGCTTGAGGTTTTATTTTAATCTGGCTAAGAGTTGAGCTGTGTTTAATGTTTCCTGTATCTGTGGCAAAGGCTTTAATTCCTCTTGTGTTCTGATATTATTTTCTTTGGATTCCCTAACTACCCTTCCTCCTTAGACAGAGTCTTCATCTTGTAGGTCTTTTGGCTGTAGTCCAGTTATGTGAAAGCCCTGTAGATGTGGTAGTAAATTATGTGGGGAAGTGTAATGTTCTATAACCTTATGATTAAATCTCAGTCTTCTAGTGGCCGTATATTCTTGGACTCCAAGCTTCACAAATGTTTCTTATTATTTATTTATTTATTGTTTTAGTTAATACAGAAAGCCTAGTGTGTACTGGAAAGGGTAATTTTCTCTCACCCGAGTTAAAATACAGTCCTGGTTAAGTTTTACTCTTGCTGATTGGGACTTTGTTATGGAAAATGCTCTTGGAATATTTAAAAATGATGGTTTTTCCCCTTTCATCTGCCAGAAACAAATGTTTTTTTTTCTGCACTCTTTACCATGAGAACCTGGAGATGCCTGAGCAGTTTAGCTGCTTTGCCATGGTTTCTGAAGTGAGAAACTTAAATGTTAGATTTAAATTTCATGAATACATTAAATAAAGTTTCTGGAAGGTTTTCAAGATGGCAGAAGAGTAGGAGGACATGGAGTCCATCTCTCTCCAAAAATGCATCAAGAGTACATCTACAGATGCAACAACACTCACAGAACACTGGCTGAATACTAGCAGAAGACTTTGGACACTGGAAAGGACAAGAAATATCCCTGCATAACTGGGTAGGATGAAAGAAAGAAGGGAGAAAGAAGAGAAGAGGAAACAGGATGGGACCTGAGCCCCAGGGGAGAGAAGAAGCAGAGGAGAGGGTCCTGCATTGGGAGAAACCCCATCACCGATGAGGAAATCAGTTGGGATATAAGGGAGGCATATGAGGTTTTGGAGGAGGGTGAAACGGCCAGTCTGTGGCAGATAGGACAGAGTGAGAACTACACAGATTGTCCATGCCACAACCCTGCACCCCAGACTGGGACATGTGTCTGCTGGTGCACATGAGGTCTGGGAGCTGGAGTGTGGGGATTGGAGAGCAAACCCAGTGGTAAGACTGCTGTTGGCTGTGAGGAGACAGCCTGAGGGGATGAAGGGGGAGGAAATCCATAACCAAGAATACCTGTGGAGGAAACCTGGACCGCCATGGAAGCATGGCGACACTGTTGAGCGACACGCAGAAGGTGGAGTTGCCACTGAAGTCTCTCCCTCCCCACCTGCCAGCCACTGTCCACCCCCCCCCACCAGGTGCTAGGAAAGGAAAGATAGAGAAAGAAAAAAAAACTGTATGTTTTCACTTATATATGAAATCTAAATAATTAAATGAATAAAGAAATATAAGAGAAACAGACTCACAGATAGGGAAAACAGATTGGCGATTGCCAGAGGGACGAGTGTTGCGGGGAAGGGAAAAATAGGTGAGAAAGATTAAGAGGTACAAACTACTAGGTATAAAATACATAAGTTACAAGGATGTAATTTACTACATAGAGATATAGCCAATATTTTATAACTTTATATTGAGTATAATCTGTAAAAATAAATTACTATGTTGTATACCTAAAACTAATATAATATTGTAAGTTAACTATACTTCAATTAAAGAAAAGCAAAAAATATTTTTATAATGTTTTATTAGATCTTTATATTGCAAAGATTTTACAATATTATTGAACTTACAGACTTTTGAAATCGATGAACGCCATAAATACTGCATGTTAATTGTAGATCACTTAGTTTTCTTTTTTTTCTGAGGAAATTTTATACTGTAGAATAATGTTTTTCTGGACAAAGAATGATTGTAAAAAATTATTTTATTGCAGTATATTTAAAATGTGCTCAGCCTCAATAACAAAAATCCAAATAAAATTATTTTAAGCAATATCAAAATTCTGGAAATCAGAACGTTCCATTATGATTAATACAGGGGTGAAAATTATTTTTGGAGTTCAAATTTCTTTCTTTTATTCAACTTGCTCTTCTCAGCATATTTTTTCTATGTAACTTTTCTCATGGTTTCAAGAAAACCACTGCAATACCAGAATTATATGTATACCTTAAAATTATTTTTCAGGAGAGGAGTACATCCTACAACAAACAAGGAATACTCTCAAGAATATTCTCAATATACTTCCCCTTAGTAATATTGCCCAAATTGTTGAATATATTTTGCATTTCTTTTTTTCAGCACCAAGTAGAATTAGATTTCATGATTAGACTATAACAATTGTAATTCCACCCTTGAGTTAGGGCCTAGATTACACATATCCTAAATCCAATGCAGTTTGAATATCTAAATAAAATTTGTATTTTTTTTAACAAAGAAGAGAAGAAAAATTTGTTGATGACCAACACAAATTATTTTCAACAACTACATATTTAGGAAAATGAAAGACTTAGAAAATGAAAAGATGGAAATGTTATACCATGTAATAAAATTCAGCATAGGAGAAAAGATGGTAAATAAATCAGTTGACACCATGTCTCAAAATCTTACTAAGAAATTAATTGAAATTGGCTTGGATACGAGCACTGTCACTTAGACTGAAACAAACAGACCATAAATAAAAATTAATGATAAATGACATGTAGGAAATGTTTGCAATTGAGAAAAATTAACATCGCTATAAATACTGTGAAAATGTAAATGTTTTTTATCAATGTGAATAACAATTAAATTTTTCCAAAGAAATTACAAAGGAAGTAAATTAATTCAAAGTGTTTTAACATTGTTTTTATTGTTCACTGCTTTTTTGGATGCTTGTACTTGTGATAGAAAAGAAGCTAATGAAAGATTGTACACAGGATTTTACTTTTCCCCCAAAATGATGCAGCTGTGAACATCCCTTCAAGTCTTAAGTTTATGGTATTCATGGCTTAAAAGACGTTTCCATTAGAAAGGCTTTTCTGATGTATGTCAAAGTGTCAGCATCTTTGAAGGAAGACGTTATTTAAACCTATCAACTTTCTTTTCTTGGGGTAGTTTTCTTATGTGTACTTTTACATTTTGTATTGCAATTAAGTTTCTTAATATTATGTTTGTGCATACTGTATGTTTGTCTGACCTTTATTATTTATTTAACTAGCCAGGACAAAATCACTTAGAAAATCTAAATGAAAGATAGTCTCTCTATTCATGGCAATTACAAACAACTGAAAAATGTTTCTTGGATAAATTTTCAACTTGTTTTATCTATTTAACAATTTTTTACGCAGTGCTTAGTATTTGCCTGACATTGTTCTAAGTTTTCTTTACAATATCTCATATATTGATAAAATAATAATTATATTTAATAATAAATAGTATTTTCTCATTTAAAACAATTTGAAACTTTCATATTTTCCCCATTCTCTCCATAAACTCTGCTAGACAGTATGGGTTTCAATAGCCAATCACAAAATTGCAGGAACAAATTACGGAAGCCTGGGTGACAAAAAAACATGAAATCATTATAATGGCCCGACAACTTAAGGACCTTCATACATTTAGAAAGAAAACCTATTTATTTAATCCATTATTTAGGTTTTTGGCTATATGTAAGAAAAGGTAATACTATTTACATACGCAGTACAAACAGAACCAGAGTAACAGATACAGAAAACAAATATGTGATTGCCAGAGGAGAGGGGGTGGGGGGGATGATAGAAATAGGAGATTGAGAAATAAGAGGTACAAACTTCCAGTTACAAGATAAATGAGTCATGGGTATGAAATGTAGTGTGGGAATATAGTCAATAATTATATAATATCTTTGTATAGTGACAGATTGTAACTAGACTTTCTGTGGTCATCATTTGAAAGGTGTAAAATATTGAATCACTATGTTGTGCACCAGGAACTAACATAGTGTTGTAGGTCAATTATACTTCAAAAGAAAACAAATAAAAAAACAAACAAACAAACTCATAGGAAAATAGATTAGATTTGAGGAAAGGGAATTGAATGAAGGTAGTCAAAAGTACATATTTCTAGTTATAAGATAAATAATGTACAACATGATTAATATAATTAACATTGCTGTGTGTTATATATGAAATTTGTTGAGACAAAATAGAGTTCTTATTACAAGGAAATTTTTTTCTATTTCTTTTATTCTTTATATGAGATGATGGTTGTTCACTAAACTTATTGTGGCAATCGTTTCATGATGTGTGTAAGTCAAATCATTAGGCTGTACACCTTAAACTTACACAGTGTTGTATGTCATTTACATCTCAAAAGAACTGGAAGAAAAAAATCATAGATTTTGAAGAGATTATAAAAGATACAGCCAAAAATAAATTTAAAAAATAAACTGAAAATATGATGAATGGCTTCCATCCTCAAAGGCACTTCACAGTTTAACCCAGGTGGATACTAACCATAATATCTGAATTACATGACTGAAGAAAAAGGTAAGAGTGAAGGACAAAGGACACATTCTGGCTGAGTCAGCTTTCTTTGGGAGCCTTTCCAAGGTTGTAAAATATGTTTTGCTTGTAATTAATAAATCATAACTTTGTCACATTGTCACATGTAAAGCAGGTTGGGATACATCGTCCCAACCTGCTTTTTTCGTCCGGGATACATATCCTACCTAAAAATCAGGGCTCTTTTTCTCTAAGGGAGAATGAGATGATAGGTGTTTTATTAGGCAATGAATAGTCTCTGAAACCATATACAGGCTGAAATGTAAAGTAAGTATGAAAAAGATAATAATCATGTTGAAGTGTATATATTCTTAAAGTGTAAATCGAAATATGTGCAATTTAGGAAGTCACAGTCAATTTTCCTATTGGTATTTGCTTTTGCTTAAAGGGTCAGATTCTAATCAATTTTATAATTTTTAATTTAATGATCAGTTATATCACAGACTGGAAGCCCAGTGATATTAACTTCTATCTTAGTGTCTCTGAATGCTTGGAATTCCTCTCTTAATCTTCAGCTGTGTTGAAAGGCTACAAAAGATCTAGTACAAATTCCACATTCATAAACAAAAATAACCACATTTTAAAAAATTCTATTTCATTTATTTATTTTTTATACAGCAGGTTCTTATTAGTTATCTATTTTATACATATTAGTATATATACATGTCAATCCCAATGTGCCAGTTCATCCCACCCCTCCCATCAATTTCCCCCCAAGTTTCCATACATTTGTTCTCTACATCTGTGTCTCAATTTCTGTCTTGCAAACTGGTTCATCTGTACCATTTTCTAGATTCCACATATATGAGTTAATATATGATATTTGTTTTCTCTTTCTGACTTACTTCACTCTTTATGACAGTCCCTAGGTCCATCCACATCTCTACAAATGACCCAATTTAATTCCTTTTTATGGCTGAGTACTGTTCCATTGTATATACGTACCACATCTTCTTTATCCATTTGTCTGTCTATGGGCGTTTAGGTTGCTTCCATGACCTCACTATTGTAGTGCTGCAATGAATATTGGGGTGCATGTGTCTTTTTGAATTATGGTTTTCTCTAGGTATATGCCCAAGGGTGGGATTGCTGCATCATATGGTAATTCTATTTTTAGTTTTTTAAGGAGCCTCCATACTGTTCTCCATAGTGACTGTATCAATTTACATTCCCACCAACAG
This sequence comes from Neophocaena asiaeorientalis asiaeorientalis, assembly GCF_003031525.2. Lineage (NCBI taxonomy): Eukaryota > Metazoa > Chordata > Mammalia > Artiodactyla > Phocoenidae > Neophocaena > Neophocaena asiaeorientalis. The sequence goes on along the minus strand of NW_020175414.1, from coordinate 1,643,271 downwards.
TGCAAGAGTGTTCCCTTTTCTCCACATACTCTCCAGCATTTATTGTTTCTAGATTTTTTGATGATGGCCATTCTGACCAGTGTGAGATGATATCTCATTGCAGTTTTTTTTTGTGGTACGTGGCTCTCTCACTGTTGTGGCGTCTCCTGTTGCAGAGCACAGGCTCTGGACATGCAGGCTCAGTGGTCATGGCTCACGGGTGCAGCTGCTCCATGGCATGTGGGATCTTCCCAGACCAGGGCACGAAACTGTGTCCCCTGCATCGGCAGGCAGACTCTCAACCACTGCGCCACCAGGGAAGCCCTGATTGTAGTTTTGATTTGCATTTCTCTAATGATTAATGATGTTGAGCATTCTTTCATGTGTTTGTTGGCAATCTGTTTATCTTCTTTGGAAAAATATCTATTTAGGTCTTCTGCCCATTTTTGGATTGGGTTGTTTGTTTTTTTGTTATTGAGCTGCATGAGCTGCTTGTAAATTTTGGAGATTAATCCTTTGTCAGTTGCATGTGTTTGCAGTTTTTTACATTTTATTCCTTTTAATTTATTTCCAATCTCATAGAATTGTGATCAGAAGAGATGCTTGATATGCTTTCAAATTTCTTAAATTTACCGAAGCTTGATTTGTGACCAAAGATGTGATCTATCCTGGAGAAAGTTCCGTGTGCACTTGAGAAGAAAGTGTAATCTGCTGTTTTTGTTTGGAATGTCCTATAAATATCAATTGAATCTATCTGGTCTATTGTGTCATTTAAAGCTTGTGTTTTCTTATTAATTTTCTGTCTAGGTGATCTGACCATTGGTGTAAGTGAGGTGTTAAAGTCCCCCACTATTACTGTGTCACTGTCAGTTTCCTCTTTTATAGTTGTTAGCATTCGTGTTATGTACTGAGGTGCTCCTACGTTGGGTGCACATATGTTTAAAACTGTTATAACTTCTTCTTCGATTGATCCCTTGATCTTTATGTAGTGTCCTTCCTTGTCTCTTGTAATATTCTTTATTTTAAAGTCTATTTTATCTGATATAAGTATTGCTACTCCAGCTTTCTTTTGATTTCCATTTGCCTGGAATATCGTTTTCCACCCCCTCACTTTCAGTCTGTATGTGTATCTAGGTCTGAAATGTGTCTCTTGTAGACAGCATATATATGACTCTTGTTTTTGTATCCATTCAGCAAGCCTGTGTCTGTGGTTGCAGAATTTACTCTATGCACATTTAAGGTAATTGTTGGTATGTATGTTCAAATTACCTTTTTCTTAATTGTTATGGGTTTGTTTTTGTAGGTCTTTCCTTCTCTTGTGTTTCCCACTTAGAGAAGTTTCTTTAGCATTTGTTGTAGAGCTGGTTTGGTAGTGCTGAATTCTCTTAGCTTTTCCTTTTCTGTAAAGCTGTTGATTCCTCCATCGAATCTGAATAAGATCCTTGCTGGGTAGAGTAATCTTGGTTGTAGGTTCTTCCCTTTCATCATTTTAAAGATGTCATGCCCCTCCCTTCTGGCTTGTAGAATTTCTGCTGAGAAATCAGCTGTTAACTTTATGGGAATTCCCTTGTATGTTATTTGTCATTTTTCCCTTGATGCTTTTAATAATTTTTCTTTGTCTTTATTTTTTGTCAATTTGATTACTATGTGTCTTGGCATGTTTCTCTTTGGGGTTATCCTGCCTGGTACCCTCTGCCCTTCCTGGACTTGGGTGGTTATATCCTTTCCCATGTTAGGGACGTTTTCAACTATAATCTCTTCAAATATGTTCTCAGGTCCTTTCTCTCTCTCTTCTCTTTCTGGGACCTCTATAATGAGAATGTTGGTGCATATAATGTTGTCCCAGTGGTCTCTTTGGCTGTCTCCATTTCTTTACATTCTTTTTTCTTTATTCTATTGTGCAGCAGTGAATTCCACCATTCTGTCTGCCAGGTCACTTATCCATTCTTGTGCCTCAGTTATTCTGCTATTGATTACTTCTAGTGTATTTTTCTTTTCAGTTATTGTATTGTTCATCTCTTTTTGTTTGTTCTTTAATTCTTCTAGGTGTTTGTTCTTTAATTCTTTTAGGCCTTTGTTAAACATTTCTTGCATCTTCTCGATGTTTGCCTCCAATCTTTGACCAAGATCCTGGATCATCTTCATTATCAGTGTTCTGGATTCTTTTTCTGGATGGTTGCCTATCTCCACTTCATTTAGTTGCTTTTATGGTTTTTATTTTGTTCCTTCTTCTGGTACATAGTCCTCTGCCTTTTCATTTTGTCTGTCTTTCTGTGAATGTGGTTTTAGTTTCACAGGTTGCAGGACTGTAGTTCTTCTTGCTTCTGCTGTCTGCCCTCTCAAACTCTTAATTTATAAATAGGCTTAACTACACTGTTTACTATACCCAAGCATAAAACAATGCAAGTGCCCATCAACAGATAACTGGCTTAAGAAAATGTGGTTTGGGTACATATCCAGAAAAGATGAAAACTCTAATTCAAAAAGCTACATGCACCCCGACATTCATGGCAACACTATTTACAATAACCAAGACATGGAAACAACCCAAGCGCCCATTAACAGACGACTGGCTTAAGAAAATGTGGTATATATATATATATATATATATATATATATATATATATATAAAATGACATATTACTCAGCCATGAAAGAGAATGAAATATTAACATTTGTAGCAGCATGGGTGGACTGAGAGATTATTATATTGAGTAAAGTAAGTCAGAGGAAGACAAATACTATATGATGTCACTTATTTGAGAAATGTAAAAGTAATACCAAAATAAATCTGTATACAAAACAAAACCAGACTCATAGAAGTAGGAAACAAACTTATGGTTACCAAAGTGAGAGAGAGATGGAGAGGGACAAGTTAGGAGTATGAGATTAACAAACTACTATGCATAAAAATAGATAAAGTACAAGGCTTTACTGTATAGCACAGGGAATTATATTCAATATCTTGTAAGAATGTACAATGAAATGTAATCTGAAAAAAATAACTAAATCATAATGCTGTATACCTGAAACTAATACAATATTATAAATCAACTTTACTTCAATAAATAAATGAATAAATAAAAGGGAAAAATAAAAATAGGCTTAACTAAGCTGTAAACAGCCCAAGTTATAATTAGTATTAGAGAAAAGATCTTATATTTGGATCAATGGCCACTTTGACCTCAGAGGCAACTCAGTCAATTATTATGTACCACAAAGACATTCTGCATTGTGTCAGGAGCACAGAAGAAACTCATCTTATTTCAAGTACAAAGGATTTCAGTTCAGGACATTAGAGAATCCCATGATTGTCAAAAGCTTTGGGCGAGTGAAGGTGGAGGAAGTAACTGGTAGAAAGTGATGAATTTCAGAGGAAGTTACATTACATCCTTAGAATTTCTCAGCAGTCCACATTCTACATCATAGAGAGAAATAAATTTTCTTTATACCACGTGAATTGCATGCATATACACACAGAAGTATGATTTAAGGCAAATTGAAGTTACAGTTAAAACACAGAGAAGTGAAAAAATGTTTTTTCTTGCAAATGTTTTTCTAATGGCATAGACATTTATTTCACAAGGGACTGAAATGGTTAACTGGGAACATACTGTATCTCTCATCACCTCCTTTTGTGCTTCTTGATTTTTGCACAACAGTTATTAAAACATGGCTGTTTTTGAGGTTGAGTAACAGTTTATTCTTTCCAAATCTGTGTCTAGACTCAAACTCTGAAAATTATGAGTACATGAGTACATACTCATATTTGTTCAAATGGAACATTATTTTTAAAACATAAACCCTCTGATTTTATAAATAATTTTGTTATGATAAGAATAAAGTTTTAAAATGAGAAAGTTGAGTTTAAAATAAGTGTATAATAATTTTCAACAATTCTCAGTTTCATTGTAATTTAATAATGCTGCCTAAATTTTCTAAGTTAGGAACATATAACCTAGAAATGTTGATTCACTTACTTTCATGAAACAGTGGCAGAATATCACATTAGTTACATTGGCCATCAAATGAATGAACAATTTTACTGAAGTGAAAATTACACTTGAAATGAATATTGCACTAAATAAATATGTGTAAATTTACAAACTCATGATAAATGAGATCATGACAATGAAGGAGTTCAAGGTATCTACTGAAAGACTAATTTTATTCTGATACTATTAGCTGAATTTAAGAATAATATTAATAAAAGCATATAAATAAATACATATGATGGACATTAAAGAGTCAGATCTAAAATTGTATTCTGCTTATGATTATTCTTGATGAAAAACTGTGGATGTTAATTTCTGATATCATTTATAGTCCAAATTAACTTTAATGAAATATAGTATTTGTCATGTCTCCTGGAAGTATGTTTGTTCAAAATATCAACTGATTTGGAGTTTATGTAAAATAAAAGAGAACATCATATATATTTGTACAACTGCACCCTGTTTTTTTGTCAAGAATTTCAACATTCTCTTCTTTTTGTAATTACCAATCTTTTCTATAAAAGCTAAGGTTCAGAAGGCCAAGGTACAAGAGAGAAGGCTACAAGTACCTTTCCCACTCTATATCACCTTCATTCAAAATCACAATTGAAAGGACTCACATAAAAAAAAATTATCAAAAATATATTTTCAATGTTTTGTTGTATTTGGAGAAAAGCACTATAATTACTTCATTATTTATATAATAGGAAAATCGTTATGGTTCATCATAATAAGGTTTTAATTCTGATATTAATTTGCTCTTGCATAAATGCCAAATGATAAAATTGAACAGATTGTCAAAGAGTGGTGTTTTATACTATACACATTAAGGTACTGAAAACTTTTAGTTGCCTTTGAATTTTGAATGAATAAGATTTAAGAAAGTTAAAATTATTATTTTTTTCTCTTAGATGAATAATGAAAATTGAATAGAATACCTCTATTAGTAGTGGAGAAAATCCAGCAGATTTCTAGGAATTTATTCTAATGAACTAGAGATGTT
>NW_020175414.1:1616532-1638102 GCF_003031525.2 Neophocaena asiaeorientalis asiaeorientalis | reverse complement strand
AAATTATTTCTCCTTGATATCCCATAGGCATAATACATTTCTGTAAAGGCTAAATAATTTCCATATATATTTAATGCAGAATATTATTTTAAAATTAAAAGAATACCAGTTGAGTGAAGTGTCAGAACCATAAGAATTTTCAATAATTACAACCCAGGTATGACTGCAACTGATAGGTTAATAGCAAGGTTAGAAAATTACAATGTGATATGAGTTTTGAACTAGAAATGTTCAGTTATAGACTGTGTCTAGTTGCTTATTCTAAAAGCAATTTGTGGGCTTCCCTGGTGGCGCAGTGGTTGAGAGTCTGCCTGCCGATGCAAGGGACACGGGTTCGTGCCCCAGTCCGGGAAGATCACACATGCCGTGGAGCGGCTAGGCCCGTGCACCATGGCCACTGAGCCTGCGCGTCCAGAGCCTGTGCTCCATGGCGGGAGAGGCCACAACAGTGAGAGGCCCGAGTACTGCAAAAAATAATAATAATAAAATAAAAAATAATAATAAATAAAAAAAAATAATGAAAGCAACTTTTTCTATGAATGGTTTCTTCACAGTCTGTAGATCAGTCCTCCTATTGCAGTTTTTGATAATATTTGTATTAGAAGTCAACCTTATACTGTTTGTAATGAATGTACATCAAGGCTGGCATAGCTCTGGCTGAGATTATAATCTGGATTACTTGAAATCATTTCCCAATTATCCCAAACATAAATTCATAAAATATTTACGAATATGTTTAAATTAATATTGTTCTCCCTTCCAGTGCACCTCTAGCATTATTTTATACTCTACATATTAGTACTTGAGAATCTTAAACATTGTACATGAATTTTTGTTAGGTAAATATTTTATTGATGATTTCTTTCACCCCCAAAATCCCATGACATTTGAAGCTATTTTTTATGTACATACTTTTTAATACTTTTGTCAATAAGCTTACGTTTATGGTTACAGAATAGTCAAATATGATATTTGAATTCAGTGTTTAATTAATGACATAAATCACCTAAGTTATCATCAATGATGAAATATTAATGAACTATATGCTTTCCAGATAGTACAGGTAAACTTTAAATAAATTATATAAGAAAAATTGGTGAATCTTGCCTAGATGTTCTTATACCTGCTAAGTTAATTATTGTTCATACTTACTGATCGAGCTCTAATCAATCAACATCAAACATATATTATACCTTTTGTTTTAAACAAAATAAGTACTCTTGTAATTAAAGGAATGTACCATATATATGTATACATATGTGTGTGTTTATATATATATATATATATATATATAACACCAATGAAATATAGGTAAGATTTGACAAAGTATGTACCTTTATTTTATTTTATTTTTACATCTTTATTGGAGTGTAATTGCTTAACAATGGTGTGTTAGTTTCTGCTTTATACCAAAGTGAATCAGTTATACATATGTGTATGTTCCCATATCTCCTCCTTCCTGCATCTCTCTCCCTCGAACCCTCCCTCTCCCACCCATCCAGGTGGTCACAAAGCACCGAGCAGATCACCCTGTGCTATGCAGCTGCCTCTCACTAGCTATCTGTCTTATGCTTGGTAGTGTATATATGTCCATGCCACTCTCTCGCCTCATCACAGCTTACCCTTCCCCCTCCCCATATCCTCAAGTCCATTCTCTAGTAGGTTTGTGTCTTTATTCCTGTCTTACACGTAGGTTCTTCATGACTTTTTTTTCTTCTTAAATTCCATATATATGTGTTAGCATATGGTACCTGTCTCTCTCTTTCTGACTTACTTCACCTTGTATGACAGACTCTAGGTCCATCCGCCTCATTACAAATAGCTCAATTTTGTCTATTTTCATGGCTGAGTAATATTCCATTGTATATATGTGCCACATCTTCTTTATCCATTCATCCGATGATGGGCACTTAGGTTGTTTCCATGTCCTGGCTATTATAAATAGAGCTGCAATGAATATTTTGGTACATGACTCTTTTTGAATTATGGTTTTCTCAGGGTATATGCCCAGTAGTGGGATTGCTGGGTCATATGATAGTTCTATTTGTAGTTTTTTAAGGAACCTCCATACTGTTCTCCATAGTGGCTGTACCAATTCACATTCCCATGAACAGTGCAAGAGTGTTCCCTTTTCTCCACACCCTCTCCAGCATTTATTGCTTCTAGATTTTTTGATGATGGCCATTCTGACTGGTGTGAGATGATATCTCATTGTAGTTTTTATTTGCATTTCTCTAATGATTAATGATGTTGAGCATTCTTTCATGTGTTTGCTGGCAGTCTGTATATCTTCTTTGGAGAAATGACTGTTTAAGTCTTTGGCCCATTTTTGGATGGGGTTGTTTGCTTTTTTTGATAGAGCTGCATGAGCTGCTTGTAATTTTTTGAGATTAGACCTTTGTCAGTTTCTTCATTTGCAAATATTTTCTCCCATTCTGAGAGTTGTCTTTTGGTCTTGTTTATGGTTTCCTTTGCTGTGCAAAAGCTTTGAAGTTTCATTAGGCCCCTTTTGTTTATTTTTATTTGTATTTCTCTAGGAGGTGGGTCAAAAAGGACCTTGCTGTATTTTATGTCATAAAGTGTTTTACCTATGTTTTCCTCTAAGAGTTTCATAGTTTCTGTCCTTATGTTTAGGTCTTTAATCTATTTTGAGCTTATTTTTGTGTATGGTGTTAGGGAGTGATCTAATCTCATTCTTTTATATGTACCTGTCCAGTTTTCCGAGCACCACTTATTGAAGAGGCTGTCCTTGCTCCACTGTACATTCTTGCCTCCTTTATCAAAGATAAGATGACCATATGTGTATGGGTTTATCTCTGGGCTTTCTATCCTGTTCCATTGATCTATCTTTCTGTATTTGTGCCAGTACCACACTGTCAGGATTACTGTAGCTTTTTAGTATAGTTTGAAGCCAGGCAGACTGATTCCTCCAGTTCCGTTTTTCGTTCTCAAGATTGCTTTGGCTATTCGGGTCTTTTGTGTTTCCATATAAATTGTGAAGTTTTTTGCTCTACTTCTGTGAAAAATGCCAGTGGTAGTTTGATAGGGATTGCACTGAATCTGTAGATTGCTTTGGGTAGTAGAGTCATTTTCACAATGTTGATTCTTCCCATCCAAGAACATGGTATATCTCTCCATCTCTTTGTATCATCTTTAATTTCTTTCATCAGTGTCTTATAATTTTCTGCATACAGGTCTTTTATCTCCTTAGGTAGGTTTATTCCAAGACATTTTATTCTTTTTGTTGCAATGATAAATGGGAGTGTTTTATTGATTTTACTTTCAGATTTTTCATCATTAGTATATAGGAATGCCAGAGATTTCTGTGCATTAACTTTTATTTTCTATTTCTTCCTTGTTCAGTCTTGGCAGGTTGTGCATTTCTAAAAATTTGTGCATTTCTTCCATGTTGTCCATTTTATTGGCATAGAGTTGCTTGTAGTAATCTCTCATGATCTTTTGTATTTCTGCAGTGTCTGTTGTTACTTCTCCTTTTTCATTTCTAATTATATTGATTTGAGTCTTCCCCCTTTTTTGTTGATGAGTGTGGCTAATGGTTTATCAATTTTATCTTCTCAGAGAACGAGCTTTTAGTTTTATTGATCTTTGCTATCGTTTCCTTCATTTCTTTTTCATTTATTTCTGATCTGATTTTTATGATTTCTTTCCTTCTGCTAACTTTGGGGTTTTTTTTGTTCTTCTTTCTCTAATTGCTTTAGGTTCAAGGTTAAGTTGTTTATTCGAGATGTTTCCTGTTTCTTAAGGTAGGATTGTATTGCTATAAACTTCCCTCTTAGAACTTCTTTTGCAGCATTCCACAGGTTTAGGGTCGTTGTGTTTCCATTGTCATCGTTTCTAGGTATTTTTTAATTTGTTCTTTGATTTCTTCAGTGATCACTTTGTTATTTAGTAGTGTATTGTTTAGGCTCCATGTGTTTGTATTTTTTACAGATCTTTTTCTGTCATTGATATGTAGTCTCATATCGTTTTGCTCGGAAAACATACTTGATAAAATTTCAATTTTCTTAAATTGACCAAAGGTTGATTTGTGACCCATGATATGATCTATCCTGGAGAATGTTCTATGAGCACTTCAGAAAAATGTGTATTCTGTTGTTTTTGGATAGAATGTCCTATAAATATCAATTAAGTCCTTCTTATTTAATGTATCATTTAAAGCTTGTTTTTCCTTATTTATTTTCATTTTGCATGATCTGTCCATTGGTGAAAGTGGGGTATTGAAGTCCCCTACTATGAATGTGTTACTGTCGATTTCCCCTTTTATGGCTGTTAGTATTTGCCTTATGTATTGAGGTGCTCCTATGTTGGGTGCATAAATATTTACAATTGTTATACCTTCTTGTTGGATCGATCCCTTGATCATTATGTAGTGTCCTTCTTTGTCCCTTCTAATAGTCTTTACTTTAAAGTCTCTTTTGTCTGATATGAGAATTGCTACTCCAGCCTTCTTTTGGTTTCTATTTGCATGGAATATCTTTTTCTATCCCCTTATTTTCAGTGTGTATGTGTCTCTAAGTCTGAAGTGGGTCTCTTGTAGACAGCATACATTTCGATCTTGTTTTTGTACGCATTAAACCAATCTGTGTCTTTTGGTGGGAGCATTTAATCCATTTACATTTTAGGTAATTATTGATATGTATGTGCCTATTCCCATTTTCTTAATTGTTTTGGGTTCTTTAATTTAGGTCTTTTCCTTCTCTTGTGTTTCTTGCCTAGAGAAGTTCTTTTAGCATTTGTTGTAAAGCTGGTTTTGTGGTGAAGAACTCTCTCACGTTTTGCTTTTCTGTAAAGGTTTTAATTTTTCCATCAAATCTGAATGAGATCCTTGCTGGGTAAAGTAATCTAGGTTGCAGGTTTTTCTCCTTCATCACTTTAAATATGTCCTTCCACTCCCTTCTGGCTTGCAGTGTTTCTGCTGAAAGATCAGCTCTTAACCTATGTGGATTCCCTTGTGTGTTATTTGTTGTTTTTCCCTTGCTGCTTTTAATATGTTTTCTTTGTATTTAATAATTAACCATTTGATTAATATGTGTCTTGGTGTATTTCTCCTAGGATTTATCCTGTATGGGACTCTCTGTGCTTCCTGAACTTGATTAACTATTTCCTTTCCCATACTAGGGAAGTTTTCAACTATAATCTCTTCAAATACTTTCTCAGTCCCTTTCTTTTTCTCTTCTTCTTCTGGAACCCTTATAATTCGAATGTTGGTGTACTTAATGTTGTCCCAGGGGTCTCTGAGACTGTCCTCAGTTCTTTTCATTCTTTTTTCTTTATTCTGCTCTGCAGTAGTTATTTCCACTATTTTATTTTCCAGGTCACTTATCCGTTCTTCTACCTCAGTTATTCTGCTATTAATGCCATCTGGAGTATTTTTAATTTCATTTATTGTGCTGTTCATCGTTGCTTGTTTCATCTTTATTTCTTGTAGGTCCTTGTTAAATGTTTCTTGCATTTTTTCTATTCTGTTTCCAAGATTTTGGATCATCTTTACTATCATTACTCCGAATTCTTTTTCAGGTAGACTGACTATTTCCTCTTCATTTGTTAGGACTGGTGGGTTTGTATCTTGCTCCTTCTTCTGCTGTGTGTGTTATTGTCTTCTCATTTTAATTATCTTACTGTGTTTGGGGTTTCCTTTTTGCTGGCTGCAGGTTCGTAGATCCTGTTGTTTTTGGTGTCTGTCCCCAGTAGCTAAAGTTGGTTCAGTGGGTTGTGTTGGCTTCCTGGTGGAGGGGACTAGTGCCTGTGTTCTGGTGGATGATGCTGGATCTTGTCTTTCTGGTGGGCACGTCTGGTGGTGTGTTTTGGGGTGTCTGTGGACTTATTATGATTTTAGGCAGCCTCTCCGCCAATGGGTTTTGTTGTGTTCCTGTTTTGCAGGGTGTTTTGCATAAGGTGTCCAACAGTGTAGCTTGCTGGTCAGTGAATGAAGCTGGGTGCTGGTGTTGAGATGGAGATCTCTGGGAGATTTTCACAATTTTATATTATGTGGAGTTGGGAGGTCTCCTGTGGACCAGTGTCCTGAAGTTGGCTCTCCCACCTCAGAGGCACAGAACTGACTCCTGGCTACAGTACCAAGAGTCTTTCATCCACATGGCTCAGAATAAAAGGGAGAAAATGTAGAAAGAAAGAAAGAAAGACAGAAAGAAAGAAAGAAAGAAAGAAAGAAGAAAGAAAGGAAGGGAGAAAGAAAGAAAGGAGGGAGAGAGGGAGGGAGGGAGGAATGAAGGAAGGAAGGAAGGACAGAAAGAAAGAAAGAAAGAAAGTAAGAGAGAGAAGACAAAATTTAATAAAGTAAGATAAAATAAAGTTATTAAAATAAAATAATTATTAAGGAAAAAAAAGTTTTTTAAGAAAAAGAAAAAAAAACCAACGGATAGAACCCTAGGACAAATGGTAGAAGCAAAGCTATACAGACAGAATCTCTCACAGAAGCAACCACATACACACTCACAAAAAGAGGAAAGGGGGAAAAAATCATAAATCCAGCTCTCAAAGTCCACCTCCTCAATTTGGGATGATTCGTTGTCTATTCATGTATTCCACAGATGCAGGGTACATAACTTGATTGTGGAGCTTTAATTCGCTGCTTCTTAGGCTGCTAGGAGAGATTTCCCTTTCTCTTCTTTGTTCTCACAGCTCCCAGAATTCAGCTTTGGAGTTGGCCCCGCCTCTGCATGTAGGTCGCCGGAGGGAGTCTGTTCTTCGCTCAGACAGGATGGGGTTAAAGGAGAAGCTGCTTTGGGGACTCTGGCCCACTCAGGCTGGGGGGAGGGAGGGGTACGGAGTGCAGGGTGATCCTGTGGCGGCAGACGTTGCACCAGCCTGAGACATGCCGTACATTCTCCCGTGGAAGTTGTCCCTGAATCCTGGGACCCTGGCAGTGGTGGGCTGCACAAGCTCTCCAGAAGGGTTGTGTGGATAGTGACCTGTGCTCGCACACCAACTTCTTGTTGGTGGCAGCAGCAGCCTTAGTGTCTCATGCCCATCTCTGTGGTCTGCATTGATAGCTGCAGCTCACGCCCATCTCTGGAGCTCCTTTAAGCAGCGCTCTTAATCCCCTCTCCTCGCATACCAGGAAACAAAGAAGGAAGACCTCTTTGACAGGTCCAGACTTTGCCCCAGACTCCCTCCTGGCTAGCCGTTGTACACTAACCCCCTGCAGGCTGTGTTCACGCCGCCAAGCCCAGTCCTCTCCCTGTGCTCCGACCGAAGCCCGAGACTCAGCTCCCAGCCCCACCTGCCCCAGCAGGTGAGCAGACAAGCCTCTCGGGTTGGCGAGTGCCAGTTGGCACCGATCCTCTGTGCAGGAATCTCTTCACTTTGCCCTCCGCACTGCTGTTGCTGTCCTGTCCTCTGTGGCTCCAAAACTTTCCTCCTCTGCCACCCACAATGTACCCCCATGAAGGGGCTTCCCAGTGTGTGGAAACCTTTCCTCCTTCACAGCTCCCTCCCACTGGTGCAGGTCCCATCCTTATCCTTTTGTCTCTGTTTATTGTTTTTTCTTTTGCCCTACCCAGGTACATGGGGACTTTCTTGACTTTTGGGAGGTCTGAGGTCTTCTGCCAGCATTCAATAGGTGTTCTGTAGGAGTTGTTCCACGTGTAGATGTATCTCTGGTGTATCTTGGTAATTTTTTGTACAGGAATCGTTTTAGGTTTCGGATCACCTGCCATGATCACAAACTATGTATCTTTAAAATAAGTTTTTGGAAAGATAACTGAGTGAAGAACATTCCAGGAATACTATACCATTCCTAAATTGTTTCAAAATTATTGTATAAACACATCCATTTGAAAAAAAATGTTATGGATAAGTTTCAACTGTACCAACAACACCAGTTGCAATTACAATAAACATGTCTGATACTGAAACAGAAATTAAACTTATTTGGATTATAGATAAAGGAATTCTACAATTTATGGAATAAATTTTGGAATAAGACTTCAACATTGAAAATGACAACATATTTTATCTGAGGAAACGTGGATAAATTCTTTTTTTTTTTTTTTTTTGGTCGTGCTGCAGTGCTTGCAGAATATTATTTGCTCAGCTGTGAATGAACCTGAGCCCATGACAGTGAAAGCACTGAGTCCTAACCACTGGACTACCAGGGAATTCTCTGGATAAATTCCTTTAAAGACAAAACTGCCAAGGTTCAGTCAAGAATAATTGTTTATCTTAAGAAAAATCTAATTTGTAATTAAAAGTTTCCCACAAAGAAAACCCCCGACTCAGATAACTTCATTGGAAAAATCTGCCAAACATATGGAAAAGACGTAATGGCAATTCTACTCAAGTCTACCCAGAAATTTTAGAGGAGGGAACTGTATTAGTCAGGGTTCTTTAAGAAATAGAACCAATAGAGAGAGAAATACAGAGACAGAGAGAGAAAGAGTGACAGAGAGAAAGGGAGCTATTTGATATAGGAAATGGTTCACATGAATGTGGTGGGGGAGAAGTCCCACAGTCTGCCATCTGCAAGCTGGAGAACCAGAAAAGCTGGTGGTATAATTCAGTCTGAGGCCAAAAGCCTGGGAATTGGGTCACTGGTTTAAGTCCCAGAGTTTAAAACCCTGATATCCAGGAGCTGTGATGTCTGAAGGCAGGAGAAGATAGATGGCTCAGCTCCAGAAGAGACAGTTTGCCATTCTTAGCATTTTTGCTCCATTCAGGACCCCAAGGGATTGAATGATGCCAGCCTACATCAGAGAGGGTGAATCTTTTTACTCAGTCTACTGAATCAGATACTAGAATCCTTTCAGAAACACTCCCACAGACACATCCAGGAATAATGTTGTATCATCTATCTGGGAATCCCTTAAGCCAGTCAACTTGACACATAAAATTAGCCATCACAGGGAAAATTCATTTAATGAAGTGACATTACTCGGATACCATAACCAAATGAAGACATTTTAAGAAAATAAAACTATAAATCAATATGTTTTATAAGTACAGGTGCCAAAATTCTTAACAACATCTTAGCAAGTTGTGTTCAACAATACAAAAGAAAAAAAAAAAAAATAGAACCCGAAAAAACCAAAAACATCTTGACTAAGTGTGGTTTATTTCATGAAACAAGGTTGTTGTACATTAGCAGATCAATTATTTTAACTCATTAATGTTAAAGTTTTTATTAATAGACTTAAAAATCATCCTAATGCAGCTGGAAAAGCATTTGGAAAAAATTAATGTCCAGACTTGATAATAATTCCTAGCAAATTAGATATAGTAAGGAACTTCTTTAGCCTAATAGAGGGCAACATAGAAACTTAGTCAACATCATACTTAATGGTAAAAACTCAATATGGGTTAATGTGGTGACAAGACAGAAACTGGCAGGAAACACAGATAAGAAGAACTCACACACACACATAAATTATTAAAAAAATATATATGAAAATGTGGAAAAGTGTAGTTTCAATCAATGACACATAGTAAATTATGATAAGTGCAAGAGTAAAGCTTAACAAATGGATTGTTTTGTCACAGTGAAATATCATGTTTCTAACAGTTGTAAATATCTGTTCTACACTGTGATCAATGTTCCCAGTTTTGCCTCAATGTTATTTTTACCTTTTTCCATAGTAATAGGATTTTAGCCTTTGCTGGTATCTGAGCTAAATATCCCAGTCATCTTTGGAGCAAGATATGACCTTGTAGCTAATTTCTGACTAACAAGTGTATTAGGTTTTTAATATGCATATTAATTAATGTCCTGAGTTCACATGCAATGTTTCTATAGTGGAGCAGACTATTTTTACTTACAAGCAAATAATATCAGTGTGGTTTCTGTACCCACTTTTTACCCTTGAGTAGGCATGATAAGAACTAAATACCATACACATATATAAAAGGTCTGTGTTTTACAATAGGACCACTCAAAAAAATGAACAAGGGGTATTTGTATGGAGGAAAGAGGCATCTATTACCCTTCCCTTTCTGAGACAATCACCTTGGAACTTAATGGGAAGAATCTCCACTTAAACACAGATATGTCAGTAAATATCTCCAGATAGAGGATAAGGCTATGTGCTCAGTTTTATAAACTTGTAATTTCTCGATGATTGTTGGTCTCAAGCCTCTTGAAGTACAAACAAATACATCTGGAGTTAAGTAAATCTCTCCAGGGCCTTTAATATCTCTATTGTTGTGAATTAATATGTAAGTCTTTGGTTCAGACCTCAAGATCTGCTCAGAAAGCCCTAAATGCAGAAAAACAAAAATATTTTCTCCTAATTCAACATGTGGAATTTTCAAAATTAGTGTTATGACATCATGCAAAAGGTGTGTCCTGCACTTTGCTTTTTTCTCTTTCTGGTTAGCACTATCCAAATGTGATAGTTGGCATGGTGCCAGTCATGTGGACAATAGTATAGAAGCTTCATAATGAAAATGGCAGAATAGCAAGTTTGAATGAATCTGGCCACTGTTCTGATTTTCTATTTTTGCATAACTAATTACCCCCAAAATTGGCAGGTGAAACCAATAACAATTTTATTACATCTCATGATTTTGTAGTTAGGACATGAATAGCTATGGTGGCTAATTCTTCTACTCTACATGATTTTGACTGAGTTTGGACTCGTATGGCTGGTTTTGCATGGAGGATCCAAGATGCCTTCCCTTAAATGACTAGCCTCTTGGCAGAAAGGCTTAGAAAGCTGGATCCAGCTCTCTTCCCATGTAGTATCAGTATCTCTGCACATGTTTTTTTCTACCAGGTAACTGAAACTCTCACACAGGAACTGTAAGTTTCAGGAGCAAGTCTTTCAAGACACAGAAAGTGGACCCTGTCAGACTCAAGGTCAGGGCAAGGAAACTAGTACAATCTTCATTCTGCCATATTCTATTGATCAAAACAGTTACAGAGTCCTTTCAGGTTGAAGGGGAAGACACAGTGAATACTCACTTCACTAGAGAAGTATCAAGAATGTTACCATCTTTAATCTGCTACAGTTTTTGTCGTAGAGAAACCTCCATACTTACCGGCATGAATATAACTTTTATGTTAGGTAGAAATAATATTTTATATTCTAAGCAGCTACAGTTACATAGAGTATCTTTTTTAAATAATGCATCTTTTGTTAGAATTTCTTTGACTAAATACCAAATTCAGAGCTATATTATCTTAATTGAATATATATATTTACTTTCCTATCTCTAATTCAGGCCACTTTGCTTAGTCATTTTGTACACTATTTTTCTCAAGAAAGTCTCTATTTTTCTCAACATTTATAGATATAAACACAAACACTTATATATATATATATATATATATATATATATATATATATATATATTTATAGTAAAGGAGAGTCAATGTGAATAATACAGGATTCTATTAACTTAAGAGGGTTCCTGTTCCTGACTTAAGGAATCATGGACAGTTTTATGGAAGTAGTGGTATCCACACTGAGACCTGAAGGAGTTTCTCTGTTTGAATATAACATAAATAACTGATTTTATTGCCTCCAATTTCCTCCCAATAATAATGATAAAACCTCATTTTTGGTAATGGCCTCAGTGTTATTAATGCCATTATATTAAAATCAAGTACTAAATAACTTAATAAAAAATTTAATATATAAATCAATGCCTAAGATATTTGATCATAGTGAATTTTAAACAAATGTTTCCAAAAGTGTCAGTAACTGGGATTTTTCTTTCTTTTTTTTTTCCCCTCAGGTTAATGCCTCACATCTACTTTTCATGCCATATTAGATTCTTAAAAAATTGTATGCACGTAAACTGTTAAGACATATGGGAGTTTCTGTAACATGGTGAAGAGTAAATGTTTTATGTTGGCAGAAAAACTAGCGATAGGAAAGGGCAACATTTACAGACATTCTCAGTTCCATTTCTATTGTAAGAATGAAGAATTGAGGTATTATAGTGATGTGGAAAATGTATATTTGATGTCTTTTGAAGAAAAAACTAATAACAGGTAGAGGAATAAACCATAGTTCAAGAGAAAGGTACAGAAAGAAAGGGGTGACAGGCTTTTTGCAGCACTTGAGAGAAATCATCTCTTTTGATTGCTTGACATTCCTGAAAAGAATATTGCACATAAAATTTTATGCTAGTATCTGAGCATCTATTTTTACGATAAAGAAATTTTCCAAGCAATCAGAACTTTGATACTTAAAAACACTAGTGTATTTTAATAAAAACCATTCCCCAAAATGAAAGGAAAGTTTAAGTTATCCTTTATAAATTTGTTTTAAAGCTAGTCCCAGAAATGTATACATACTTTTGAGACCTAGTTGGATTTGGGGAAATATTGATAAGGCAGTAATAACTGCCATTAGCACTTAACTAGCATTTGTATCTTCAGGATATTCTGTCAACAACAAATGTACAGGTGTAAAATCTGAGGCATAAAATTGATGTGATAAGTCTAAGGCCACCATGGATTTAAAAGTAAATTTTAATCAAACAATACAAAAATCTTAAGACTGATACATAAACTGTTACAAAACAAAGCGTGCTATTACTGTGTATGGAGAACGAGCTATTAAAGTCAATAACCTAAGTCTGGACCTCAGTTTTAAAAGTAGTGTCACTCCAAGAGACACTGTTTATGTATGTTTTATGAGTGATCAATGTTAAGATCAGGGTTATCTATTGCACTTTGTTTTTATTGGGGTTTGGGGGGGAATAATAATTTTTAATATATTTGATAGAAACAGGTACCATAGAGCCTTAAAACAGTAAACCAATTGTCAATGAGGTAAAAATTTTATATAGTAAAATTCAAGATGTTAACATACTTTCACAATCTAAATTTCATAGCATTTGTCATGTTAAAAACCATTTTATTATAAACATCTTGAAACATAAAAGTAGAGGCAATGGTAAAATGAATCATCATGGATACATAACCTAGTTGGAAAAATTACTCATTTTTTTAACATTTATTATTTTTTCTTTTTACTGAAGTATTTAAAAACAAATCCAAGATATCGTGACATTTTATCTCTAAATACTTCAATATAAAACTCTGTGAAATAAGACATTTTCTTATATAACTGCAATCTCATTATCATAGTGAAATAAATTTACAACAATTCTTCTGAATCAACTAATTGGTGGCTATATTAAAAGTTCTGTAATTGCCCCCAAAATGCTTTTTTTTAGTTCATTTGTTTTGAAGATTTTCTAAACAAGGTATACTGCAATTCATTGTTCTATATCTTAAATAACTTTGCTCTTTGTTTCAATTGCTGTTGTAAAAAAAAATCTTGTCTTTTTTCTAATCTCTGTTTGGATCTATGATTTTTAGTTTATTTTCCCTTTCTTTTCTCATTTTTAAAATTGCAATATAATTCAGAGAGCATAAAATTGAGTTTCTTAAAACGTGGAATTCAGTGCTCTTTAGTATATTCATAAAGATGTGCAACTGTCACCACTGTCTACAAACAGAACATTTTTGTCACCCCAAGAAGAAACCCCATACCAGTCACTTCCTAATTCCCACCCCACCCTTCTCCATACACCTGGCAACTACTAATGTACCTCTCTCTATGTATTTGATTACTCTGGGCATTTCATTTGTATGTAATTATTCAACATCTTGTCTTTGATGTTGACTTCTTTCACATAGAATAATGTTTTCAAGGATCATCCATGTGTTATGTAGCAGTAATTTGTTATATTATGACTGAATAATATTCCATTGTAAGGATACACCACATTTTCATTCATTCATTCATTCATTCATTCATTCATCCATTGATGGACTTTTAGGTTGCTTCTATGCTTTGCTTTTTACAAGTAATGTTGACATTACTTAACAATCATGCTCAGGTTTTGTGTGGACATATATTTTCAGTTCTCTTGGGAATATACCTAAAATTGCTAAGTCATGACACCAAAAGCACATGCAACAAAAGTGAAATAAATGAGTGAGATTATATCAAACTAAAAAGATTTGCATGGCAAAGGAAACAATCAACAAAATGAAGTGGGGGTCTACAGGAGTGGCAGAGAAAATATTTGCAAACCATTTATCTGATGACTGAATATCAAAAACATATAAGGAACTCATTCAACTCGATATTAAAAATATAAATCATCTGATTAAATGAACAAAGAACCTAAATAGATATTTTTCAAAGAAAACATACAAATAACCCACAGGTCTCTGAAAAAGTGCCCAATATCCCTAATCATCAGGGAAATGCAAGCCAAAACCACAGTGACAGATTCTTTAAATTCTATAATGCATTACAATTTTCAAAAGTTTCCACACATGTGATTTCATATAATTTCATTTAAAAGAAACACAATGAGATATCACCTCACACTTTTTAGGATGGTCATTATCAAAAATATAAGAGATAATAAATGTTGGTAAACATGTAGAGAAAAGAAAATCCTTATACACAGTTGGTGGGAATATAAATTGGTACAGCCATTATGGAAAACAGTATGGAGGTTCCTCAGAAATTTTAAAACAGATCTACCTATGAATGATATGAATCAGCATTTCCATTTCTGAATATTTATTTAAAGGAATTGAAATCAGGATGTTGAAGATACATCTGCACTCCCATGTTCATTTTATTTGGCAATTATACCTCAATACAACTGGAAAATTATGAAAATAAACAAATTAAATTACTGAGTCATGTGGTAACTTTGTGTTTAACATTTACAGGAACTGGAAAATATAATTTCCAAGATGGCTGCATCATCTTATATTTCCAAAAACAACATATAATGACTTAAATATCTCTACATCCATGCTAGTAATGTTTATTGTCTCTGCCATTTTAAAAACCATCTTAGTGAGTATGAAGTAGTATGTTATAAACAACTTTGATTTGCATTTCCGTATTGAGATCTGATGTTGAGCATCTTTTTCTGTGCTTTTTGCTTATTTGTATATCTTCTTTGGAGGATGTTTATTTTGTTTACTTAATGTTATTTAATATTTATTTAAATATTTAAATATGTGATTCTTTAAAAAAATATTGATGTATAGCTGATTTACAATGCTGTGTTAATTTCTACTGTACAGCAAAGTGAATCAGCTATACATATATCCACTCTTTTTTTAGATTTTTTTCTATATAGGTCACTACAGAGTACTGAGTGGAGTTCCCTGTTCTATATAGTAGGTCCTTATTTGTTATCTATTTTATATATAGTAGTGTGTTTATGTCAATCCCAATGTCCCAGTTTATCCTTCTTCCCCTTTTCCCTGCTGGTTAAGGTTAGGGTTTTCTGCATCTGTGACTCTATTTCTGTCTTATAAATATGTTCATTTGTATCATGTTTTTAGATTCCACATATAAGCAATATTATATGATATTTGCTTTCTCTATCTGACTTACTTCACTTAGTATGATAGTCTCTAGGTCCACCCATGTTGCTGTAAATGATATGATTTTGTTCTTTTTTTTTTTTTTTAATTAGTTAAGTTATTTTTGGCTGTGTTGGATCTTTGTTGCTTCACACAGGCTCTCTCCAGCTATGGCGAGGGAGCTATATTTCATTGCAGTGTGGGCCTCTCATTGCAGTGGCTTCTCCTGTTGTGGAGCATGGACTCTATGTGTTTGGGCTTCAGTAGTTATGGCACGTGGGCTCAGTAGTTGTAGCTCATGGGCTCTAGAGCGCAGGCTCAGTAGTTGTGGCACACAGGCTTAGTTGTTCCACAGCATGTGGGATCTTCCTAGACCAGGAATAGAACCCATGTCCCTTGCATTGGCAGGCAGATTCTTAACCACTGCACTACCAGGGAAGTCCCAACATTATTTTATTCATTTTTATGGCTGAGTAACATTCCATTGTATATATGGGCCAAGTCTTCTTTATCCATTCTTCTGTCAATGGACATTTAGGTTGTTTCCATGTCTTGGCTATTGTAAAGAGTGCTGCGATGAACATTGGGGTGCACATATCCTTTCAGACCATTTTTTTCTCCAGATATATGTCCGGGAGTGGGATTTCTGGATCATATGTTAGCTCCATTTTTAGATTTTTTAAGGAAACTCCATACTGCTCTCCATAGTGGTTGTACCAATGTATATTCCCAACAACAGTGTAAGAGAGTTCCCTTTTCTCCACACCCTCTCCAGCATTTATGGTGTAGACTTTTTGATGATGGCCATTGTGATCAGTGTGATGTGATGCCTCCTTGTAGTTTTGATTTGCATTTCTCTAATAATCAGTGATGCTGAGCATTTTTAAAGTGCATTTTGGCCATCTGTATGTCTTCTTTGGAGAAATATCTATTTAGATATTCTTTCAATTTTTTGATTGGCTTGTCTGTTTTTTTTTTTGACATTGAGCTGCATGGGCTCTTTGTATATTTTGGAGATTAATCCCTTGTCAATTGCTTCATTTGCAAATATTTTCTCCAATTATGTGGGTCATCTTTTTGTCTTGTTTATTGTTTCCTTTGCTGTGCAAAATCTTTTAAATTTAATTATGTCCCACTTGTTTATTTTTTGTTTTTATTTTCATTACTCTAGGAGGTGGATCCAGAAAGATCTTGCTGTGATTTATGTCAAAGTGTGGTCTGCCTATGTTCTCCTCTAAGAGTTTTTTTTCGGTCCAGCCTCACATTTATGTCTTTCATACATTTCAAGTTTATTTTCATGTATGGTGTTAGAGAGTGTTCTAATTTTATTTTATTCTTTTTACATGTAGCTGTCTAGTTTGCCCAGCACCACTTATTGAAGAGACTGTTTTTTCTCCATTGTATATTCTTGCTTTCTTTGTCATAAATTAGGTGACCATGGGTGCATGAGTTTACTTCTGGGCTTTCTATTCTGTTCTGTTGATTTATATTTCTTTTTGTGTGCCATTACCATACTGTTTTGATTACTGTAGCTTTGTAGTATAGTCTGAACCCAGGGAGTCTAATTCCTCAAGATCCATTTTTCTTTCTCAGGATTGCTTTGGCTATGTGGGGTCTTTTGTGTTTCTACATAAATTTTAGAATTTTTCTCTTCTAGTTCCATAAAAAATATCATTGGTAATTTGATAGGGATTGCATTGAATCTGTAGATTGCCTTGGGTAATATAGTCATTTTGACAATATTTATTCTTCTAAGAATATAGTAGATCCTTCTATCTGTTTGTGTTATCACTGACTTATTTCATCAGCATCACATAGTTTTCAGAGTAGAGGTCTTTTGTCTCCTTAGGCAGGTTTATTCCTAGGTATTTTATTCTTTCTTTTGCAATGGTAAATGGGATTGTTTCCTTGATTTCTCTTTCTGATCTTTAATCATTAATGTATAGGAATGCAAGAGATTTCTGTGTGTTAATTTTGTATCCTGTAGCTTTACCAAATTCATTGATGTGCTCTAGTAGTTTTCTGGTAACATCTTCAGGACTTTCTATGTAGAGTATCATGTCATCTGCAAACAGTGACAGTTTTACTTCTTCTTTTCCAATTTGGATTCCTTTGATTTCTTTTTCTTCTCTGATTGCCATGGCTAGAACTTCCAAAACTATGTTGAATAAATGTGGTGACAATGGACATACTTGTCTTGTTCCTGATCTCAGAAGGAATGCTTTCAGGTTTTCACCATTGAGAAGGACATTAACTGTGGCCTTGCCATATATGGCGTTTATTATTTTGAAGTAAATAACCCAATATTTAATTGAGTTACTTTTCTTTTTTTGCTGTTGTTATGCTATAAGAAAGAAGTTCCTTATAATATAAATGTTTTGCAAATATTTGTCTCATCTTTAGATTACCATTTCAGTTTTTTGATGGGGTTCTTTGAAAAACATTTTTTTTTTAAATTATGAACATGTCAAATTTATTTATTATCTTTTGTTTCTTGCATTTTTGCTGTGACTTAATCTAAAACAATAAAGATTCATACCTACTTTTCTTCCATGAGTTTTATAGGTTTAACTTTTACATTTAGGTGTTTGATTCACTTTGAGTTAATTTTTGTATATGGAGGGAGGTAAAAATCCAATCTCATTATTTTGCTTGTGGAGAAAACCATGGAACTCTGTCAAAAACCACTTGACTCTAAACATATGGGTTTATTTCTGGACTCTCAATTCTACTTCACTGATTTTATATATATATATTCTGTCATTGTGCCAGTACCACACTGTCTTTAGTACTATAATCCCATAGTAAGTTTTGAAATTGAGAACTGTGTCCTACAGCTTTATTCTTCTTTTTCAGGATTGTATAGCTATTCCATGTAAACTTTGTTGCAGGTGAATGTCATACCTTTTGGCATGTTGTTGTTTCATTCTCATTCATCTCAAAGTATTTTCTAATTTCCTTTTAAATTTATTTTTTAACTCATTGATAATTTAGAAATGTGCTTAATGGTTATATATTTGTGAATTTCCCAAATACCTTTTAAATTTATTAAGACTTATTTCATGGCCTAATATATGATTTAATCTCTCCTGGAGAATATTTCATTTACATTTGAGAAATATGTGCATTCTTGAGTTGTGGGGTAGAGTGTTGTATAGATGTCTGTTAGGTTTAGTTTGGCTTGTAGCTTGTTCAACTCTTCTATGTCTTTATGGTCTTGCATCCAATTGTTATATAAATTATTGTAACTGAGAAATTGATGTCTCTGAGTCATGGAATCTAGACAACAATATTTCTTTCTAGTCCTGATGCATTACAATGAACAGCCACATGTGAGAAAAAAAGTGTTTTCTGAACAGTGCTATTATAGAGCAATGCTTTGTGAACTCATGCTATTAGTTAAAGACATAAGTACTGAAATTGAGAGTAGAATTTTTATGCTTTGATAACAATTTAAGATGATAATTTTATATCTGTTGACAATAATATAACAAGAGTTTGTATTCTTTCATTTTGTTTTTATTTTTCTATTAAGTTTTATTATATTTTACAAAAGAAATGGTTTGTGATAATTGAAAAAAATCCTTTCTTGTCCATAAACAAATTGAAAAAGATTGAGTATTATTATTTTCACCAACAGTAGTATATCTTAAACCTTTATTTAATTTTTTAGAAAAGGTAACTTTGTTTTTCCACTACCCATTCCAGTCCAGGAAAAATCTCAAATCTCTGTCAATATAAGTATGTGGATAGGTAGTTGGATGGATTCCTAGGTAGGATAGATTTACTTCAGAAAATTTCAATTTTGTGTGTGTGTGTTCAGTCCTACATCTCAGTTCTGACCTTTACAAGCAATGACAATGACTACATAAAAGAATGTGTTCCTAGATTCAGATGGGCTCAGGAGGTGAAGAAATAGAGAAAATGTCTATAAGTCTTAGAGGGAGATAAAGTGGCAAAATTTGCTTCTTTGTGTTTGTATATATCTCATTAAGTCATGAGTTTTATAAAGTTTTTGAACATGTTATAAGGCTTAGGGAAGAAGTTAATGAAGATGGAGCAAATGAATATTATAGCTGGGATATAGTGGAATTTAGAAGTGGGGTAGATGGCTCAATCTTGAGCATCAAAAAGAAAAAAAAAAATCCACTGTGAATACTGTGATGGTGCTAAGCATATTTATGTGTATGTGTTTGCATGTGTATGTGTGCATACTTTCTCATATTTTTCGTTCATGTAGTATATGAAACTTATTGTTCTTGAATACATTATTCTAATGATGATATTGAAGAGACATAGTTTGTTCAAAGGCATTATCTTTTAAACCCCATAACCAAAATACTAATAGCATAAAAAACTAATCACCAGGTGGGTAAAGTGTTTGTTCACGTGAAACCCATCAATTACTTCAGGACATTTGTACTTGACATAAGCTGTCATTCATGAAATGCTACTTTTGTTTACTGGAATAATTTGTTGTGTGCAGGAATGAACATTTTAATTCAATAATTGTTTAATACCTCATAAGATTTATTCCTAAGACATCTGAAATTCTAAACATTTTGACATATAAGGAGAAAAAAGTCAACTAAATATCCCATTTGTACTTAAAAGTGTGAAGTGTAGATATACTTTGTATTTTCTCCTTTTATTAGACAATTTATAATCTGCATTTCAATGTTTATTACCATTCCCTAAGTAATGTATAAATAAAATATATTATTAAAAAAATTCTCATAAATATTTAAGGAGCAAATTATATATAATTTTCCAAATTCTCTCATTAGTAAAAAACATATTTTCTTACACACTTCCAAAAGTACACCATGTATAGATTTACACAACATCAAAAATCCCCTCTGAAATTATTTTATTTAGTGCATCTACATTATTATAATTTATTACTTTATACATTCCCCAGAAGAAAAGAAAACAAAACAAAGAAAAATATATGTAAGTTTCTATGGTAATTAACTGGGATGCTAACCACAAATGTGGCATCCTAGATATAGCATAGAGATGGCAAGGACCAATTTGTTATCTACCACCATCCTGGAAGCAATTTATATCTCTTATAAAATCTAAGTATGGGGAGGACACTTTTACAATCTTAGTGTCATTAAAACTGTATCATTTAAGTGTCTTCCTATTTTCTTCCAGATTTGTTATCATCCATCAATATAACAACATAATATAACACAGAAAAAGAATCATTAGGAAAAACAGTAAAACAAATGAAACAAATAGGAAAGGTAGAAGAATGCTCACCTATTGGTGACTGTCCTTACAGAATAAAACTTGAACAGATTTTTTGCCAGAAGTTTCCAGCATCTCATCAGTTTTTACTAATTTGGATATAAACATTGTTACCTCTAGTAAATCCCTAAATCTGTGCAATTCATATGATATATTAAGACATAAAATTTCCAGTTCAATGTGTTTGGTATCTGATTACCAAAGACATAAAATTGTATAATTCAAATATATCATCCCAGAGGAAATGTGACCTTACTAGTGTAAGTCAACAAAAATAATAGATGAGGGGGGACCTTGAAGATGGCGGAAGAGTAAGACGCGGAGATCGCCTTCCTCTCCACGGATACACCAGAAATACATCTACACGTGGAACAACTCCTACAGAACACCTACTGAAGGCTGGCAGAAGACCTCGGACCTCCCAAAAGGCAAGAAACTCCCCACGTACCTGGGTAGGGCAAAAGAAAAAACAGAGACAAAAGAATAGGGACGGCACCTGCACCAGTGGGAGGGAGCTGTGAAGGAGGAAAAGTTTCCACACACTAGGAAGCCCCTCCGCGGGCGGAGACTGCGGGAGGCAGAGGGGGGAGCTTCGGGACCGCGGAGTAGTGCACAGCGACGGGTGCGGAGGGCAAAGCGGGGAGATTCCTGCACAGACGATCAGTGCTGACCGGCACTCACCAACCCGAGAGGCTTGTCTGCTCACCCGCCGGGGCGGGCGGGGCTGTGAGCTGAGGCTCAGGTTTCAGTTTTGGACAGAGCGCAGGGAGAGGACTGGGATTGGTGGCTTGAACATAGCCTGAAGGGATTAGTGCACCACGACTAGCCAGGAGGGAGTTCGGGGAAAAGCCTGCACCTGCCGAAGAGGCAGGAGACTTTTTCTTCCCTCTTAGTTTCCTGGTGAGCGAGGAGAGGGTTTTAAGAGCGCTGCTTAAAGGAACTCCAGAGACAGGCGCGAGCCGCGGCTAAAAGCGCGAACC
>NW_020175414.1:1610778-1616414 GCF_003031525.2 Neophocaena asiaeorientalis asiaeorientalis | reverse complement strand
TACCATATGACCCAGCAATCCCACTACTGGGCATATACCCTGAGAAAACCAAAATTCAAAAAGAGTCATGTACCAAAATGTTCATTGCAGCTCTATTTACAATAGCCCGGAGATGGAAACAACCTAAGCGCCCATCATCGGATGAATGGATAAAGAAGATGTGGCACATATACACAATGGAATATTACTCAGCCTTAAAAAGAAATGAAATTGAGCTATTTGTAATGAGATGGATAGACCTAGAGTCTGTCATACAGAGTGAAGTAAGTCAGAAAGAAAAAGACAAATACCGTATGCTAACACATATATATGGAATTTAAGGGAAAAAAATGTCATGAAGAACCTAGGGGTAAGACAGGAATAAAGACGCAGACCTACTGGAGAACGGACTTGAGGATATGGGGAGGGGGAAGGGTGAGTTTTGACAGGGCGAGAGAGAGTCATGGACATATACACACTAACAAACGTAGTAAGGTAGATAGCTAGGGGGAAGCAGCCGCAAGGCACAGTGATATTAGCTCGGTGCTTTGTGACAGCCTGGAGAGGTGGGATGGGGAGAGTGGGAGGGAGGGAGACGCAAGAGGGAAGACATATGGGAACATATGTATATATATAGCTGATTCACTTTGTTATAAAGCAGAAACTAACACACCATTGTAAAGCAATTATACCCCAATAAAGATGTTTAAAAAAAAATAGATGATAAATAGATCAAAGAATATATATAATATATATATATATGATGTAAGCGAATGAGTACTCTAAAGAACTCTGACCCAGAAAAGTCATTTATGAAAATGAAAAGATCAAATAAATGTTGTCAGGAAACATGCATGATAAGAGTACTAATGAAGAGGAGCTGTATCAGAAGTCTCCAACACTTTGAGTCATCTATACTATATTTGTAAGTTTGGTTAACATTGAACTTCTGCAATACTTAATGATCTTTACCAATTTCAGGATATAGATAAGGAAAAAATGTAAATTTTCATCTCATCATTTTTTATTGAAGTACAATTGATTTACAATGTTGTGTTAGTTTCAGGTGTATAGAAAAGTGATTCAGTTATACATATATATTCTTTCTCAGATTCTTTTCCATTTTAGGTTTTTACAAGATATTGAAATATTTCCCTAGGATGTACAGTAGTTCTTTGTTGTTTATCTATTTTATATATAATAGTGTGTATCTTTTAATTCCAAACTCCTTATTTATCCTTTCCTCTCCACCCCCTTTCCCTTTGCAAAAGTTTGTTTTCCATGTTGGTCAATCTATGTCTGTTTTTTAAATAAATTAATTTGAAACATTTTTTTAGATTCCTCATAAAAGTGATATCATATGATATTTGCTTTTATCTCATCTTTTTTAAAAAAATTGATAACATATAACATAAAAGTGACCATTTCCGAGTGAACATTCAGTATCATTTTACACATTCACTATGTTGTGTAACTTATAATTTACAGTGTTGTGGAGAGTTTCTCATAAATTAATCAGTCCGTCTTAGCTTTCTGAATGTTATTTGTCATGAAAACACATTAGATTGGGCCAAATGATTTTTCTGCATTAACTGAGATGGTCATGTTTTTTTTTCCCCTTTGTACTTTAAGTGTTGATTTTTAAGAGTGTATTTCTTAATTTTCACATATTTATTAATTTTTCAAATTTCTTTGTTATTGATGTCTATCCTCTAGCTTTTAAAATCTATTGAGTATTATGTTGTGTCCTAATATATGGTCTGTCCTGAAGAATGTTTCTTGTGTACTTGAGAAGAATGTGTATCCTGTTGTAATTGGGTGGTGTATGTTATGTATATCGGTTACATCTTGTTGGTTTACAGATGCATTAGTTTGCTGGGTGGCTTAACCAACTCAAATTTATCGATTCATAGCTTTGGAAGTTATAATTCCAAGATCAAGGTGTCAGTGGGATTTTTCCCCTCTGCGGGCTGTGAGGAAGGATCATTTCAATGCCTCTCTTTTAGCTTCTGGTTGATTGCTAGAAATGTTTGGTGATTCTTGGCTTGGAGAAACATCACTCTAACCTTTGTCTTCATGTTGGCATGGTGTTTCCCTGCATATTTGTTTGCATCCAAATTCCTTTTTATTTCAGTACCAGTCATATTGGAACAGGGACTCACCCTACTCCAGTGTAAACTCATCTTAGCCTAACTAGTTACATTTGCAATGGCCGTTATTTCCAAGTAAATTCATATTCTGAGGTACTGGAAATTTGGACTTTTACATATGAATTTTGGAAGGGACACAATTCAACCTATAACAATGAGATTTTTTCTAGCCTTCAGTTCTCTTATTACCAAGTGTTGGGGGAGCCCATCAGCTAGGTGGGTGCTTCTGCAGTTGAGGTATCCTTTGGGGTCCTAGCCAGAGTTCTCAGTGGAATACCTGAACCAGTTAGTAAGATCTGTAGTTGGTTATTGAGTTCCATGCACCAGTTGTGGTGACGTCCATTTTCCCTAATCTTACCTCTCCCTAGACTATTCATTTGTGCTGATCCACTCAGTGTTCAGCTTGGGATGAGAAGTAGACCTCTTGGGCCATATCCCAAAAGGCTGGGGAAGTTGAGATCTCACTTTTCTATCACTTTATCCTATGGAGAGATCACAGACTGTGAGGTAACTCTTGGCAGTGAATTGTGCTACTTTGGAGGAAGGGTGACCCATGTAAGGAAAAACTATTCTTACCTTCTTCAATGAATCTATTCTCATATTTTTCTCCACTGAGGAACTGGAACCTCTCAGCTAGACTCCCAGACTCCTATAAAGGTATTCTCATCAATAAGTGTTTGTTAATATTGGTTTTCTATGGAAGTTTGAGGGCTACAACCTCCTTTTTCACCATCTAACTGATTTAATTCTTAAAATTTTTTCAGTAATGTTTGTTAATTTTCTTTACACAAGCCTTAAATCTCCTTCATTAAATTTAATCTTCCTCTTGTTAATCTTTGGACGCTATTGTGAATGTAATTGTATACTTATACCCTTTTCAATTTTATTTACTGTGGGTACATTCAAATTTGTATGTTGATCTTGTACTTTGCAACTTTAATTATTTTATTATCTCTAGTAGCTTCCTTGTGGATTCTTTAGGACGTTCTGTATGTAGAATCATGTCATTTGTGAGTAGATATAGTTTTACTTATATCTTTCCTGTTTAGATAATTTTTACTTCATTTTCTTGCTGAATTGTTCTGGCTGAACTTTCAGTACAAGGTTGAACAGCAGAGGTGGAAGTGGGTAGTTTACTCTTGCTCCAGATTTAGCAAAAACTTTTATTCTTTCAAAATTGAGCATAATGTTACCTGTGTGTTTTTCATTAATGTCTTCTATCATGTTTAAGAAGTTCTCTTCTATTCCCAGTCTTCTGTGTTTTCATCATGAAATGGTGTTGGATTTTATCAAATGCCTTTTCTCCCTTAATTTAGATGATCATGTGTATTTTCCCTTCATTCTATCTATGTGGTGTATTATACGGATTATGTTCTTGTCTTGAATTACCCTTGCATTCCTGGGATAAATTGCACTTGGCTATGACGCATAACCCTTTTCATATGCTGTTTATTTTGACACATTTTGTTGAGGATATTTACATCTATATTCATAAAGGATTCTAGTCTGTAATTTTCTTTTCTTGTGATTTATGTGTCTTGATATTAGGGTAATGCTGACGTCAAAGAATGAGTTAGGAAGTGTTCCTTCCTTTTCATTTTTTAATGAGTTTTAGAAAGATTGTTTTACATTTATCTTTAAGTTTGTCTTCCAGTGAAGACATCTGTTCCTGGACTTTTCTTTGGTTTGAAGTATTTGATTACCTTTTTTACTTGTTTAGTTGTTATCAGGTGCTGAGATTTTCTACTTCATCTTGAGCCTCCGTATTTCTAGAAATGTATCCAATTTATCTAGGTCATTTAATAATTACATAATTTTCCTCTAATTCTCTTTATTTCTATAAGTTTGATAGTAAAATCCCCACTTTCATTTGTTTTCAGTTATTTTCATCTTTCTTTTTTTCTTTATCAGATTAGCTAAAGGTATGTCAATTCTGTTGATCTTTTTAAAGAACCACTTTTTGGTATAATTGATTCTCTCAACATTTTTCTTCTATTGTCTCTGTAGTTTCTCTATAATCTTTATAATTTTTTTTCCTTCTCCTGGCCTTCAATTTAGTTGGCTCTTCTTTTTCTAGTTCCTCAAGATGTAAAATTAGATTATTGATTTGATGTTTTTCTTTTTTTAATGTAAGCATTTACAGCTCTAAATTTCCCATGGAATATTGCCTTCACTGTATCTCTTAAGTTTTGGTATGCTGTGTTTTCATTTGTCTCTATGTATTTTCTAATTTCCTGTGTCATTTCTTCTTTGACCTATTCATTGTTTAACAGTGTGCTGTTTAATTTCCACATATTTGTGTATTTTCTAGGTTTTCTTCTGTTGATTACTAGATTCATTCCACTGTGATCTTAGAAAACACTTTGTACGGTTTTAATCTTTTTAAATTTATTGAGACATATTGTGGCTTAATGTATGGTGTATCCTCGAGAATACTCCATGTACATTTATAAAGAATGTGTATTCTGCTGTTGTTGGCCAGAGGAATTTATATATGTTTGTTAGGTCTAGTTCATCTATAATATTGTTTAAGACCTTAATTTCTTTATAGATCTTCTGTCTAGATGTTCTATTCATTATTGAAAGTCATGTATTGATGTTTCCAACTATTGTTGTAGAACTATCTATTTTTCCTTTCAATTCTTTCAATGGGTGGATTCCTGGTCCTAGGATACTTCAGCATCAACTGGGAATAAGTCAGAAAACTTGACCCTATGAAGGCATTAGAAATCAGCTGTACATTTAGGTTTAAACTGGAACCCACTTTTTTGTTACGTTTTTGGTGAATATACATCAGAAACAATACCACCTCATATTTATGTTAATTCTCAACTTGCAAAGCATCTTGGCATGCATTAATTATTTTATCTTTTCTGGTAACCATGTGAGCTAGTAGAGACAGTATAGTTATCATTTTATAAACAGAGGACTAATCCTCTGAAGTAGTAAATATAATGCATGTGATTACATTCATTCTATATGAAGAGTCAGATCTGAACTTGCTCTTCCAAATTCTGCTTATTTTTATTTTTACATATTCTACTCTAGCAGGATATATCACAGTCTGCTAAAGTAAGCTTGTAACCAAAATCTTACAGTATGTAATGTGAGACAAAGCAGGTTAAGTTATTGTATTGTCTGTCACATTGAATCTTTGTTCAATGTGTCAAATCATTTCATATTTAAAGTATTTTTAAAGAAAATACTTTAATATATAATGCCATTTAAAGTTATCTGCATATGTGCATTCAAAGAAAGTTGGACATTTTATATAGTATTTCTTTCTTTTTTTTTTTTTTAACTCCCCTCACCATATCCTCAAGTCCGTTCTCCAGTAGGTCTGTGCATCTATTCCTGTCCCACCCATAGGTTCTTCATGACATCCTTTTTTTCTTAAATTCCATATTTATGTGTTAACATACGGTATTTGTCTTTTTCTTTCTGACTTACTTCACTCAGTATGACAGACTCTAGGTCTATCCATTTCATTACAAATAACTCAATTTC
>NW_020175414.1:1610101-1610475 GCF_003031525.2 Neophocaena asiaeorientalis asiaeorientalis | reverse complement strand
TAAAGTTATTACAATTAAAATTAATTATTAAGAAAAAATTTTTTTTTTAAAAACCATGGACGGATAGAGCCCTAGGACAAATGGTGGAAGCAAGACTATACAGACAAGATCTCACACAGAAGCATACACGTACCCATTCACAAAAATTGGAAAAGCGAAAAAAATCAGAGATCTCGCTCGTAAAGTCCACCTCTTCAATTTGAGATCATTCCTTATCTATTCAGATATTCCACAGAGGCAGGGTATATCAAGTTGATTGTGGAGCTTTAATCCACTGCTTCTGAGGCTGCTGGGAGAGATTTCCCTTTCTCTTCTTTGTTCTCACAGCTCACAGGATCTCAGCTTTGGATTTGGCCCTGCCTCTGCATGTAGGT
>NW_020175414.1:1601052-1609806 GCF_003031525.2 Neophocaena asiaeorientalis asiaeorientalis | reverse complement strand
TCCCGGGGAAGTTGTCCCTGGATCCCGGGAACCTGGCAGTGGCGGGCTGCACAGGCTCTGCGGAAGAGGGGTGTGGAGAGTGACCTGTGCTCGCACACAGGCCCCTTGGTGGCGGCAGCAGCAGTCTTAGTGTCTCCCGCCCGTCTCTGGGGTCCGTGCTTTTAGCCGCAGCTCGCGCCCATCTCTGGAGTTCCTTTAAGCAGCGCTCTTAAACCCCTCTCCTCGCACACCAGGAAACAAAGAGGGAAGAAAAAGTCTGTTGCCTCTTCGGCAGGTGCAGACTTTTCCCCGCACTTCCTCCCGGCTAGCCGTGGTGCAGTAATCCCTTCAGGCTATGTTCAAGCTGCCAACCCCAGTCGTTTCCCTGCGCTCCGTCCGAAACCAAAACCCGAGCCTCAGCTCACAGCCCCGCCCGCCCCGGCGGGTGAGCAGACAAGCCTCTCGGGCTGGTGAGTGCCGGTTGGCACCGATCCTCTGTGCGGGAATCTCCCCGCTTTGCCCTCTGCACCCGTCGCTGTGCACTCCTCCACGGTCCCGAAGCTCCCCCCTCCTCCTCCCGCAGTCTCCACCCCCGAAGGGGCTTCCTAGTGTGTGGAAACTTTTCCTCCTTCACAGCTCCCTCCCACTGGTGCAGGTGCCGTCCTAATTCTTTTGTCTCTTTTTTTTCTTTTTTTCTTTTGCTGTACCCAGGTACATGGGGAGATTTTTGCCTTTTGGGAGGTCTGAGATCTTCTGCCAGCCTTCAGTAGGTGTTCTGTAGGAGTTGTTCCACGTGTAGATTTATTTCTGGTGTATCTGTGGGGAGGAAGGCGATCTCCGCGTCTTACTCTTCCGCCAACTTCAAGCCGTCCTCAAGAATTACTTTGAACTTGACTTGCAAGTTGATAACATTTTTGTTCCCTCCTATAGGCATCTGCTGCTTCCCATTGGTCAAACCTAGAAAAACTTTCTGTAGCTTGGACTTTTCCTGGGCTAAGTCCAAGGTACTAGCGGGGCTGTGTTCCTTTCTGGAGATTCTAGGGGAGAGACCTTTTGGGGTTGGTGGAGTTCTCACCTCACATCACTCTCAGTATTTCTTTCTTATGTAAGAATTCTTATATAGGAATTATTTCTGTCCTGCAGAAAGCAATTTTAAAGAAAGGTTTTAACAGAAATAATCTTTGTTTATTTCTGAATAAAGAATATAAGAATTAGAACTTCTTGATATCAAACATCAGTCCATTTTAAGTAAGTTATCACAATCTGCATATTTAAAAGAGTTAAATGAAAATGGCAAACTGAATAAGAAAACTTCCTTTCTATAATTTTCAAAAGTAAACTTACAATTAAATGTTAGAGAATTTGAGATGATTAATCCCTTTGGAGTAACTTTCCTGTGTATCTCAAAATGACTTTCTTTATGATATTTTTTTATTACTTTATTTTTTAAATTTTTTATTGAGGCATAATTGGCATATAACATTATGTTAGTTTCTGTTGTGCCATGTAATGATTTGATATTTGTATACATTGCAAAATGATCTCTTCAATAAGTCTAGTTAACAGCAATCACCATACATAGTTATGAAAAGGTTTTATCTTATGCTAAGTACCTTTAAGGTCTACTTTCCAGAATATTTTCAAAAAAGAAAGAGATTAATTGAGACTACTAATCTGGACAGAAGAATTACGAGTGGAAATATAAACTATCATTTTTATATATGAGAATTTGCTCTTGTATATTTTTCTTCTACTTACATTTGTATTTCTTGGCTAACACAGGAAATCTCAGCTACAAATGAAAGTAAAAGTAGTATGAAATGATACAATTTACGTTTGGTTCTTTAATCAGCTGAAAAAAATGTACATTTTATATAAATGCATCATATCGAAACAGTTTTCTGTACAAGTGAATCTCTGTAAAATGCTAGTTTCAAATCATTCCTACTATAATATCAAAAGTATTTTGATAAGCAGAGTTTAATGTAGCTGTAAATCAGAGGTAAAGCTCAAGGAAACATTAAAAAAAAAAACTTGTGAAATAAATTACCACAGGTCTTGAAAATTGTAATAATGCAGTATCTTGAGATCACTTGGTAATGTTTAATATTAGATATTCTGTTATTTTTGTCCATGAATTAAACTATTTTAGCTTCGTTGTGCTATTTAAATGTAAATATTTATATTAGATGTCATGACTTTATCTTACGGTCTTTTAATCTCAGTTTCTGGTAAAAGAACTAAACTCATAAATATATAATAAAGGAATAGAATTCCAATATGCAAATGTTACATAAATGACTCTTATGTGGACTGCCTTTTTCCATACCTTATGATATGTATTATCTATGATGTATTTTTGTATTAATTTAATTTATGCTTAACTAAACACCACTGATACAATATTGAAGAAAATTATTTTAAGTATATTCATAATATTCAAAATTTGTATGTTTAAAAAGATCCTTACACATTTGCAAAAAATACTAAGGATAAAGGAACTTATCATTTATTAATCTACCACTACTACCCAGGCACTTGCCTAAAACTGCATACTTTCCATTTGATTTTTTTGAACAACAACATGAAGTAAATATTGAAATTTCCATTATATGTAATCAAAAGCACAGTCTCTGAGATAAGAAATAACTTCCTAAAGAAGTAAAAATACAAACACATATTTGACTTATTTCCCATTTTGTTCCTCCCAACTACTCAATAAAATATAAGCCTTTGTGTATATTTAAAACATATGCTTACTCAGGTTCTCTGAGAAGTTAAGCAATAAACCATTTGTTGATCATTTGTTGATTTGTTAAAAAATATTTTAAATTAGTGTTTTAAAATTTTATATAAATATCATGTTTTTGAGACTCAAATTACCCACTAATTTAAATTGAACCTTCCACAAATAGGACCCAATTAGCAAATTATTCATTCTAATTTTATATTTCTTTAATTAAAATAGTAACTTCTAGAAAAGTGTTGTTTCTTTGAATTCTTGGAAAGTAAAATACTTTGGTTCAGCAAGGCAGTTTGCCTCAATTTTTGTTACAATTTTATTTTTTATATAGGGATCTTTTAAATTTGTGTCATGTCAAAGATCATATGCCATCTATCAGCATGATATGTGAAATTACAGAGCTTGCATTAAAGTTATATGTTGTTGACAGTTTCTTCTGTTTAAATGTGCAGGATTTTATTTTCAGAGAGAATTTATTTTTCAGTTTCATTTAGTGTTCTCTTTTGGAAGGCAATTTATCATGTTTGATCTACATTGTTCATTATTTAGGATATTTTCTAGTATCGTTTTGACACCTAATGCAAGAATCTTACAAAACTGAAAATAATTTTACTGTATCTCATATTCATATTTAATTTCATGTTGTGATACTTCATCTTTCATGGAGGAATTTTTGCTAGTGGCTTTAAATATAGCAGAGTTGAAAGTGAAAATATTTTAAAATTGGTTTATCTTTTATTATTATACCAGTATCATCTCTTTGAGTTTTGAAATCATATACATCCAGAGTCTAATTAAATGTGTTTTTAATATATCACAGCCAGGGTGTATGCATTTTAATTTAAAAACAACAAACAGTTATGTTGTTAATGTTGAGAGAAGTTTGGTTTAACAGAAAATGCATTTCCATCATTAGGGACCTAATTATTTACGTATGAAGAGAAATGTACAGAAACAATACAGGTACATTGTTGCTAAACATAGCCTTAATTTTTGAAATCTGGTACAAAGTAGGAGAATTGAGAGTTACTCTGTACAAGCAATCTATTACTTCTGCCTTTGTACTTCAGATTTCTGGGACATTTCATCACTGAATTTGAAATACGCTCTTTTTAATCTAGAAGTAGCAAATTTGTAACGTATAGTCTGTATTATTTTTTTGCCTGTTAAAAATCAAGGCATAAATCGCATACAGTGAACTACACAGATCTTAACTTTTATATTTTATAGTTTTGGTGAATGTGTATACTCTTGTAATCCACAGCCCTATAAAAATACAGACTATTCATCACCATAGATTCAATTCTCTCTCAAACCCTAGTTAACCATAGCAACATACATTCGATTAGATTTTTAAACAATATAAATGCAATTAGAACTGTTAGAAGATATGACTGACAAAATTATACAACATTAACTCTGTACAATATTATTTTTCTTCTTTTATGCTTTGTCTATGGTTTAAGGAATGATGTAACACCTGGAAATGCAAATAACACTCTATAAATCTTGTTTTAGTTTTTTAAATATGTCCTGACTAATGGGAGGTAGATATCCACAATTTTTTCTCCCTTGAATATATGTGTGTATATTTATGCAGATAAAGTATACCATTCAAATTTTAGAATAACTTTCTATTATATAGTCTAGATTATTTTTAAAATTGGTGTTGAAAAATACTATTGATTTTTCATGTTGATTTTACAATTGACCATCTTTTGGAATATCCTTATTAGATCTGATAAGTGGACTCTTCTGTTCTTTGTTTCTTTGGTTTTTCGTGCTAGACGATTCTCTTTTTTTTGTTGTTGTTGCGGTATGTGGACCTCTCACTGTTGCGGCCTCTCCCGTTGCGGAGCACAGGCTCCAGATGCGCAGGCTCAGTGGCCATGGCTCACAGGACCAGCCGCTCTGCGGCATGTAGGATCTTCCCGGACTTGGGCATGAACCCGTGTCCCCTGCATTGGCAGGTGGACTCCCAACCACTGTGCCACCAGGGAAGCCCTAGACGATTCTCTTTTAAGCAAATAATATTTAAAACACTTGTATAAGTATAAATGTTACATTTTAAAAGTGGAACATTTGACCAAACAGGCTAAGTTTAAAAAATTAGTCTCAATTCCAGTCACGGTTACTGAGTTATCTTCTTCCCTCTCTGAAAAACCGTTTCTTCTTTATGAATTTTGATGGGTTCTGTGAAGTTTTAGATGATAATATTTTTAATTCAATTTTAGTACATCTGAGAAACAATATAGTGTATTACCATTTGATCTTTAACATTCATCACATATTAATATGGTCAATTCCTGTATCCTCAAGATTCTCCCTAGATCTAACATTGTACCTTGCTTCAATAGACAATATAAATAGTTATAAATAAAATATTTTAAACATACCTATAGAACTAAAACCTTTTTCTGTGTAGGAAAACCACCTTATCAAATAAAAGTATAATACTCAAGAGTAATTGTGCATTCCCTTCATCTTTAGGAAACTTAGAGCTAGTGATCTTTAAATAGATACAAAATAATTATGAATAGACTTCCATCAGACATTTGCTGTTTAAACAAGATTCAACTCTATATTTAACTAATGATCATTTATTTTATAACTTAATGGAGATTAAGTTTACAGTTAATTGCATCATTTTTTCTTTGGCAAAATAAATTAATATGTATTAAATTTTTCCTTTTATTCCTTTCTAGAAAACTACATTCCTTAGTTGGCAAGCAAAAACATAAGTTTCTTAATATTCATGACTCCCTATGGTTGAAAACAAGACGACAGGTCCAAAATGGAGTTTCTTATGCTAAGCCCCACATCACCAAATTGAGACTTAACCTTACTGAAGTTTCAGGTCTCCCAGAAATTACATCTTAAAGCAATCAATCACCAGATCAGCACAAGTTGTGTTATCTGCCTGATAGAATCCAGCCATCCTCTGAAGGAAACTACCCTTGACATAGCAAAACAATTGTTTTTTGCCTAGTGTAACTTCTTTGTTCCTTCCTTTTTCTATAAAAGTCTCTCATTTTGTACAGTTTCTAGGAGTGTCTTTCTATCTGCTAGATCGAAAGCTGCCCAATTCATGAATCACTGAACAAAGCCAATATGGTATTTAAAATATACTCAGTTGAAAATTTTTTTTTTTTTTTTTTGCGGGATGCGGGCCTCTCACTGGGTGGCCTCTCCCGTTACGGAGCACAGGCCCCAGACGCGCAGGCTCAGCAGCCATGGCTCACGGGCCCAGCCACTCCGTGGCATGCGGGATCCTCCTGAACCGGGACACGAACCCGTGTCCCCTGCATCGGCAGGTGGACTCTCAACCACTGCACCACCAGGGAATTTTTTTTTTTTTTTTTTTGCGGTATGCGGGCCTCTCACTGTGTGGCCTCTCCCGTTACGGAGCACAGGCCCCAGACGCGCAGGCTCAGCAGCCATGGCTCACGGGCCCAGCCACTCCGTGGCATGCGGGATCCTCCTGAACCGGGACACGAACCCGTGTCCCCTGCATCGGCAGGTGGACTCTCAACCACTGCACCACCAGGGAAGCCCTGAATTTTGTTTTTTTGACACTACTCTCCTTACTCTCTCTTACACTTTAAATACCAGTACTTGAGCAACAGAAGCCAAAGACAAAACCACAAATCAAGCTAAGATGCAGTAAGGCAGTGTTTTTCTGAGAAGGTCAAAAACTCAAGTATGCTCTCACTCACAGAGCAAAAGAGCTATTTGATGTGACGAGTACAGGAGTGCTCCTCTCTTTGGGGCATTACCTGCTGATATTTCAATTTAGCATCAGTCAAATTTTTTTATGATTTAAAGACTAAGAATGGAGTAATGCACTAGAATTATTTACTTTTCTTCATTCGTTCATATCTCAAGCTTTCAATATCTGCTGTACACCTGTCATATTCCAATGTCTGAGCTTATCTCTGTTATCTGTCTTTGTAAACCTTGAAAAGTGGAAAGTGTAAGAATACTGTCAGCACAATGCAGTATGTGCTACATTGCAGATATACACAGGGATGCACAGTGGGGAAGCACATGGAAAACTCAGTCAGACTGTACCAGCCAATCCTTAGAAAGAGACATATACTTAGTTATATATTAAGAAATGACTAAGAGTTCATCAGAGGAAGAAAAGGGAAAGGGACAATATCTTTGCTTCTGTGTCTCTTAAAAATGTAAAGGAACTCCTATTTCTTATATTTCTGATAACAGAAAATTAATCTAATTAAATAAATAACATGGCAATAAAGGATAAATTATCTGTCTTAACCAAGTGTTTTTCTGAATATTCATGTCATATTCTTTTTGGAATAAAATATATCACACACTCTCACTTCATTGTTTATTTTTTGACAATGCCCTAGATAGTAAATTGTTTAACAATATATTATACATTCTATAATACATGGTATTATATATAACATATGCTATATCATACATAATATGATATAATATACATTATTATATATTTATTGATACAATTAAATGCAGGCTCCTTCCCAGGTGTAGTATTTGAGGCCAATATTTAAGGTTTGATCCAACCTCATGTTCTTGTAGTTTCTTTTCCTTGTTCTCTGTCTTAAATTTCTAGATGTTCTATGGTTTGAATTGTTGGTCTCATGGAGGTATCAGCCTCCTCTTAGTTGATTATCAAAAACAATTGTTTTCAACAATACTCATGTTCTTGAATTTCACCAAACTCTGTTCTTAAAAAGTTTGTTACTGAGGAGAGAGCTATAGAAGTATTTACTCTTATGGTTGGCTTCTCCCTATGGAAAATATCTCTTTACTAGTTTCCAGACCTAGAGGCAGGGACTTCTTCTCTTGGAATGCTACCCTTAATTTACAACTGGGGTCCTGGATAGGGTGATAGTATCTGGGCTTCTTGGCTTGCTCCATCTACCATGTAACCTTTATTCTATAAGCAAGCTGAAGCAAGGGTAATCAGTATCCAGTATTTTTGGTCTGCTATCCTTGAGAAAGAGCTTCTGCCTTACAGATGCAGGCTGGTTGGAGGAATGGAGCCCCACATCTTTCCTTTCTCTCTTCCTGGAATAGAGCTCAGTGCTGAATGAAGATGGAGCCCTGTGCTCCTGTGCTCTGTTTCTACAACCGAAATTCGGGGATGAGGAATAAGTGGGTCTTGAATCAAATGACATAGACTTAAACACTGTTTTAACCAAGAGGTAGTAGATTTTCTGGAATAAATATTTCTCCATTTACTTATCCATTTACTTTATCCATTCTCTTATACATATGACCCTTAAGATAATTTCCAGAGACTTTAAATGTTGTCTTTTAAAATATGTTTTTAAATAAATTTTGGTTGTCTTGCTGGGGACAGGATCTATGGAGCTGCCTATACTACCATTCTAGAAATATCATATAAATTTTATAAATATGATCATTGTGTACTTCATGACACATGAGCAAAAAATTGAAGAACTTGAGAAAATTGACCCCCTAAAATATATTGAGAAGTAACAGTCCAAGTTAAGGGAATAGTAAGCAAAAAATTCTTAAATTAGTACCATTTCTAATAAGTTTACAGAAAGAAAAAGACTCTTACATAGATGAAAAGGAGTGACCAATACATAGATATTTAGTTTTCTTTGATGATGGTAAAGGGAATGCAATTATTTAAATATACCTTACTGAAATTACTTCCATTACTTCAAACTCAATGTGTCTAAAAGTAATATCACCTTTTTAAAATTAACTATATGTTTTGAGGACAAAGTAAACTCAAGTAAAAGTCAGTCTTCTTTCTGTCATATGTCCTATTCTATTGTAATTTGTCTAAATTCCTCATCTCACTGTACACTTTTAAACTTTTATAATGATTATCATCTATTATTTCTCTTTCAGGTTAAATGACAAGGGACAATTTCATCAGATTAATTTAATTACTCAGAAAGTCAATGTCAGAGTTTATATGTATAAGATGGTTATAGATTAAGGTCACTCTTATCAGAAATTTGGACTTTTGTAAAAAGTTTGGACTTTTTTTTTTTTTTTTT
>NW_020175414.1:1545070-1600746 GCF_003031525.2 Neophocaena asiaeorientalis asiaeorientalis | reverse complement strand
TTTTTTTTTTTTTTTTTGCGGTACGCAGGCCTCTCACTGTTGTGGCC
Organism: Neophocaena asiaeorientalis asiaeorientalis; assembly: GCF_003031525.2. Lineage (NCBI taxonomy): Eukaryota > Metazoa > Chordata > Mammalia > Artiodactyla > Phocoenidae > Neophocaena > Neophocaena asiaeorientalis. The sequence continues at coordinate 1,600,699 of NW_020175414.1, read as the reverse complement.
TCTCCCGTTGTGGAGCACAGGCTCAGGATGCACAGGCTCAGCAGCCGTGGCTCACGGGCCCAGCCGCTCCGCGGCATGTGGGATCTTCCCGGACCAGGCATGAACCTATGTCCCCTGCATTGGCAGGCGGACTCTCAACCACTGCGCCACCAGGGAAGTCCTGGAGTTTTTTTGTTAAAAAAAAGAGACATTTTTATAAGTTAGCTGGTATCAGCAGTTTCCATAGTGACCCAAGGATGGGACTATTTAGTTTATGACAATTTTATCTTGTGATCTGTGGGCTTCGCTCCTCTTAAATCATATACAGGCTCTAAGAATATAGTAGACTGTGAAAAAGGTTTATTTTGCTGCTATAAATAGAGGCACTTCTTCATTCTTCTATAAGACATAACATAATTGCTTTAATGGAGCCAAAGAAATAAATTCTGAGGTAATAATAACATTTAATATAACCTTATAGTTTTACAAATGAGATGAAACTAAATTGTAGCATTTGATATCATCAACAGTTTAAAACCCTTATTTCTCTACAGTCTCTGAAATGAAAGGTCACTGGGGCATAAAATCTGTACTACGATGCTGTAGAAACCATAATTACATTAACATATATTTGAAATGTTTAAATTAAACCTATTAAAAGGACTAGCTTGGGAATTTTCCCATCTCTGTCTTAGTGAATTTTAACTTTACAAATAAGTTTAATGGGTAGTTTTAATTTATTCACTTTCAAAACTACATAAATAAGATATCAAAATCTATGTGTGCCTCCCTAGGTTGTGTTCGGGTCAACATACACTTTTGACCCAGGGCACATTTTCCCCATACTATCATAGTACTATTACTTCCTTTAAAATGAATCTCTCTCCCTCTGTGGTCCCTTTCTTTGCTACTTAGTTAGTTCACTGCCTCTGATCAATTTTCCCTGAGCCTTATTCCAAAGTGCCCTTTGGAATGAGCAATTACTCCCAGAAATCGGACTTGCTAGTGCTGCTCATCACTGTTTTATAACACTTAACAGTCACCACTAAATCCTTCAAGATAATTAAGCTTCCCATGTGGCCTCATGACCAAAATTCTCATCGATGGAACATTTACATATCAACTCATTTTAAATAGAAATTTAACATTGACAGTGGACTCCCAATGGAATGAGCCTAACAACACACAACGCTGGCCCAGAATAAACTGACTCACATGCTATTACAACAAATAAGATACAGACATGTAAATGTATTACCCTTTAATTTAGTTTTGTTTTCTTTTATTTTCTCTCCTAATATTCAAAAGTCAACTATAATAACACGTTTCATACAGTGGCTTTATAGTAATATTTCAAAAACATTTGACTTTAGGCAGTTTAATAAGAAAATATTATATTCAAACATGTTTTAACTAATTTTATTTTATTTTATTTATTTATTTTTGGTATATATTTTTTTGACCGCACAGTGAAGCACGTGGGATCTTAGTTCCCCAACAAGGGATCGAATGTCCCCTGCATTGGGAGTGTGGAATCTTAACCACTGGACCACCAGAGAAGTCCCTGATTAATTTTTAAAAGTCATAATTTTGAACATTGATAGCACTATCTTCTTCTAATATTCAATTTATTTTAACTTTATAATATCACAAGAAAATTGCTCTTATTCTGCTATATGTCTGAGTGAGCCCCATGTAGTTAACATGTGATAGGGCATAAAAGCCTATCTAAATATTATTCCTGATCAGCTTGAAATAAATAGTTACACACAAAGATTTTTGAGAATAAAGACAATATTATGTGAAACAATGTAAATTAATTGAAATTGGTCTACTATTTATGCAAAATTGAATAAAATGTAAGAGTCAATTAAAGATACATTTCTTTCTTTCTGTACATCTATATCTATTTATCTATCTATTCTATTTTCTCATATTCCTGGCTTGAAGATTAAAATTATAGTGATAGTGATTATTACTGACTTACTCTATACTTAGGTTTGCCTTTATGCTATGAGACACTGAAATCCTATTATCTTAATAGATACTAAATGTGTTCTTTGAGTAAAATGATTTACGAAAAGAAATGCAGACCTGAATCTAAGAATGAATATATTACTGATTCTGATATTTTGCACCATTAACCATATCTTCTTTATACTTAACTGTTATCCTCTTTTTAATAATTGATATATTCAGTAGAAAAACTGCTGCTCAACATGAGTTAGTGCAAAATTTCTGCTAGTCACAGGTCTTGAATATAGTTTCAAAGAGAGTTAATCTGATTAAGCTAAAATTGTCTTAGATATAACTTATTTTTATACCAATAATTCATGTTTAATTTAAAAATTTTCTCAACCATTTCATTTTAATGAACTTGAAATAACAATTGTCTTACTAAATATTCAAATTTTATTTTCTTATAAAATGTTACATGTCTAATTTTTTCTTTATGACAGAGTATACAGTAAAATGTATAGTCTGAGATTAGTATCTTACAGTGAGAGAATAAAATAGAAAAAGGAATATAGACTCTTTTTAGCTTTTCTACCTAGTATTTCTATTATTATATATTTTTCTATTATCATGTATAACATCTAAGCATTTTCTCTGTCATTTTCTAAAAACAATGCAAGACTCCCAAAGGTTACGCAGCTAACAAGGGAGATTCAGGATACATAAAACAACTAGAGCAGATAGAATGGAAAGGACAAATTCACACTTATAACTGGATACATCCAAATTTTGTCTTTATGGCAATAGAACAAGATGAGAGAAAATCAAAATGACACAGGTGATCTGAACAACACTATCAACTGACTTGAACTTCATCCAACAGTTGCACCAGCAGAATATGGATTATTCTCATGGGCATATATGACATTGACAAAGATAAACCATAAAAAATACTTCACCACATATAAAATAATATATAAAAATCTACTCTGACAAGACATCAATAATCAAAGATATCTTTAAATCTCCAAAAAAATTCCTAAATTTGCCATGAATCAGAGACATAATAAGCAAAGTATAAAATATTTGAAATGAATAAAAAATAAAACAAAACTCTTTGTTAATTGCAGTTACATTTGTTCTTAAATGGAAATTCATAGAATGAAATGCTTGTATGAGACAAGAATAAAGTTCTTAAATCAATGATCTAAGCTTAAACCTTAGAAAATAGAAAAAAATTTAGACATATAGAAAGGAATAGTAAATATAAATGCAAAAATCCATGAAATTGAAATAATAAAAATATCAAATAAATCTATAAAGTGAAATATATTTTCCTTGAGATTAGTAAAATTGATAACCAGATTTGTAATAAACAAGAGGAAAACAACAAATTCTTAATATCAAGGATCAAAAGGTGACATTTATAAAAATATTATAGATATTAATATAATATAAAGGGACTGTTATGAGAATAATAAGGGAATATTATGAACAACTTTATGACAATCAATTTGATAAAATAAATGGATTAGTTTCTTGAGGGATTCAAATTAAAATGCTCACACAAAAATAAATATATATTCTACAAGCTCTATATCCATTAAAATATTGAATACACAATCAAATACATTCCTACAAATTAAACTCTAGCCCCAGGTAATATTACTGTTGAATTCTGAAAAATATTGAAAGAAGAAATAAATATATTCTATACAATCTCTCCTAATAGAAGGGGAGACAACCCTACCAATTCATTTTCTGAGGCCAGAATTATCTTGCAGGAAAAGGTATACCAGAAAAAAAACTATAGAATAGTATTCATGAACATAGATTCAAAAATCCTTAAAATATCAGCAAATTTTATTCAATAATTAACAAATGATAATTCACCATGACCAATCATGGTATATTTCTTTTAATTTTTTTGTATTTTTTAATACAGCAGGTTCATATTAGTTATCTATTTTATGCACATGAGTGTATATATGTTAATCCCAATCTCCCAATTCATCCCACTACCCCCCCCACCTGCTTTCCCCCCATCATGTCCCTACATTTGTTCTCTACATCTGTGTCACTATTTCTGCCTTGCAAACTGGTTCATCTGTACTATTTAATCATGGATTATTTCAATAAATAAAGTTAATACACCATTTGAACACCAAACTATATAATTAATTTTATCAAAAGTCCAAAAATAGAGAATTCATACAATCTTTTAATAGATAAAGAAAAATAATTTGTCAAAATATTGAGTGTATTCATGAAAAATCTCTCAACATACTAGGATAAGTAAGAAACTTCTTAACCCCAGTAAAGAACATCTAAAGAAAGTCTATGGCTAACATCATATTTAATAGGAAAAAAAATAGACTGATATAGCTTTTCACCTAAAACCAGGAAGATGTGTATGCTCTCACCACTTATATTCAACATTATAATGGAAGTCATAGGTAATATAGTAACACAAGAAAATGTAATAAAAGTCAAACAGATTATAAAGGAAGAAGTAAAACTCTTTATTTTCAGATAACATGATAATCTGATGATCTATGTAAAAAAAAAATACCTAAGGTTTTATATTTTAGGTATGAAATATCTTATACCTAATAGTTGAATATAGTAAGATGTCAGGATAAAGGTTAATATACAAAATCAATTGCATTTCTACATAATGAAAATAAACATTGGACATTAGTTTTATAAATACATTTACAATAACATCAAATAAAATTGAATTTTAGGGATATATTTAACATATACAATTAATAAATTTAGTATAAAACTATAAAACATTTATAAGTGTAATTAAATCAGAACAAAATAAATGAAGAGCTAAAACAGGCATAGGGATTTGAACTAATATTGGAAAATTACAATTTTTCTAAAATCAATTTAAACTCTATTAATATTCCTAATTTTTTTTTTAGAATTGGCAAGCTAATACTAAAAATTTACATGGAAAAAACAAAGACTTGGAATAATAAAAAAGAGGAAAAGAATTAAAAGTTGGAGAACTCATCTAAAGTTAAGACATGCTATAAGGTAACCATAATTAAGTCAGGGAAGAATTGAATTATGGATAGATATACAGATCAACCCAACAGCATAAAGGGAATAAGAAAAAAAGCTCAAAACAATCATACATTGTCAACTGATTTTTGACAAATTTACCAAGCTAATACAATAGAGAAAGAGTGGTCTTATCAACAAATACTGCAGGAAAAATTGGACATCCATATGAAAATAACTCATCTTTCACCTTTACTGCACACTATTTAAAAAACTTACTCAAAGTGGATCATGGTCCAAAACTGAGGGCAAAAACCATAGCTTTCTATAAGAAACATAGGAGAATATGTTTGTGATCTTGGGTTAGACAAATAGTTCTTTGGCACAAACACCATAAACCATAAAAATAGTGTATAGTACTTCATCATGATTAAAGTCTCTTGCTCATTGAAACATTCTACAAAAATTGGAAAGACATCTTACAGATTGTTTTTTGTTTTCCTGTAATTGATTTATAATCTCATAGCCTTCTGGTCAGAAAAGATGCTTGATATGATTTCAATTTTCTTAAATTTACTGAGGCTTGATTTGTGACCCAAAATGTGATTTATCCTGGATGTATTTTGTCTGATATGAGTATTGCTACTCCAGCTTTCTTTTGATTTCCATTTGCATGGAATATCTGTTTCCATCCCCTCACTTTCAGTCTGTATGTTTCCCTAGGTCTGAAGTGGGTCTCTTGTACACAGTATTTACATGGGTCTTGTTTTTGTATCCATTCATCCAGTCTATGTCTTTTGGTTGGAACATTTAATCCATTTACATTTAAGGTAATTATCAATATGTATGTTCCTATTACCATTTTCTTAATTGTTTTGGGTTTGTTTTTTTAGGTCTTTTCCTTCTCTTGTGTTTCCTGCCTAGAGAAGTTCCTTTAGCATTTATTGTAAAGTGATTTTGGTGGTGCTGAATTCTCTTAGCTTTTGTTTGCCTGCAAAGCTTTTGATTTCTCCATCAAATCTGAATGAGAACCTTTCTGGGCAGACTATTCTTGATTGTAGGTTTTTCCCTTTCATCACTTTAAATATATCCTGCTACTCACTTCTGGCTTGCAGATTTTCTGCTGAAAAATCAGCTGATAACTTTATGGGGATTCCCTTGTACGTTATTTGTTGTTTTTAATAATTTTTCTTTGTATTTAATTTTTGTTAGCTTGATTAATATGTGTCTTGACATCTCTCTCCTTTGGTTTATTCTGTATGGGATTCTCTGCACTTCTTGGACTTGGGTGATTATTTCCTTTCTCATGTTAGGGAAGTTTTCAACTATAATCTCTTCAAATATTTTCTCAGACCCTTTCTCTTTTTCTTCTTCTTCCAGGACCCTTATAATTTGACTGTTGGTAATTTAATGTTGTCCCAGAGGTCTCCAAGACTGTTTTCATTTCTTTTCATTCTTTTTTATTTTATTTTGTTCCATGGCAGAGATTTCCACCATTCTGTCTTCCAAGTCACTTATCCCTTCTCCTACCTCAGTTATTATGCTATTGATTCCTTCTAGAGTATTTTTCATTTCAGTTATTGTCTTGTTCATCTCTGTTGTTTGTTCTTTAGTTCTTCTAGGTCTTTGTTAAATTTTTCTTGTATCTTCTCGATCTGTGCGTCCATTCTTTTTCTGAGATCTTGGATCATCTTTACCATCCTTATTCTTAATTATATTTTTAGATAAATTGCTTATCTCCAAGACATCTTACAGGATGAGTGAAAGCATTTGCAAAGCACATATCTGTTAAAGGATTCTTACAACTCAGTAGTAAGAAGACAAACAACTCATGTAAAGATAAGGATTATAAATAGGCACATGACAGTATACTCAATGTCTTCAGCTTTTAGAGAAAGGCAAATTCAAATTATGAAATATCACTACAAATATTCCAGTATGGACAATATGAAGATGATAAATGTTAGATATATAGATGATAGGTAGATACATAGATAGATGATAGATATTTAGATAGATATGGATTGATAGATGGATGGAATAATAACAACCTTGACAGTACCAATAGCTGATAGGGGGTAAAGCAATTGAATTGTCCATATATTGTCAATGGAAATTCAAATTAGCACAGCCTCTTTGCCTAATGGTTTGACAGTTGCTTCTAAAATCACATCAACTTTTGATGTGACCCGCTCCACAACAGAAATGTATATATATATATATATATATATATATATATATATATTGTGCTTGTATATATTCACTAATACCTAAAAACTGGGATATTGAACATATGACTCAACATATGGTTGAACATCAATAAAAAGGAATATTATTTTGCATGACCTGCTGGTACAACACCCTACCCTGCCCATCCTTCCCAAAAAAGAAAATAGATGGATCTCAGAAATTTGAGTGATTGAAGAATGGGAAATGGGAATGTCATGCTATCTGATCCTATTTATGTGAAAGTCTTGAAAAGGCAAAGCAGTAAGGATGGAAGTCAAGTTAGTGGGTGCCAGGTTTTTCATATATTTTCCAAAAGTCACCAAATCATATACCTAAAAAGCGTGATTATTTTAATATGTAAATCCTATATCAATAAACTTGTAAATAAACTTAAAAGTTACAGAAAATAAAGATTTAAAAAGCAGTCATGGAGGTTACAAGGACATATAGTTTGTTTCCATTTTCAGAATGGTACCTCTATTAATCTCTATTAATCTCTTCTATAGAACCCAATCTTTTCTGGGAGACATTACTCAGGCCTAATTGGGTTGCACTTCCAGAAAGTTCAGTCACTGGGGAAGAAATAAACCTATTTCATAATAATTTCTTATGGTACCTAGAATCCTCACAAGATCAGAGACTGCTGAAAGTAAGCTAGTTTCCTTTGATGGCATTTAAGTCAGTGAGAAGACAGAGGGAATAAGAAGGTTATATTGGAAATACATTACTAACCTCTCCAACCCTGAACACAAAGAAAAAATATCAGGTGGTTTATGCTTGCAGTTTGTCAGTGTGCTGCTCCATGGGATCTGACAGTGATGATTATGTGACTCAAATAGTAAATTCATCCTTGGTCTGTTATGTATATAACTCCCCAAAACTATTTTGGTGAAATAATTTCTTTATATTTTAAGGATTTTCTTATATATACTCTTCACCATAAGGCAGGTTATAAAACTCTAAATTTTATTTTGAATGAGAGTTATTTGTTCTGTGAAATATGGATGAAAATCAAATTTTACCCTTGAGTAAAGGGAGAGCCTATTGCTAAAATATTTTGCATTTTTCTGAATAGAAATATATAATTACTTCTTCCCTTTGATTTATCTATTCATATCAGTATTGATTTTTATTCTCTTTTTCCTCCTTTTCCCCTTTCCAACTATAAATTTCATTGATTCCTTTGAAATAATGAAGCCTCAAATAAGTACAACATTACTCCTAAACAATGTACCTCCATGTTGCATCTCTATGAAAATGAAAAAAAAGATGCATAATAAATAAATGATATTAAGAGATAAACACAGATCATCAAAGTAATAAATGCACATTTTAAGTAAGTTTTTTTTTTTTTTCTTAGAAAATTTAATGCTAGGATTAAGCTATAGCACTTTCTTCAAGGTTCAGGTAGATCTTTCCTTTAAATGTAGGCCATAATTTTCATCATAGTTGTGTTCCAATACTTGTTTATCACTACTTATGAGAAATCTGAAACATATTTTCCCTCTAAGGGTCTGTACAAAGGAAAGCTTTAAAGCACAAGGAGACAAACATAAGGACATTAAAGAAATATGATATATTTTGTACTTATGCCTACAATGTACACTAACATCCCTACTCTTAGCCAGATTAGTATAAATCCTCATGCTGAAGGTCTGTGTATTTAAATCCCTATTACTTTACATAATGTCAGCTTCAATGGAAAAAAAAAAAAACAAACAAACAAAGCATGCTAAAAGGAAAGAAAAAAACTTCTGAAAAAGTAAAGTAACTACCAGAACCAGACTCAGATATGACACATGTGGGAATTATCAGATGAGAGAATTAAAATTATTAAGGTTAGAACTCAAAAGGAAAAAATAAACAACATGACAGATTATGTCAATAATGTAACAGATGAAAATGCTAAGAAAGTATCAATGGGAACATTAGAAATACAGTAACAGAACTGAAAAATGCTTTGCATAGGTTCATTAATAGACTCTACATAGGTGAGGAAAGAATCAGTGAACTTGAAGATAGGTTAATAGAAATTTTCCAAACTGAAATACAAAGAGAAATATGAATTAAAAATTAAAATAAAATAAAAATAAGGAAAGAAAATGAACAGAACATCCACGAACTGTAGGATAATCATAATAATTTAAAAGTAAAACTTACACACAATTGGAATATCAGAAAAGAAAAAAAAGAAAATGGAGAAGAAACATTTTAAGTAATATGACCAGTTAGTAAATTAGTAAATAAGTAATTACTAAATTAATGACAGGCACTAAGCCATAAATTCAAGAATATTGAGAGTACATCAAGAAAATTTAATAAAAAGTAAAAAGAAAAAAATAACCTCACAACTAGGCATATCATATTCAAACTGCAGGGGAAAAAAAGAGGAGATAATATTGAAGGAGGAAAGAAAGAAAAAAAGGACACTCATTTAGACAAAAATAAGAGTAAGAATTTCAGCAGGCTTCTCATCAAAAACCATGCCAAAAAAAAAGAGTGTGGGTTGAAACGTTTGAAGCATTAAAAGGAAAAAAAGAAAAAAAAAAAACCCAACACCTAGAAATCTATATCCAATCTATATCCTGTGAAATTATCCTTCAAAGGTGAAGAAGAAATAAAGACTCAGAAAAAATGATGAAAGAAGTCATTTCTAGCAGCTTTGCTCTGCAAGAAACATTAAAAGAAGTTCTTCAAGCAGGAAACAAATAAAAAGAAGATATAGGTCAGAAACTTGGAACTACATAAAGAAGAGAGTTGCCAAAGGTATAAATGAAAACAAAATAAAGCATTTGTTTCTTGTTCTTTGTTGATATGAAAGACAACTGCTTGTTTAAAGCAATTTTGTAATTATGTATCAGGGATATATAACCTATGGACAATTGATATACATGACAGCAGTGTCACAAGGTATGGAAAGGAGGAATTGAGGATAAATTCTTAAAGGTAATTGAAGAGGTTGGCTCCTGGTTAAAAACCAATGTGTGTTTTTTCAGGCCTGACTATAGGCAATTATAAAGGCTTTACCTGTCATGTCTTACAGGCCAAAGCTGCACTGCAGTCTCTGAAGAGAGTTGCATCAAGGTCTGAAGTCCCTGGACAGTAAGCTCTTCACACATATGCAGCCACAGCCTCTGTGCCTTCATTCTGAGGTCTATTCATCTGAGGCCTTGGGCAGAAGTCCTCTTCAGTCTCCTCTGATGATGCCTCCTTAAGGGGACATAAAACGGGGTAGGAAACCATGAAGACACTTTTCCCCATTATGCCTCGGTACCTAGTACTTTTCCACTCCTGTCCACTCTCTCCAGCCCTCCCTGAACTTAGGATCCTTAAAAGTGCCAGATCCTTCTCTTCAGGATGTCAGCAGCCAGCAAACCCGTACATTTGCGCTGTTCCATCTGTCCCTTGACTGGTGCGCTGTTCCACCGGGGAAAATGAAACACAGAGTTGGGTTACTTAGTTCTAGCCTCTTGCTTATTGCCACTGCGGTAAATGATTAAAGACTAAACTCTTTCATTTGTTGGCTTATTGCTTGTGTTGGCTTCTCTGACATCCAACAGCTCATTTCTCTCTAGCCCAACTCAGCCGAGCTACTGACAGAAACCGCACCACACAGAAAGTTATAGCGAAATTTGATGGTGCACATACATTATTTAAACACACATATTGTAAATTCTAGGACAACCATTAAAATAGTTTTGAGAAAAACAGAAGGATAAGTAACACACAAAAAGAAAATATAAAAATAGAATCAAATAAAAAGTTGGAGAATTTGAAACCTCTCTGTTATAAATTGATAGATTAAGCAGGTAGAAAATCAGGAAGGACAGAGTTGACCTGAACAGATCTATCAATGAACTTGATCAAATTAACTTTACAGAATTCTACATTCAGCAACAACAGAAAACACATCTTCTCAAGCATACATGAAAGATTTTACAGAATTAGACCACACTCAGGCCATAAAACAGAACTGATCTGGGCAGGTTTGTAAGAAAGGTGGAATGCTACCTCCGTTAGCCCTCATGGGAAGTTCAAACCACAGAAACCCAGTGGTCACATAGGAAACCTTCCCCACAATATCAGACGCATGCTGCAGGAACCCAAGCCAGTCTTCCTTTCCTGCTTTTTCAAACCATTTTTGGACCTGCTTGGGAGTCAACCCTGCTCTCCCTAGAAAGTCTTATTATGTGATTAATAAACATGTCTATACCTTCTTGGTGCATATGTGTTTTCATCTATACTCAAACCCTATGTATGTGTGCGTTTGTGTGATTTACACACATTTAGGGTAAGTGTAGAACAATGACCTGTAATAGGTAATCAAAAATACAATTATAAGGAATTTAACATTCAGTTTGGTTTAAAATAAAATACAATTAAATATTTTTGATTTTATTAAACATAAAACAATTTCTTTCCAAAATAGAAAGAACTGTGATTTCCCTTTAGATACACTTAATTTAGTCAAGCTTGTAGATGGCTTAAGAATACACAATTCTTTCCAATTCATTGAATCTTTTCAGATACTATTGACTTACTCATTCCACCTTGAGGCCATGTATTTTTCTATCTCCCTCTGTGTCCAATATATATAAGAAAATCTGTCTGTGGATCTGAAAATCAAAATCTTTCTCACACAACACAGATTCCTTTGAAAACCTAGTAGGAACGCAATTGGAAAAAGAGACAGGGGTTCTTCTTTACTTTTCTCTCATCCTTCCTGTTTGATATCTTTCTCTCATGACTTGGATTTATTTTGGTCTTGGTTTGTGATCACATGCTAATTTGCACAGCTCAATTCACCCAGATGGAAAATATAGCTACCTATGGGGGTAACAGCACATTTTAGATATCACTTTTTTCAAGGTATAATGGTTTATATATCCCCAGGACTAACTTTCTTAAACAACAGGCAGTCAGTATCTTCCCTGATTGATAAGTAGTAAAAAGTGTTTTCTAAACTCTTTGTCTTAACATCTTTTACCCCTTATTGTATGTCCTAATAATTTCTAGTAATATCACTAGAGAACAAAAACTCACAAAAATCACCTTTTAGAGGAGAATATATTTGTGCAGAAATTTGTAGAATGTATGGCACTTATGTATTCTGCACATCTCACTTTCTGTGTGTAGTCTAATATTCATCTATCTTGTTGACACAAGGTTAGCTACTTTGGGAACTAATTTTTGATTAATAACCTCAGGAAAGATAAAAATTTCCTTTTACATGAACTGAATGTGTTTATGAGCATATCTAACATTGCATTCATTCCCTCTCCCCCATGTTTGCAAGTAAATGCAAAAGAAAAATCAGTTTGCAACAAAAATCATTTAAACTTTAATTTAGGAGGAAGGGATATCCATTTAGGGGAAAGTATATTTTAATTTATTATTAGAGACAAATTTTGCAAGAATATACTGAATAGTTCTGTCAGCATAAGCATGTCTATATCCTTTCAATGAACTAGAATTCATTTATGGTGGGGAAAGCTGTACAATTTCACTCTGCAATCTCACTTACTTCAATGGAAGTACTTTAACACCTTTACTCTCATCAGCCCCCACCCCATGTTATAACATCCTCACCTAGATCAAAAGCAGAAATAGAAGTATCAGAGTTACCCAGGGTCATCTGATTTTGTATTGGGAAATCACACTTTGAAATGTCTTTTGTATTTTATCTTTATTGTTAGTTGCTACCTTAACAGAAACTAGTATAAATGCAATTAAAAAAAATAGAAAATGTTATCTTCCTCATGTAGGTAGCTGAATGCATGTGCTGTCTTTTCCATTTTTCCATCATGTTTCAGACAATTACACATTTTTTTTCCTCTGGGATCTTAGAAAAACGTGATTTGTTGCCAAATGCATTAACTAGCAGGGGGTAGAACACAATGATATGATTCTTTGATGTTAGGCTCTCTTTATGTACTACCTCTAAGGCTTCATTTCTTACTCAGTAAGATCTTCGTATTCATAGGAACATCTGGAGTAGGTTTTTATATAAAGTGAAGCTTCACAAGAAATATTAGCTGTTTTAAGTAATGGTCAATCATTTAATGATTAAAGAAACTTGATCAACTGTGAAACTATTTTCTCAAGATTTCACATTAAGAAAATAAAAAAAAACAAAAAAACCCTGGACTAGATAATAGTTTTGCTGATATGCCGTATCCATGTTTTTTTTTTCTATACATGCTGCTTTGATCAGTTTATCTGCCACTGAGAATCTACATTCATATGGTATAGTACTTTACACACTGCAATTAAATGATAATTTTATTCTTATGTCTTCCCCTATAGGTTGTACTATTACTAAAAAAATAAATAAAAAGAGATAACATGGCATTCATTTTAAAATCTTTAGTGTTTTTCACATGATCACAGTTCTCAAATGTCACTCAGTAAATCTTTGGTGATCTGAATGAAAGTGCTATATTAATGCTATTTATAGAATGCGGGTATTGAAATGAAATAATTTAATGAAATGCCACATGTAATCAGAGTATATTAATCTGGAGTCTCACAAAAAATATTGTAATTTAAATCATGCCAATTCTGTTTCTCTCACTACTTAACATTTTGTTATTTTTATAATAACAATGCTACTCTAAAAAACAATAACACATTCTCAAAGCCTCCATTCTAAAGGCCATCTTACAGGCAAAATCTCACCATAATTATTTTTTTTATTCTTGTATCAGAAGCCAAAAAACACTCATTCTTTATTAAATTCTATTCTATTGAGATATATGGTGTATTGACTTAGAGGTTATCGTGTTTACAGTTCAGATATATAGGGAAAAACCAGTGAATGATATCTCAGGTAAAACCCTGTTCATAAATAAAATGCTTAGGTAAAAGTTTTCCCATAACTCAATTCTCAGCATCATATCCAGTAAAAATTTAAACTTAGGGATATAGAAGTTTACTTCAGTAGAGAGGGCATTGTTTATCTTTGAGCTGGGAGCTGAGAAAGCTGGTTATATTTTGGGCTAAACATTTGAGCTAAAGCAGCTTTACTGGATGCAGTGCAACATGGTGGGCAGGACACAGTTTCCTGCGGACAGTAGGAAGCAGGATTTTGGACATATAGTCACAGCTTAAGACTTATGTCTAAAACTTTCTGTTTTTAACATCAATATATGTCAACCTCTTCAGATGTTTTAAAATGGAGATAATTACAAATGTATAAAATTATAATTTTGGAATATGTATTTAAATCCATATCTACATATTTTACTAAAGTGAATTTATTTACAATTGATTTTCAATTGCTTTAATATGAAAGCATAATAAATTTACTTCTACCTTTTTAACTTTTACAGCATTATATTCATTTTTAAATTTGTGAGAATGTTGTTTCCTATTTTGTGTTGGCTATAGGATACAGAAAGAAATTCATATGCTTCAGAATTATTATTATTATTTTAAAGGACTTTTAAAAATCAATTTTAGATTCACAGCAAAATTGAGAGGAAAAGGCAGAGATTTCACATGTATAGTCTCCCTCTATTACTAGCCTCCCCCACCAGAGTGGTGCATTTATTACAATTGACACTTACCTTAACACACCATAATTACCCAAAGTCCATAGTTTACATTAGTGTTCACTCTTGATGTACATTCTATGGGTTTGGACCAATATACGGTGACATGTATTCATCATTCTAACCTCATACAGTGTATTTTCACTGCCTTAAATATGATCTGTGCTCAGCCTGTTCATCCCTTATCACCCCCTGCCCCCCACTCTTGACAAGCACCGATCTTTTTCTGGCTTCATAATTTTGCTTTTACAGAATGTCATATAATATGTAGTATTTTTAGATTGGCTTCTTTAGATCAGTAATACATATTTAAGGTTCCTCCTTGACTTTTCATGGTTTGATAGCTCATTCCTTTTTAGCACTGAATAATATTCCTTTGTCTATATGTACCACAATTTATTTATACATTCACCACTGAAGGACATCTTGGTTGTTTCTAAGTTTTGGCAATTGTGAATAAAGCTGTTGTAAACATCCATATGCAGGTTTTATGTGGACATAAGTTTTCAAATCCTTTGGGTAAATACCAAAGAACACAATTGCTGAATCATATAATCATAAATAAGAGCATGTTTACTTTTGTAAGAAACTGTCAAACTCTCTTCCAAAGTGGCTATACCATTTTGCATTCCCATGAGCAATGAGTTCCTGTTTCTCCACATTCCCCCCAGCATTTGTTGTTGTCAGTGTTCCAGATTTTAGCCTTTTTAATAAGTGTTGTTTAATTTACATTTCCCTGATGACGTATGATGTGGAGCATCTTTTCATATGTTTATTTGAAATCTCTATATCTTCTTAGGTGAGATGTCTGTTAAGGTCTTTGAGTCATTATCTTGATTGTTTATGATTTGTAAATTGCATGCCTACATGTAGGTTTTCTTGGTATTTGTCATGCTTGATGTTCTCAGAACTTTCTGAATCTATGGTTTAGTATTTGGCATTATATTACAGAAATTATTGGTCATTATTCTTTTAAATATCTATTCTTCCTCTCTTTTTCTGTCCTGACATTTCCATCATGCATATGTTATACGTTTTATTATTGTCCCACAGTACTTGAATATTCTGTTCTATTTTTAAAGTCTTTATTCTCTTTGCTTTCCAGTTTGGGGGGTTTCTATTGAGATACCCTGAGCTCAGAGATTCTTTCCTCAAGCATGACCAGGCTACTAGTAAGCTCATCAAAGGCCTTTCTCATTTCTGTTATATTGAGTTTTATTTCTAACGTTTCTTTTCGGTTCACTCTTAGGATTTCCATCTCTCTGTTTACCTTGCCCATCTGTTCTTGTATGATGTCTATTTTATCCATGAGAGCCCTTAGCATATTAATCATAGTTGTCTTAAATTCTCCTTCTCATAACTCCAACATCCTTGCCATGTCTGGTTCTGACTTGCTCTGCCCCTTCAAGTTGTGTTTTTCACCTTTTGGTATACCATATAATTTTTCTTGATAGCCAGACAGCATGGACTGGATAAAGGAACTGCTGTAAATTGACCTTCACTAATGTGGTGTTGAGGTCTCAGGGGAAACATTTTTAGTCCTGTGATTAAGTCTCAGTATTTTAGTGAGCCTATGCCTGCCTCTGGACTGTGATATTCACAAGTGTTTAAATTTTTTTCTACTTCCCTTAGGTGGGAGAGGTTGGCTACAGTGGTCTTGTTTTTTTGTTTTTTTGTTTGTTTTTTTCCTCCCCGTCTCCCAGTGAGTTAGGATGTGATAACATGCCAGCAGGTTAGGCTCCACTGAACTAGTTTCTGCTGAGGGCAGGCTTTGCTAAGAACAGAGTGTTCTGGTGTATTTCAAAATGATTCCTTTTCCCCAGCCTCTGCCTTTTGTAGGAGGGGATTTTCCTCTGATATTTACAGTGGGAAACTGGTTGAGCTCCTGGAGGTAAATATCACATTGTGCTCCCCACACCAGGACTCATTTCCCATGGAGTTTTAACTCTCACAATTGTCTGCACTGAACCTCCAGCAATTTGGCAATTGCAGTTCTTGTTTTCCTACTTAGGCACTGGCTCCCATGGCAGTTTCTGCTCATGTCTCTGCTTTAGTGAAGTTGTTATTCTCTGTATTTTTTGTCCATCTGATCTCTTTTGGGAGCAGCGATTTGCCTTCTTTCCTCACCTCTCTTGGGGATTCTAGAATAATTGAAGAAGATTTTTAAGTCTTTCAGCTTTTACTTGTGCTGGGACAAAGTGGTGGCTTCTACATTTCTTACATTCAGAACTGAAAACCTCACAATTATTATTTATTTAGTAAATGTTCATTGAAATTTTACTGTGTGCCAGAAATCTACTAGAAGGGGATTCAACACAAGTAAGACAGACAAAATTTATTTATTTTCTAGGTGTTTATGATTTACTAATGGACAATTACAAAGACTTTTAATATTAACTGATTCAATTTTAGAGCTAAAAAAGGAAGCACAAATCGTTAAAGATCTTGCTGTAGAAGAATACATTCTTTCTATATGGCTGAAATTCTGTTACTTATATAATCTAACTGATCTCATAATAATCTTGCCATAAAAAAATTATTGTAGTATACTAGATTAAGATACTGGAAAGAAAATCAAAGAAGTAGAACGACTTTCCTATAGGCAACCAAGCATAAGACAAATGAGAATTTAAATCACCGAACTTCTAGCTGTCTTAAGTATAAATAGATGCTATGGTCTGAATGTTTATATGCCACAAAAATTCATCTGTTGAAGTCTTAACCCCCAAAGGTGATGGTATTAGACCCTTTGGGAGGTGCTTAAGTCATGATTATGGAACTCTGGTGAATGGAATTGGAGCCTTATAAAAGAGGTTGTGAAGAGATCCTGGGACATTTCCACCATGTGAGGACACAAGAAAAGTCTCACTTGACATGCTGCCCCCCAGATCTCAGACTTCCAGCCTACATAATTGTGAGAAATAAATATTTATTTTGTAGAAGCTACCTAGTCTGTGGTATTTTGTTATATCACCTAATGGACTTATACAGTATATAACCTACATAAACTTCAGTAAATTGTCTTAATAGTATGGTCTTTTTCAGACTAGCATATAATTCATGAATACTGAGAATCTAAAACTATTGTTTATTAATATTAAATGAAAGTGAGTGCTTAACGGAAAGGTTAGAAAATAATTTTAATTCTTAATAAGTTTACAACTGGCATTCAGACTTTCTGGCTGACATCAGACAAGTTATTAATATGTTAAAATTGTGAATTCACTAACTGTATAATAAATTGAATATTAATACTGACTCCACTGTGTAGACAGTTTATGTGATTCAGTCAATACACTTCTGTTAAATGCTCAGAAGACAGAAAAATCACAAAAAGGTAGTAGAAATAATCCTTAAATTTTATTTTCTCATCAAGAATAGGGATTTTGTGGTGTACATGCTATAAGAATCTATTATAAAGACACTAAATGGTCACTAGAGCTCACATGTCAAAGATTTTTATTTTAAAGACAAATTTATTATCACATCACTACTGGTGCAAAAAGAAAGAAAGAGGAAGAAAGGAAGGAGAGAGGGAAGGAAGAAAGGAAGGAAGGAAGGAAGGAAGGAAGGAAGGAATTAAAGACCAAACAATGTGACAGCCGATTACCTCACTGTATAGAAATATAGAAATAAATGAAAAGATTAACAAGGCACCCAAGTTAAAGGAGGTGTCTATGATGTAATAGACTTATAGTCAGAAAGTCTGGAGCTAAACCCTCATCTAGGATTTATTGTGTTTTACTTTGACCACCACTCTTTATTTCTCTAAATTTCAAATTCCTCATTTTAAATGCTGGATGATTATGCAGTCCATAGAACTGCTGTAAAGGTGAAAAAAAATGAGATGTTTGGAAAAGCCATTGACATATTGTGTAGCACCCAGTTGAGGCTCTATAAATGCTTGATCCTTTCTTAATCAATCAAACAGTTAGTGGTAGTCAAAGGAGATAGAACTTGAAAAAAATGAAAAGAAGAACAAGGAGATATAGAAATGAAGAGAAAACTTAAAACCCTACACTTTATTGTTTTTAACAACTAAACTCAATGAAACTAACTGAATATTATAGCTCAGAGTGGGAGTCAACTGATGGATGTGACTGTGTCCTGGGTAAGATACTTCCTGGAATCACTTATGTTGAAGAGTTCTTCAGCATAGATGAATGTTATATCTTAATAATGTTAATATAATAATCATCATAATAATCATCATAATAATACTCTAAGTAACTCTGCAAAGTCATTAACTAGGAAATCAGATTGTTTCCTTTTATTTATCTGTGGGAAGGAAAAATTAAAGGGATTGAAAAATTATTATTAAAAATTATGGATCTAGTGGCATAGCTTTCAATCCTGGGGCTGTGAAGAAAATATTTTTAACAGTTCATCAATATGCAGATTTTTACAAGACTTCCTCACTGATCCACCTCCACCTCAGTGATAATATGGGGACAAGTTACCTAATTATCCACTAGATTAGAAACTCAAGTATTTGTAGACATATATTGCCTCTGCTAATTTTTTTACAGCTAGTATGGGGAATAGCTTAGCTTGTTTGGGGAATATTTATAATTTAAATAATAAAAGCTTGAGGACCTATAAATACATTTCATCTTCCTCAGTTTAGGAGAACGAACTAGCCAATTCAAGAGACCAAGGGAACACTAATCTCTCTCAAATAAATCCCAAACTATACAGCTTTGGGAATATTTGCTACCCATTCAAATAACCATAAAGATGAATGTTTTGATATATCACTTGGGGGCTTAGGGTTCAGAATGTAAACTTAAGTTAAAGTATATATCGAAGGTTATCTCATTTGAGCTTCTCTCCTAAAATTACATAAATGTAGTTTGTTAATCTACCAATTTCTTTAGTTACCAATTAGGGCACATTTTTCTTATTCAAATATTTTGATTATTTATTTTTAATCATGCTATATTGAAACATATATAAAATCCAAAAATAGTCTCTCTAGCATGTACCACCATATTTACTTCACTTCATTCTTTAAATTAATTGTTATTGAAGTATAGTTGGTTTACAATGTTGTGTTAGTTTCTGCTGTACAGCAAAGTGAATCAGTTATACATATACATATAGCCACTGTTTCTTTAGATTCTATTCCCATGTGGGTCATTACAGAGTTTTGAATAGAGCTCCCTGTGCTATACAGTAGGTTCTTATTAGTTATCTGTTTTATATATAGTAGTTTGTATATGTCAATCCCAACCTCCCAGCTTATTTCTCCCCCCACTTTTCCTCTTGGTAAACATAAGTTTGGTTACCAAGGGGAAACCAAACTCTGTCCTACATCTGTGATTCTATTTCTGTCTTGTAAATAGGTTAATTTGTATCATTTTTTAAGATTCCATATATAAGCAATATCATATGATATTTGTCTTTGTCTGTCTGACTTACTTCACTCAGTATGACAATCTCTAGGTCCATCCATGTATGCTGCAAATGGCATTATTTCATTCTTTTTTATGGCTGAGTAATATTCCATTGTATATATGTACCACATCTTCTTTATCTATTCTTCCATCGATGGACATTTAAGTAGTTTGATGTCCTGGCTATTGTAAATAGTGCTACAATGAATATTCGGGAGCATGTATCCTTTCAAATTATGGTTTTCTCCAGATATATGCCTAGGAGTGGGATTGTTGGATCATATGGTAGCTCTATTTTCAGTTTTTTTAAGGAAACTCCATACTGTTCTCCATAGTGGCTGTATCAATTTATATTCCCACCAAAAGTGTAGGAAGGTTGCCTTTTCTCCACACCCTGTCCAGCATTTATTGCTTGTAGAGTTTTTGATGATGGCCATTCTGACCAGTGTGAGATGATACCACATTGTAGTTTTGATTTGCATATCTCTAATAATTAGTGATATTGAGCATCTTTTCATGTGCCTCTTGGCCATCTGTATGTCTTTGGATAAATGATTTTTTAGATCTTCCACCCATTTTTTGATTGGGTTGTTTGTTTATTTGATATTGAGCTGCATGAGCTATTTGTATATTTTGGAGATTAATCCCTTGTTGGTCGCTTCATTTGCAAATATTTTGTACCATTTTGTGAGTTTTATTTCCATGGTTTCCATTGTTATTGAAAAGTTTTTAAGTTTAATTAGGTCCCATTTGTTTATTTATTTCATTTTCATTACTCTCAGAGGTGGATAAAAACAGATCTTGCTGTGATTTATGTTAGAGAGTGTTCTGCCTATGTTTTCCTCTAAGAGTTTTATAGTATCCAGTCTTACATTTAGGTCTTTACTCCATTTTGAGTTTATTTTTATGCCCACATGAAATTAAGACATTCTCTAACACCATACAGATTATAATTTTAAAACTAGAGAAAAAGAAAAGAAGGAAGAGAAAGAAAGCAGGAGGTTGGGTGAGAGGGAGAAAAAGAAGGAAGGACAGAAATAGCTTCATGTATAGAACTAAAACTTGATCTTCCTTGTCCCCTCCAGTTCTACTTCCTCAGAGGAAATCTGTATGTTGAAATAGTGTATATAATTCCCAGACTTAAACATTCTTTACCATGAATGCTTAAATTCCTATCAAACACAAAATTTCTCAGCATATGTCTTATATTCTCCTGGAGCCTTTTGTTGTAATTATTTCTGGGAAATTTCTGAATACCTGGGAAAGAGAAGAAATTCATGTTGTTATTCATTGGATTTTGGTAGAGGTAGAAAATTTCACATCAGATGGAGTTTGGGAAAACTGTTTCCTCAGAATAAAAAGAAGAAATCTGATAGTTATTTTTCCAGTTAATCCAGAAGGCATGATCGCTGTAAAGCAGAGAAGTCTGCATTAAAGGAATAATAGTATCTATGTGAAACATCCATTTATTATGCTTTAGTGTTAATTTAAAAGGAAGGGTGGTATCTCGTACAGAAGACTTCATTGACATAGGAATCAACTATCTTGACTTATTCTCTCAAATCTGTCACTAGATAGCAAGCTTGACATCAGCAAGTCAGTTAACATCTTCATCCCCATTTCTTTATCTATAAGGTAATGAAGGGTTGGATATGTATTTTTGTAAGTATTTTACAGCTTGAAAATCATGTTATTCTGAAAATTTTATGGTATTATAATTTATCAATTCCAAAGGAACAAAAATCACAAAGAAGTATTGATTACAATTCATCTGTGCATAATCCAGGAAAGATCACTAATAAAATAATTTCTTTTGTATTGGACATTGGATTATCTGCAATGCATCTTGAGACCTGAAAAATTCTATTTATAGAATTAGAATTATGGAAATCTATTAACCTGCTACATTTACACATTTTCTATTTTACTTACAGTATTTAAAATGGGAGGGTGAAGAGTTTGCATTGCACTTGTCAACATTTAACCTTGAATATGTTAAGAAGTATTAGCCAATAATTTGTTTGTTTGTATAATATACTCCCAAATCCACAGAGTTATAGTGATTCTAACTGCACATAATATTTGATATAAACTCATTTGTTGTCAAAAATGAAATTCAAAGCAATCTCTAAAATGACAGTTTTCACTTTGCACTATTACATTGTGACATTGTGCTACTTGCAAACCATTAAGTGAATTCACAGTTATTTACTTAGTACCAAACAATTTAACTCCTTTTCACAGAGAAAAGTATAGACCATTAAGTTACACTGTAACTCAGAATAGAATAAATAAGGAAAAAACAAATTATAAAATCAATCTTTCTGGCTGAAATATATACAATAACATTTAACCTGGTATGATAGTCTGATTAGAGAAGTATTAATTTCTGTAAGCATTAATTACACATCTGAAGAGGTAGTTTTTAAATAATTTAAAATTTATTTAGAAAACATATAAACCATTAAAATACACATTTATCAAATATTTTTCTTAGCCATACTTATAATCATTGGGTGATAATGTCGTAAAGCTTTTTTTTTGAATTGTAAATTGTTCAGAGACATTTCTTTCAAACATGGTTATATATCTGGAGACCTCAGTTTTTGGAACAAAATTCTATATGTGTTAGAGAACAACAGTTCTCCAGTGAGAGGCATTTACTGTTCATCAAACATACTCACTCAGAAGCAGAGGGAGATTCCAAGTTATCTGTATTCTTCACGGATGGATCCTGTGTCAGTAGAAAATGCCCTTGGGCTGGACCAGCAACATTAATTCTCCAGATAATCAGAGTCAAGGAAGGACAGCCGGCAAAAGGTGCTATATTCCTTTCCATTCAAGGAACAAAGAAATTACTAAACAAGTCAATGATAAAGACAGTTCAGAGTGGAGTTCTTGTAAAGATAAGGATACATGTAGTATTTTGAGTCTCATAATGATTCAAGAGGAAAGTCTAGTTTCTTCAGTGATGGTGGAAGTGACTAAAGGGAAGGTTTGATGATAATGAAGAGAGTGACTATAACAACACTGGCTGCCATGGTGACAGGTGTGGCTTTGGAAAATTTGAACATGGTAGAAACTGTCATTGGTGTGACAAATAGATAAAAATGTTTGGTCAAAACCATTTCCAAGTGACTGCTTTGGAACAGGCACTTTTTTCTGAAGATAACACTGAGATTAACTTTGAGAAATATGACATTTCAATTGAGGCAAAAGCCAGTAGCTGTCTCCCACACATTGAAAGTTTTATTGATGTTAAGATGGGAGAAACTATTATGGGAAACATCAAGCTTACTTGTTATACTCACTTGGCTCCACTGCAACCTTGTGCTATTATTTTTATGAAAGAGAAAAGACACTTGATGTCTTGTACCCAAACAGCATCTGTAAAAATTCTTTTGCCGATCTTGAGTCAGATTTATTCCGATGGTCAAGGAGAGACTTTGAGGGCCATGAAGAAAAACAGAAGGTAAGAGTAATATCCAATATCTAATCTCTTTGGTATTAGCATCAACAAGAGAGATTTGGCAGTACCAATCTATAAGGAAACCAGAAAATTTTCATACTGGCCTGGAGATAGTCCTTACATCATTTATGGTGATGCTGATATTGGTTAGCAGATTTGATACTTAGAATGTGGATGGCACATGTTAGTTGCTACTCCTGGAGGCCTGGTAGACATGATGGAAAGAGAAAATATTAGAGTTCCACAAATACTTGATGTTGGATAAAGTGGATCTTATATTGATATGGGATTTGAAACTCAGATATATGGGATACTTGAACAAGATAGTATGCCACCAAAGAGAGTTTATCATAATATGTTTAGTGCTGCTTTCCCTAAGGAAATACAGATACTTGCTCATGATTTCTTGGATGAATATATCTTTTTGGATGCAGGAATATTGGCTCTACCTCTGAGAACCTCATATCAAAAGAGTAAGACAAACAGTTATTTCTGCTTAACCTTTTAAATGCAACAGGAAAGAATTCATTGACCTTAGTGTTTGTGGAGACCAAAAATGTGCGGATAGTCTGGAGGACTTTTTACACCATGAAGGATATGCTTGTACCAGTATCCATGGAGAATGATCTTGGAGAGATGATGAAGAAGTCTTCACCAGTTCCTCTCAGGAAAAAGTCCAATCCTAGTGGTTAGAGCAGGAGCAGCAAGAGGACTTCACATTTCAAATGGGAAAGAAATTGTCAATTTTGACTTGTCAAATGGTATTGGAGAAAATGTACATTGCACTGACTGCACAGGACGTGTAGGAAACCTTGGCCTTGCCACCTTGTTCTTTAACAAGAGGAACATAAATATGACCAAGGGTTTGTTGGATCTTCTTGTGGAAGCTAAATAAGAAGTGCCATCTTAGTTTGAAAAGTCATATCAACATCATTACAAGGGTAGCTGTCATGGACATTCTAAGAGTAGTAGATTCTGTGGAGGATTTGTGCCAGATGTTATTCACATAGTAGTGTTTTTAGCAATTCCAGCTTCAGTAACAGCTGTACTGGCAGCAGCAGAGGTGATGGAAGCAGCTAGAGAGAGTTTGGTGGATGTGGCTATGGAAGCTTTTATAACAGCGATGGATATAGAGGAAATCTTAACTACTGGGGGATTGACTAGTGGGACAACTAGTCTACTTTGTAGTAGATCATCCTGCCAAACAAGCTAATATGGAAGCCACATGTAATTTAGCCAGATTATACCTTTTATAGTCTCAAGAATTTGTAACAAATTACCAACTGTGATACTCCACTGATTCTTTTTTTCTTAAAGGGAACTCAATGTCGCAAAAAGAGATGAAAGGAAAAATCAATGGTCTTGTTCAGAAGATAGTTTGAAGACTTCCATTGCTGTAATTTGGATTAATTCCCCTCCACCTACCCCTAACCCAAACTGCATTTATAATTTTGTGACTGCAAATCATTTGTTTGTTAATGTAATATGCTTTTAACTTTAGACAATTTTTATTTTGATGTCCTATTGGCTCAGTAATGCTCAAGATATCAATTGTTTTGACAAAATAAATTTACTGAACTTTGGCAATCTTTTGTTGTTGTAAATCTATACATTTTAAACTTAAGCACACATTTACACACAAAACTCTATTCATTACTTAAGTATTTAAAGAGTAGACTGACTTTATTATAGTAAATGTCTCTTTTAAGGATATTTGACTTCCCAAATATGTCATTATAGAGAATAGCAGATATATGTTTTCCAGATTAAAATATTGAGATAGTAATGCCAACTTTTTTCCCTAATATAAAAATGTGCTTTGCCTTATGATTGTAAGGAGATCTGATTCTAATGAAGAAAATGACAGACACATGGGGCATACTGACAATTACCAGAGAGACTCAGTGGGTCCTGATGAATTTACCTAGTACAGGAAAATTAAACAGTACCTGATTACAGTTTGCTAATACTAGGCTTATCTGTGTACACATTTAATTTATGGATTTAATTTACTTTTAATGTAAAATATAACTTCCAAGGATTTAATCTATCTCTTGTCCTTAATAAACCTGTCATGAATGTGAGTTAGTCTTATATGATTTTTAGAAGCAGTCTTGGAGTCTAAGAAAAATTCAACTAAATCACAGTTTTTAATGTTTACTATATGAATAAAATATGCCTGCAATAATACTTTAGTAGTTAGTGGTGACATTTGCCTTGAATGGAAAATAGCAAATAATTTTAAAAAAAAGAACAAAAAAATGACATCCCTTAGAATTTTCTATATTAGTCTAGTTTAGTAAGGTAGGACATGTGACTTGAAAGTGCTGATCTTCTGGATATTCAATTTCAAGTGGCTGGTGTTTACAGAAAAGAGTTCAAGGAGCAAAATCTAGAAGAATGAAAAGAAATGAGATTTATTGTGAGACTTAAGGGCAGAAGTTAAAAACTCTTAATCATGAGCCAAAAGTTCACCAATGTCTTTATTCTGATCACATATATCCTGTTTTCCACATTTACATCTGTTGCTTTAATTTAAAAAATTCTCTCCTAAATAGCATTTCAAAAATATATGTTTTAATTTTTCATTTTAAGTATTTAAGAAAATATTTTACAAAGCAGAAGTTAAAAGAAAGAAAGATGAGAAAAATAATAAGAAAGCCTCACGCACTGTGATTAATATGCTTTACTGGTTTATCTTGCTTCCGTATCATGAATCAGGTTAGAAATGTGATATTTTACTCATCTTTTATTTTTATTTATTGGTTTAACACATCTGGAATATACACCACATCACTTTTCTGTTGAAATTTGTCCTTTTCTATGTTCATATTAGAAAACAAAACATAATTTCCATTTTAATTAAAGCTGGGGACTGAGAAATCTAAAGTTGAAAACTCTTTTTATACTCATTTCTTTTTTAGTTAGAATAGAAAATGTGTCTAAAGAGCCTTAGCTTATTTTGAGTCCTGGAAGAAAAAGGGATATTTCTGAAGGGCTCAGGAGGTTGTAAGTCAATTCCACTGCCTGACTGAGAGCAGAGGGCCATCCAGAACCAGCATTTCTCACAGGTTCAAGCTAAAATGGCACAGTGCATTACAAGTTACAAACACTTTAGCAAGTTCAGCATTCTTTTTCCAAGAGACTAAATAAACAAACAAGTAAACAAATAAAAGCTGTAAACTATTGTCAAGTTTTCATTGTCATTTGATCCTCTAATCTCACTATAATGAAAAACGAATTTTTTACTAAAATAAAATAATAATAAAAATATATAGTTTTGCAACGAGCTCCCAAAGATATAGTTTTGCAATGAGCTCCCTCCTGCAATTCCTACAGCAAGAATTACAAACCTGCTGTATAGCCAAAAAAAAAGAAAATAAAATGGAATTACAAAAAGTTAAATAACTGACTGGTATTTAGCATCAGTTTGGTAAACTTTTTTACATTAAATTGAGACATAACTGTTTCCCTAACAATTAGAGTGAAAGGTTAGGTAAACCCAACAAAGTAGTGATAGACGGGAAAATAATTTTTCCCAATTGTATGTGTTTATATTAATAGATATTCTGCCAACGTCATGAGCTTCTTCCATGCGTCTGAAAGATCAATAGACTTGACTTGTTGAATTGTGGCTGAACTAATTACATAACTTCAAGCTTGAGAACATATTTTTCACTTACCAAGATACAATTTAAAAATGAATAGGTACACATAAAGAATAAAATGTACTTGGGCACCTCATAAAAGAACCGTATAGAGCAATGGTTCAGGATACAGAACAACTGGGTGTGAATCTCAGCTCTTTTTTCCTTATATGCAAACTTGGACAAGTTACATATTATTTTGTATTTGTTTCCTCATTTATAAAAGGAAAATAGTAATATCTACTTCACTAGATTTTTGTGAAAATTAAATGAATTGATGCATACGAAGAGCTGAAAAAAGAGCCAGCTATATTACAAACTCTTGGAACTCACAGACTTCTTTTTTTTTTTTTTTTTTTTTGTAGTACACTGGACTCTAACTGTTGTGGCCTCTCCCATTGTGGAGCACAGGTTCTGGACGTGCAGGCTCAGTGGCCATGGCTCACGGGCCCAGCCACTCCGCAGCATGTGGGATCCTCCCGGACCGGGGCACAAACTGGGGCATCAGCAGGCGGACTCTCAACCACTGCACCACCAGGGAAGCCCTGACAGACTTCTTTTATGGTAGCAAATATAAATATAATATTTCCCTAAGTATTGGTCACTAACTGGTTGATTATATTCTTTGTTTCTAAGTTATTGACTTTAGTTTTTATCTTATTTATCATAATTTTAGTTTGTTTCCCTTTCTATGGTGAGAAATTATTGTTTAATTATAGACTTAGTATTACTTGTGTATCATATATAGAAAATGCTACAATTCAATGTGATGATTAAGATATTCTTTTCAAAGAGTATTTAAATAAAAGTAAATGATGTCCTCAAGTAAAGGTGGCTATTCTGCAATGTATAATACCTGAATGGATAAAGTCTATTGAAGATTGTTAGGCCAAAAGGAAAAAAAGAAAAGGAAAAATATGGTCTTATATCTCTAACCTCTGTCTATAAGTTTTAAACATAATGATAGGGAGCAGAGTTAAGATGCAAGAATAGTAGGATGCAGAATTTGTCTCTCCTACAAGTACATCAAGAATACATCTACAAATGGAACAATTCTAACAGAGTACCTGCTGAACATTAGTGGAAGATTTCAGACACCTACAAGGACAAGAAAAATCCCCTCACAGCTGGGTAGGATGAAAGAAAGAAAAAAAGAAAAGAGGAATCAAAAAGAGGACCAGCAACCCTGGTGGGAAGCTGAAGACGAGGAGAGGTTTCCACAGTCAGAAAAACCTCCTCATGGTGGGAAAGTTGACTGGGACAGAAAGGGACTTTTAGGGGATTAAAGGAGAATGCAGCAGACAGTCTGTGGAACTCAGGACAAAGTAAGAACTGTGCACTTGGTCTATACTGCCACCCTGCACACCCCAGTCTGAGTTGTGTGTCTCCTGTTGCAGAGGTGGTCTGGATGCTGGAAAGTGAGGTTTGGAACATGGACCCAGAGAGGGGACAGCTGTTTTCTGCGAAAAGACAGCCTGAAGGGACAAGAGTAAGGAGCTCCACAACCAGGAAAGTTTGTGGAAAAAGCCTGGGACACCATAGAAGCAAGACATCATTGTTAAGTAGCATGCAAGCGATGGGGCTCTCACTGCTGGTTTCCCCACCTGCTGGCTTCAGCCTCCATGGGCACCAATCTGAGCAGGCTCACACTTCCCTCAAGCCAAGGTCTCTTCCACCCTCATAGGCTCTGGGATCTTGAGCACCACCCATCACAAAGCCTCCTCAGGAATCAGCCATGGGCACCCCTGCCTGAGATGGGACTCCACCACTGCTGGCAGGGACTGAGTGCTAAAGTGTGGGGTTAAGAGAGCACACCAGGGAGAGGAGCACTGTTGGCTGTGCAGATATAACAGAAGGGACGGGAGTGAGGAGCTCTGTGGCTGGGAGTACCCATAAAAGAAGCATGGTCTGCCTAGGAAATGAGGTGCCATTGCTGAGTGATTTGCAAAGGGTGGGGCTGCCACTGCCCTCACATACTAGCCCTTGCCTCCATAGGCACTGGGAGGGACTCCCACCAGAGAAAGTGCACCACAGTCTGGTGCAACTGCCTTCCAGTTTATACTACAGGCACTTCATGCACACCCCAGGTGTGGCTGCCATACCCCTCCATGGCCTGAATGAGTAAGTGTGCCCCAATCAGTCACTGCTTTCACTCCTTTTGCCTGTGTGGGGAACAGAAGCCTGAGGGTGGCACACATGCAGAGGTGGAGCCAAAAGCAAAGCTGAGCACCAGGGGTGCTGCAACTAAGGAAGAGGATTGGAAAGCTCTCCATGCAGCTGCACAAGCCTACAATTTGAATGTTGATGCATTTAATGTTGTCCCAGAAGTCTCTGAGAATGTACTCATTTCATTCATTTTTCTTTATTCTGCACTGCAGAATTGTTTTTGACCATTCTGTCTTCCAGCCCACTTATCCATTCTTCTACCTAAGTTATTCTGTTACTGAGTCCTTCTAGTATATTTTTCATTTTAGTTATTGTGTTGTTCATCACTGGTTGTTTGTTCTTTAGTTCTTCTAGGTACTTGTTAAATATTTCTCGTATCTTCTTGATCTATGCCTCCATTCTATTTACAAGATCTTGGATGATCTTTACTATAATTACTCTGAATTCGTTTTCAGGTAGATTGCCTATTTCCTCTTCATTTATTTGGTGATGTTTCTTTTTACCTTGCTCCTTCATCTGCAACATATTTCTTTGTCATCTCATTTTGTTTAACGTACTCTGTTTATGTTCTCCTTTTGGCAGGCTGCAGGATCATAGTTCCTCTTGCTTCTTTTATATGCTTACTGTTGTGTGAGGGTGGTCCAAGTGTTTGTGTGGGCTTCTCAGTGAGAGGTACTTGTGTCTGTGCTCTGGTGGGTGGAACTATTTTCCCTCTGATGGACAAGGCCACATCATATGGTGTTTTTTGGTGTGTCTGTGAGCTTTGTACAACTTTAGGCAGCCTGTTTGCAAATGGGTGGGGCTGTGTTCCTGTCTTGCTGGTTGTTTGGTGTGTGGTGTCCAGCTCTGGATCCTGCAGCCAGTTGGGTGGAGCCGGGTCTTGGTGTCAAAATGAATACTTCTGGGAGGGTGAAAGCTTATTAATATTTCCTTGCCTTGGGAATTCTCTGGTGCTCCAGCATCCTGGACTCAACACTCCCACCCTAGAGACACAGGCCTGATCCCTGGCTGGGGACTCAAGAGCCCACAAGCTTCAGAGCAGTGCCAGAGTAAAAAAAAAGAAAAAAAAAAAGGAAAAGAAAACAAAGAGACAAATGAAACTCAATACAAACAGCAAAGACAAAAACAAACAAGAACACACACACACACACACAAATAAAAAAGAAGAAAGAAAACAAACAGACAAACCATACCCAAGACAAATAATAAAAACAAAACCAAAGAGAAACAAAGAAGTAGACAGAAAAGAAAAAAAAAAAAAAAGAAGAAGAAATGAAAAAACAACAGAACCAACAAAGAACTCAAAAATGAAAGCTATCCATAAGGACTAAACTAACAAAAACAAAAAATGAAAAAAAGAAAAAAAACAAAACAAAATATAAAAGTAAAAACAAAGAAGAAAAGAAAGCAAACATTAAACACATAAAAGCCACCAAGTAAAAGAAAAAAATAAGAAAAAGAAACCCACAAAAGAACAAAAAGGTAAAGTAAAAATAGAGAAATTTTAAAAATATTAAAAAGTAAAAATATAAAAATAATAAAGACAACACCACAACAATGGAACAATAGGAAACACACAAAAAAAGAATACTAGTACTAAGCATATTTTTCTGGGGCCTCCTCTGTCTGTGTCTTTGCTCCCACAGTGAGTCACAGCCAACCTCTGCCTCCCAAGGAGGCCCTCAAATACCTCTAAGTAGATCTCTGGACCTCCTGTGGACCCTGTGGGTCCAGGTCAGTCTCTGACCTGGCCCAGTTCCTGCATGTACTTGCTCCCAAAGTCCATTGTTGCTATAGCTAAACTAGTCTCAGTTGTGGGAACACTCATTTTCTATTCAGATATTCCAGGGTTTACCAAGGTAATTGCAGGGATTTAATTAATAGCTTGTGCAGTTTCATGGAGAGCTTTCTGATCCTCTTCCTTAGTTGCACCACCCCTGGTGCTCAGCTCTGCTTTTGGCCCTACCTTTGCATGTGTACCACCCTCAGGAATCTGTTGCCCACACAGGGGAGAAGAATGAAAGCAGTGACTGATTGGGGCACACTTACACTTTCAGGCCAGGGAGGGGTATGGCAATCGCA
This sequence comes from Neophocaena asiaeorientalis asiaeorientalis, assembly GCF_003031525.2. Lineage (NCBI taxonomy): Eukaryota > Metazoa > Chordata > Mammalia > Artiodactyla > Phocoenidae > Neophocaena > Neophocaena asiaeorientalis. The sequence continues at coordinate 1,569,207 of NW_020175414.1, read as the reverse complement.
ACTTGGGTGTGAATGAAGTGCCTGTAACATAAACTGGAAGGCAGTTGCACCAGACTGTGGGGTACTTTCACTGGTGGGAGTCCCTCCCAGTGCCCATGGAGGCAAGGGCTGGCATGTGAAGGTGGTGGCAGCCCTGCCCCTTGCAAACAACTCAGCAATGGCACCTCATTTCCTAGGTATACCATGCTTCTTTTAGAAAAAGAGAAAGAGAAAGGGTCTGAGAAAATATTTGAAGAGATTACAGTTGAAAACTTCACTAACATGGGAAAGGAAATTGGCACCAAAGTCCAGAAAGGGCAGAGTCCCATACAGGATAAACCCAAGGAGAAACATGCTGAGACATATTAATAAAACTAACAAAAATTAAAAAAACTAAGAAAAAACATTGAAAGCAGCAAAGGAAAATCAGCCGATAACATACAAGAGAATCTCCATAAGGTTATCAGCTGATTTTTCAGCAGAAACTCTGCAGGACAGAAGGGAGTGGCAGGATAGATTTAAAGTGATGAAAGGGAAAAACCTACAAAGAAGATTATTCTACCCAGCAAGAATCTCATTCAGATTCAATAGAGAACTCAAAAACTTTACAGACAAGCAAAAGGTAAGCAAATTCAGCACCACCAAACCAGCTCTACAACAAATGCTAAAGGAACTTCTTTATGCAGGAAACACAAGAGAAGAAAAACACACAAAGGCAAACCCAAAACAATTAAGAAAATGGGAATAGGAACATACATATCGATAATTACCTTAAATGTAAATGGATTAAATACTCCAACCAAAACACACAGACTGGTTGAATGGATACAAAAACAAGACTCATATATATGCTGTCTACAAAAGACCCACTTCAGACCTAGTGTCACCTACAGACTGAAAGTGAGGGGATGGAAAAAAGATATTCAATGCAAATGGAAATCAAAAGAAAGCTGGAGTAGCAATACTCACATCAGACAAAATAGACTTTAAAATAAAGACTATTACAAGAGACAAGGAAAGACACACATAATGATCATGAAATCAACCCAGGAAGAAGATATAGCAACTGTAAATATGTATGCAACCAACATAGGCACTGCAATACAGAATGCAAGTGCTAATAGCCATCAAAGGGTAAATCGACAGTAACACAATAATAGCGGGGAACTTTAACACTCTACTTACACGAATGGATAGATCATGGGGACAGAAAGTTTAAAAGGAAATAAAAAACTTAAATGACAAACTTAATTGGTGTTTATAGGACATTCCATTGGAAAGCAGAATAATATACTTTCTTCTCAAGGGCACATGGAACATTCTTCAAAATAGATCACATCTTGGCTCACAAATCAAGCCTCAGTAAATTTAAGAAATTTTAAATCATATCAAGTATCTTTTCTTACCACAACATTGAGTTAAGAATCAATTACAGGAAAAAAAAAATCTGTAGAAACACAAACAAAAGGAAGCTAAATAGTGTGCTACTAAATAACCAAGAGATCACTGAAGAAATCAAAGAGAAAAAAAAAAAAATCTAGAAACAAATGACAACAAAATCATTATAACCCAAAACCTATGGGATGCAGCAAAAGCATTACTAAAAGGAAGATTATAACAATACAATCCTACCTCAAGAAACAAGAAAAATTTCAAATAAACAACCTAAACTTACACCTAAAACAAATAGAGAAATAGCAACAACAACAAAAACACACCTTAAAGTTAGTAGAAGGAAATAAATCATAAAGATCAGGGCAGAAATAAATGAAATAGAAACAAAGAAACCAGGAGCAAAGATCAATGAAACTAAACACTGGTTCTTTGAGAAGATAAATAAAATTGGTAAACCTTTATCTAGACACATCAAGAAAAAGTGGGAGAGGAGTCAAATCAATAAAGTTAGAAATGAAAAAGTAGAAGTTACAACTGACACTGCAAAAATACAAAGGATCATAAGAGACTACTACAAGCAACTGATATACCAATAAAATGGACAACCATGAAGAAATGGACAAATTCTTAAAAAACACAACCTTCCAAGACTGAAACTGGAAGAAATAGAAAATATAAACAGACCAATCACAAGTAATGAAATTGAAACTGTGATTAAAAATCTTCCAGCAAACAAAAGTCCAGGACCAGATGACTTCACAGGTGAATTCCATTAAACACTTAGAGAAGTGATAATACCTATCCTTCTGAAATGCTTCCAAAAATTTGCAGATAGAGGAACACTCCCAAACTCATTCTATGAGGCCACTATCACCCTGATACCAAAACCAGACCAAGATACTACAAAGAAAGAAAATTACAGACCAATACCACTGACGAATATAGATGGAAAAATCCTCAACAAAATACTAGCAAACAGAATCTAACAGCACTTTAAAAGGATCATACACCATGATCAAGTTGGATTTATCCCAGGGATACAAGGATTCTTCAATATATGCAACTCAATCAATGTGATACACCATATTAAAAAACTGAAGAATAAAACCATATGATCATCTCAATAGATTTATAAAAAGCTTTTGACAAAATTCAGCATACATTTATGAAATAAACTCTCCAGTAAGTAGCCATAGAGGGAAACCACCTCAAAATAATAAAAGCCATATACAACAAACCCACAGCAAACATCATTCTCAGTGGTGAAAAACAGAATGCCTTTCCTCTAATATCAGGAAAGAGACATGGATATCCACTCTCGCCACTATTATTTAACATAGTTATTGAAGTTTTAGCCACAGCAATCAGAGAAGAAAAAGAAATAAAAGGAATCCAAATCAGAAAAAGAAAGTAGTAAAACTGTCACTGTTTGAAGATGACATGATACTATATATATAGAAAAATCTAAAAATGCCACCAGAAAAGTACTATAGCTAATCAATGAATTTGTTAAAATAGAAGTATATAAAATTAATGCACAGAAATCCCTTGCATTCCTATACACTAATGAAGAAAGATCAGAAAGAGAAATTAAGGAAACAATCCCACTCACCATTGCAACAAAAAGAATAAAATACCTAGGAATAAACCTACCTAAGAAGGCAAAAAACCTATACTCAGAAAACTATGACTCTGATGAAAGAAATCAAAGATGACACAAACAGATGGAGTGATATACCATGTTCTTGGATTGGAAGAATCAATATTGTGAAAATGAGTATACTTCCCAAAGCAATCTACTGAATCAATGAAATCCCTATCAAATTACCAATGGCATTTTTCACAGAATTAGAACACAAAAATCTTAAAATTTGTATGGAGACACAAAAGTCCCTTAATAGTCAAAGCAATCTTGAAAAAAAAAAAAAAAACAGACCTGGAGGAATCAGGTTCTCTGACTTCAGACACTACTACAAAGCTACAGTAGTCAAGACAGTATGGTACTGACACAAAAACAGAAACAGATCAATGGAACAGAATAGAAACCCAGAGATAAACCTACCCACTTATGGTCATCTAAGCTATGAAAAAGGAGGCAAGGATATACAATGGAGAAAAGACACTTATTTCAATAAGTGTTGCTGGGAAAACTGGACAGCTACATGTAGAAGAATGAAATTAAAACACGCCTTAACACCATACACAATAAACTCAAAATGGATTAAAGACCTAAATGTAAGCCCAGACACTAAAAGACTCTTAGAAGAAAATATAGGCAGAACACTTTGACATAAATCACAGCAAGATATTTTTGACCCACCTCCTAGAGTAATGGAAATAAAAACAAAAATAAACAAATGTGAACTAATGAAATTTAAAAGCTTTTGCACAACAAATGAAGCCATAAACAAGATGAAAAGACAACCCTCAGATGGGAGAAAATAAATATAAAAGATTCAATGGACCAAGGATTATCCTACCTAATATACAAAAAGCCCATGCAACTCAATATCAAAAACAAACAAACAAACAATGTAATGCAAAAATGGGTAGAAGACCCAAATAGACTTTTCTCCAAGGAAGACATACAGATGGCCAAGAGACACATGAAAAGTTGCTGAACGTTACTAATTATTAGAGAAATGCAAATCAAAACAACAGTGAGGTATCACGTCACACAGGTTAGAATGGGCATCACAAGAAGCCTACAAACAATAAATGCTGGAGAGGGTGTGGAGAAATGGGAACCCTCTTGTACTGTTGTTGGGAATGTTAATTGATATATAGCCACTATGGAGAACAGTATGGAGGTTCCTTAAAAAACTAAAAATAATATTACCATATGATCCAGCAATCTCACTACTGGGCATATACCAACAGAAATCCATAATTCAAAAAGATACATGCACCACAATGTTCATTGCAGCACTATTTACAATAGCCAGGTCATGGAAGCAACCTAAATGTCCATCCAGATATGAATGGATAAAGAAGATGTGGTACAGATATACAGTGGAATATTAGCCATAAAAAAGGAACAAAACTGGGTCATTTGTGGAGACATGGGTGTACCCAGAGACTGTCATACAGAGTGAAGTAAGTCAGAAAGATAAAAACAAATGTCATATATTAACGTATATATTTGGAATCTAGAAAAATGGTACAGATGAACTGGTTTGCAAGATAGAAATAGAAACACAGAAAAGAGAACAAACCTATGCACACCAAGGGGGGAAATCAGGGAGTGGGGGGTGGGATGAACTGGGAGATCGGGATTGATACATATACCATAATATGTATAAAGTAGATAACTAATGAGAACCTGCTGTAGAGTACAAGGAGCTCCATTCTCTGTACAGTAGAAACTAGCACAATATTGTAAAACAACTATACCCCAATAAAAAAACATTAGCATACAGAAATATCTTGCATTCCTATACACTAAAAATAAAAGATCAGAAAGAGAAATTAAGGAAATAATCCCATTTATCATCACAACAAAAAGAATAAAATACCTAGAAATAAACTACCTAAGGAGGCAAAGGACCTGTATGCAGAAAGCTATAAGATACTCATGAAAGAAATCAAAGACAACACAAGCAGATGGAGTGATATACCATGTTCTTGGATTGGAAGAATCAATATTGTGAAAATGACTATACTACCCAAACAATTTATAGATTCAATGTAACCCCTATCAAATTTCCAATGGTATTTTTCAGAGAAATAGATAAAAAAATTTTACAATTTATTTGGAAACACAAAAGACCCCAAATAGCTAACGCAGTCTTGAGAAAGAAAAATGAAGCTGAAGGAATCAGACTCCCTGACTTTAGACTACACTACAAAGCCACAGTAATCAAGATAGTATGGTACTGACACAAAAATAGAAATAGAGAACATAATAGAAAGCCCAGAGAAAAATCAACGCACCTATGATCACCTAATCTATGACAAAGAAAGCAAGATATACAATGGAGAAAAGACAGTCTCTATAATAACTGATGCTGGGAAAACTGGACAGCTATATGTAAAAGAATGAAATGAGAACACTCCCTAACACAATACACAAAAATAAACTCAAAACAGATTAAAGACCTACCAGACACTATAAAACTCTTAGAGGAAAACATAAGCAGAATACTCTTTGACATAAATTGCACCAAGATCTTTTCTGACCTACCTCCTAGAGTAATGAAAATAAAAACAGGGACTTCCCTGGTAGTTCAGGGGTTAAGACATTGCTTTCTAATGCAGGAGGTGTGGGTTTGATCCCTGGTTGGGGACCTATGATCCCACATGAATAACAGCCAAAAAGCCAAAACATAAAACAGCAGCAATATTGTAACAAATTCAATAAAATCTTTAAAAAATGGTCTACGTCAAAAAAAAAAGAAACAAAAATAAACAAATGGGACCTAATTAAACTTAAAAATTTTGCACAACAAAGGAAACCATAAACCAGATGAAAAGACAACCCTCACAATGGGAGAAAATCTTTGCAAATGAAGCAACTTACAAAGGATTAATCTCCAAAATATTCAAACAGCTCATGCAGCTCAATGTCAAATAAACAACTCAATCAAAAAATGGTGGAATACCTAAACAGACATTTCTCCAAAGAAGACATCCAGATGGGCAACAAACACATGAAAAGATGGTCAACATCACAAATTATTAAAAGAAATGCAAATCAAAACTACAATGAAGTGTCACCTCACAACAATCAGAATGGCCATCATCAAAAAATCTACAAGCAATAAATGCTGGAGAGGGTGTGGAGAAGAGGAAACCCCCTTACACTGCTAGTGAGAATGTAAATTGATCCAGCCACTATGGAGAACATTATGGTAGTTCCTTAAAAAACTAAAATAGAACTATCATAAGACCCAGAAACCCACTACTGGACATATACCCAGAAAACCATAATTCGGAAAGATACATGCACCCCAATGTTCATTGCAACACTATTTACAATAGCCAGGACATAGAAGCAATCAGAATGTCCACCAACTGAGGAATAGATAAAGATGTGGTACATATATACATAGGAATATTACTCAGATATAAAAAGGAACAAAACTGTGTCATTTGCAGAGAAGTGGATAGACCTAGAGACTGTCATACAGAGTGGAGTAAGTCAGAAAAAGAAAAACAAATATTATATATTAATGCATATATGTGGAGTCTAGAAAAATGGCACAGATGATCTTATTTGCACAGTAGAAATAGAGACACAGACATAGACAACAAACTTATGGATACCAAGGGGGAAAGGGGGTTGGTGGGATGAACTGGGAGATCGGGATTGACATATATACACTGCTATGCATAAAATGGATAGCTAATGAGAACCTATTGTGTAGCTCAGGGAACTGTACTCTGCTCTGTGGTGACCTAAATGGGAAGGAAATCCAAAAAAAGGTGATATATGTATACATATAGCTGATCCACTTTGTTGTGCAGCAGAAACTGACACAGCAGTGTAAAGCAACTATTCTCCAATAAAAAGCATTATTTTTTAATTAAAAAAAAAGAAAAAAAATAGCATTTGGGAGACAATACAGGTAGGCATGAATTAAGGCAGTGGGAATGGAGAGAAGGGGACTTATTTGGGGAACATTAAGGTATGGAATTTTAGAATGGCAGGGGGTAAGGGAGTGGGAAAGTAAAGGAAAACTGGCAGATGTGTGGAAAACTGATGGGATGGTGATACCATTAGTTGAAAAAATAAATCCAGTTTTGAGTGACTATAAATTTGAAGATACAGAGTTTGAGATTTTTATTGGATATTCAGGTGAGAATCTCTGCTTGTCAATTAGAAGTATATTTCTGGGACTGAAATGAGATGTCCATGCCAGAGATAGAGATTTGGGGGTTAATCAGCTTATAGACAGCAGCTAAAGCCGTGGGAATAAATGTCATCCACTGATGGTTTATAGAAAAGGGAAGGAGGGCACTTCTGGTTCTGAAATATGGCAGACCAGGAACTTGAGAACCTATCCAATGTAAACACATAAACATGTAAGATACAAGGCAGTAAAGCTTATTAGAGCAGAGTTACACTCAGAATGTAGTGGATGGAGTGAGAGTTTGGGGTTAGTAGATACAAACCATTACATTTATAATGAATAAATAACAAGGTCCTACTGTATATCACAGAGAACTATATCCTGTCTCCTAGGATAAAGCATAATGAAAAATAATATTAAAAAATAATGTATATATGTATATAACTGAGTTACTTCTCTTTATAGAAGAAATTAATACCACATTGTAAACCAACAATATTTCAATAAAAATTTTAAAAAGTAAATATAATGATAAAGTTGATATAGTTATATTACAAGATTAAGATAGTAGAAATACTAAAAATGATACTCAGAATTTTACTACACTATAAAACTGTTATCTCTGATTACAAAGGAAGGTATCTTATAGACAGGTAAATAAATGATTGATTTGAAGATATTTCAAATATCAGAATATGAACAGAATGAAATTTAGGAACTACATCCTATAAACAAAAACAGCATAACATACGAGCATGCCATCTCTCTTTAGGAGTAGATAATATACTCAGATATTTAAGTCTACTGTTGCACTGGAAATAATTAACTGAAATACATGTGTGGCCTATACCAGTTTCTTATACTGAGAAAATATAAAACCCCGTCACGAGTAATACAAAATCATTTGTTAATCAAATTTCATTGAAATATTCTATTTTATGGTAAAATTTTAATTTTGTGAGGAAAAAAATTTAGAAGAAATTTTTAAACATTGTCAGTATTAACATCTTCACTCATAGAAATAATCATCATTTCATTCCTGCAAGGATAGTGGTATGCTGAAGGGACGCAGAATATTGCAGAATATACTTAAATTGCTAAATTCACAAGATTCATTGGATTTTTGGCTCAAGTATCACTGAGTGATGGTTTTATTTCATATCCGTAGTTAAGAAACAAGCTTTATTACTTTAAAATAATATTTGATCTGAGCATTATTAATGTGAGGTTATAAGTTGATATACAGGCATACTTTTTTTTACTGTGCTTCACTTCATTGAGTATCTCAGATATTGCATTTTATACAAATTGGAGTTTTGTGGCAACCCTGTATAAAGCAAGCCTGTAGGCACGATTTTTCTAACAGCATTTGCTCCTATGTGTTTCTTGGTTACAGTTTGGTGATTCTCACACTATTTTAAACTTTCATTATTATTATATTTGTTACGGTGGTCTGTCGTCAGTGAGTTTTGATGCTACCATTCTAATTGTTTTGACATGTCACAAACCATACCATATGCCAGCAAACTTAGTTAATAAGTGTTGTGTGTGATAATCTGCTCCACTGACCAGCCATTCCCCCATCTTTCTCCCTCTCTTGGGACCTCCCTCTTCCTGAGATACAACAATATGGAAATTAGACCAATTAATAACCCTCCAGTGACTTCTAAGTGAAAGGAAGAGTCACACTTTAAATCAAAAGCTAGAAATGATTTAGCTTAGTGAGGAAGGCATGTAGAAAGCTGAGATAGGCCAAAAGCTAGGTCTCTTGTACCCAACAGTTAGCCAAGTTGTGAATGCAAAGGAAAAGTTCTTGAAGGAAATTAAAAGTGCTACACCAGTGAACACATGAATGATAAGAAAGAAAAACAGCCTTCTTGGTGACATGAAGAAAGTTTTAGTGGTCTGGATAGAGGATCAAACCAAATGCAACATTCCCTTAAACCAAAGCCAATCCAGAGCAAGGCCCTAACTCTCTTCAATTCTGGCAAGGCTGAGATAGATGAGGAAGGTACAGAAAAAAAGTCTGAAATTAGCAGCGGCTGGTTCATGAGGTTGAAGGAAAGAAACCATCTCCATAACACAGAAGTACAAGGTGAAGAAATAAGTGCTGATGTAGAAGCTTCAGCAAGTTATTCAGACACTCTAGTCAAGATAATGAAGGTGGATACACTAAACAACATATTCTCAATGTAGACAAAATTACTTCATATTAGAAAAAGATGTTATCTAGGACTTTCGTAGCTAGAGAGGATAAGGCAATGTTTAGCTTCAATTCTTCAAAGGACAGCCTGACTCTTTTTTAGGGGTTAATATAGTTGGTGACTTTAAGTTGAAGCCAACACTCATTTATTACCATTCCAAAAATTGTACGGCTCTTAAAAATTATACTAAGTCTAGTTTTCCTGTGTTCTGTAAATTGAATAACAAAGTCTGGATGATAGTACATCTGTTGACAACATGGTTTATTGAATATTTTAAGCCCAAAGTTGAAACCTACTGCTCAGAAAAAAAAAAAAAAAATCTTTAAAATATTCCTGTTCATTTACAAGGTACCTGGTCATCCAAGAGCTCTAATAGAGATGTACAAGGAAATTAATGTTATTTTCACACTTGCTAATACAACATCTATTCTGCAGCCCATGAATTAAGGAATAATTCAACTTTCAAGTCTTATCATTTAAGAAATGAATTTCATAAGCTTATAGCTGCCAGAGATAGTGATTCCTCAGATGGACCTGGGCAAAGTAAATTGAAAACCTTCAAGAAAGTATTCTCCATTCTAGGTGACATTAAGAACGTTTATAATTCATGAGAAGCAGTTATAGTATCAACATTAATAGGAATTAAGAAGAAGTCAATCCCAACTCTCATGGATGACCTTGAAGAATTCAAGATTTCAGTGGAGGAAGTAACTGTAGATGTGGCGGAAGAAACAAAAGAACTAGAATTAGAAGTGGAGACTGAAGAAGAGGCTGAATTACTGCAATCTCATGATAAAACTTTAATGGATGACGAGTCGCCTTTTATGGATGAGTGAGGAAAGTGGTTTCTTGAGATGGAATATACTCCTAGTGAAGATGCGGTGAAGATTGTTGAAATCACAACAAAGGATTTAGAATATCACATGAACTTAGCTGATAAAGCAGCAGCAGGTTTTTATAAGCAGCAGGTTTTGTAATTTTGAAAGAAGTTCTACTGTGGGTTAAACGCTATCAAACAACACTGCATGCTACAGAGAAATCATTTACAAAAGGAAGAGTCAATTGTTAAGGCAGACTTCACTGTTGTCTTATTTTAAGAAATTGCCATGGCCACCCCAACCTTCAGCAACCACCACCCTGGTCAATCAGCAACCATCAACATCGAGGCAAGACCCTCCACCAGCAAAAAATTACGACTTGCTGAAGGCTCAGATGAGGGTTAGCATGTTAGACCAATAAAGTTTTATTTTTTTTAAATTAAGGTATGTATATTGTTTTTTAGGGAAAATACTATTTTATACTTAATAGACTACAGTATAGTGTAAACATACATTTTATATGCACTGGGAAACCAAAAATTTGTGTGACTCTATGGTGATATTCACTTTATTGTGGTATTTGGAATTGAACTTACAATATCTCTGAGGTATGACTGTAGCTATAATTCTAAAATATCAGCTAATTGGAAATATGTATGACTAGCATATTTTGATAGTCTATCAACTTTCTGTCCTTCTCATATAAACATTAAGGCTTTAAAATTTGATTATTATTTTTCATAAATAAATCATTTTTTAAATTAAAATACACATTATCTCTTCCACATTATCAAATGTAATTAAGTTATTCTCAAAAACAAAATGTTCAAGGGGAGAGTGTTGATAATAACAGCAACAATGTGAAAATACAATTCTCTATGTTGTTACCTAAAAAGTAAACTAAAAGTTAAAATTACTTATAATAAGAGAAAATTAATTATATCTATGTATATATGCTTTCTATGTAGGTATAATTTCTATCTTATACAAATATATATAATATATACTAATATATATACATATATTATATATATAATTTCTGGGAACTAAATATATAATATTTACTTATCAAAATTACAGATAACCCCTTATATGATAGAGAGAAATTATACCAAAGTTTCTTAAAATATCTATGTTTGTGTCAGGTACAGTTTAAGAGAAGGGAAGACTAAACAGTTTATGTGCTATAATAATTCTAGTAACAAAGAGGAAGAAAAAATACCAGCATATTAAATTACATATTATAAATTCAACCTGATAATCTAGAATCCAGTGCTAATGACAATAATACATTCATAAATTATACATAACATTCATGGTTACATGAAACACAAACTTTCAAGAGAAAACAAATAATATATTATAATTAATTGGGATACAAGAAACTTAGAAAGTTAGAATATAAATTCAAATTAGAATAGTCCAGAGTAAAAGACAGAATACCTATTGATCATTATAAGAAAACAGGATATTTAGTAGTATTTTTCACATTGAATCAGAATTGGAGCCAAAGAACTGCCCAAACTAAGCCACATTTATAATGAGAGAGTTAGCTTTGCATAGTGGCAGTGTCGTAGCCAATGAGGTTTATCCGATGCATGATTATTGTTAATTGAAAAGTTTTCCCAATAATGAGAGAGTCAGTCATAGTCAGAAGATTTCATTAAGACTAAGAGGTGATCATGACATATTCCCTAAATTTCCAGGCTCCATAAAAAATACCGGGCAGGAAACAAGTCAGAGTGAGTGTGGAAGAGAGGGAGACACAAGTGCACTGTTAGTGTAGTCAGTGTACAAGCTTTGGAGTAGAGTGTGGTTTACTCTCCCATTAGCCAAGTGTATGTATGTGTGTGAATATGTGTGTTTTCTAAAAAGAGAGATTGAAAGTTCGTCACCTGGATTTTAGGCAAAAGGAAAGAAACCTTTCTAAAAGGTTTAAAGAAAGCCTTTACTTGAAGACTTGACTCTGTAAAATATGGAATTTGTGTGATGCTGTCTTGAAAAATGACAAAGAAAAAGTTGATAAAATGGTGACTTCTTTAGGATTAAAAATTGGAGCTCATGTGGCATGACATTCAGATCCTTAAGTTCAAATTAATGCCATCTGCAGTCAGTGCCTACCCATATCCCATGCTGTTCTTGTTACAGTGTTTGAGAAACTTCCTAGTCCCCTGGATATTACAGCTGAGAGAGAAAACAAGATGATGTGCACAGCTTAACTCTCTTTCACCAAAACCCAGACACTAAAGCAGCTTTTATGAAATATGGAAATGAAGATACTGCTCTAGTTATTATCTTTGTTTCCAGAATGCTTGTCATTGATGCTAAGGCTTTGCCTTAGAATAAGCCAAGACTGTCCATTCAAAAAGAAATCGCTCAGAGGCGTGAGCATGCAAGGCTAAGGCACATGAAGAAGCTTGTAGCAGCACAGGGGCAGGCATCCTTGGAGCCCATCCAGTATGGGCGTCCTCTTGAAACAAGTCCAAAGGTAGAAGAGCCAAAAGATGATGAGCAGCAGGTGGAGAGTATGACCTCTAAACCTGTGCTCCAGGAAAGAAACAACTAAGGGTCTTTTATTGTATTTGTTCGAGTATTCAGTGGCGTGGCTCAAAGGGGAAAGAAAATTTTGTCTTGGGGCCCAAATACAGTTCTGTTGAGTTTCTGTAGTGTGTATCTTTAGGCTTCTCAACTCCAGTAGATGACCTTTCCCAAGTTCCCCACATGGCATACTATAATCTGGAGAACCTGTATCTTCTGCTAGGAAGGGAGCTGGGAGACCTAGAGGAGGTCCTTCTAGGAAATGTGCTAATATAATGCCAACAAGACTTTGTGTTGAAATCTGCAGCACTGTGCAACTTGTCATCCTGCCCGCCATTTATATCACTCAACTTTGAAGCACCCTTATTGTGAAGGTTGCTGTTGGACCAAAACACCCAAGTGAAATGCCTCAGTCTGTCAAAGAAATTAAGCTGTTGAACCAAGCTGATCCCTGTGTCCAGATCTTAATTCAGGAAATAGAAGAGCACATCTTTATATGGAAGAAAAGATCATGGAGCAGGCAGAAAAGCAGAGAAACCTTAACAAAAATAAATAACTACTACTATAAGCAGATTATGTTCTTCATAATAAATTGAAAAGAATCACCCAGCATTTGATATTGAGAAGATATTGCATGCTGCAATATCTCTGTGTATTCACTTTCAATAAAGTTCATCCATATAAGTATCTTTTAAAAATACCAAAATTCTCCTGTCCATCTCTGAGCAATAGAGAAGAGAATTGAAGAGATATAGAGCAAGGATAAAAACAATAGGGAAGCCAACATTCCACATTGTGTTTCTAGGACAGAAGGAGTGAGTTTTTCATAGGGTAAGTGGACACCCCAGAAATGAATAGAGCTTCAGCTGCTGTTATTTCTACAAAGAGGATTGTCTATAGATAATGAACACAAAGAGCATGAACTGTGGATCCATGGGTGGCAGGAGGTAAGGGGATTCCTATAAAAGGACTAGGTAAAACTAAATCTACATAGGTAGAATCTTCCCCGGGTCCTCCAAAGAACTCACAAATAAATCCTTTGAAAGAACAAGTCCTTGGACTATGCCAAATAGAGGACATGAATGGCCAGTCAGTGCCAACCAGAGTGTCAAAAACAACAAAGTAGAATAAAGCAAGTGCCAGTTAGGTAAAAAGATGCTTCCTTTCCCACCTTTTTTCAATCTCCTCAATAATTTGGAAAAAAATCTAGCCTCAAGAAAGGAAAAGTGGAAAAAGTGAATTAAAGCTAACCATAAACTTCATTTTTTATTCCCACCATTTACAGTCCCAGAAGAAAACATGAACTGGGCTCTGTACTTGAAGGAGGAGAAAAATTAAAATCAATTCATCCTTAACTTGATTGATCTTTAAAACTTCTAAGTCACCAGAGAATTTTGGTATCTGCTCAAGATATAACAGAGATAAACATGGAGATTTGACAGGGCCTGATTAAATTCAGCGAATTTACAAAAATGTCATTTATACCCCTCTGTTTTGAGACTCCTCAATATACTAGCTGCTATATTTATAACATTCTTCAGTAGCTATATTCCTTCTAATAGAGCTGTTCTACTTTCAATGCACTGCAAAAACTCTTTAAATATGTACATGACTTAAAATTGTTTATATAGTAAAAGAAAGGCTCTATTCCTCTAAAGGAAGTAATACAATAGAAGCATATATGGAAAGAGACTCAATTAATACTTATGCTTCCTCCTGGTGCCCTAGATATTCAGAGGTGGCAATGTCATACCTTATATCATTTCCCTATATTATTTTAGAAATGGATAGGAGGAGACTAAATACGATTTAACTCTGTCTTTATGTTGAACAGAAAACATGGTAATGGAAGCAACAAGAGTCTCCAAAAATTTTTCTTCCTCCTTCTCTATTCAAGAAATATTTATTGACAAAGGAAAATGTTTCACAGTTTTTAGAAGTGACTGAAGCAATATTTGTCTTATCAATAAATGTTTTTTCTCTTCAAACAAGCACCCTCAATGCAAATACAAAAATTTATATCTCTAATCCACATAGCTTGCTTTCTTAAATTAGTCACCTAGAGGATAAGTAATAGCCCTGTACTTGAATACATCATTTACTCTGGTCAGCTATTTTTTTCAGAAAATTCATTGAATTCAAAGCTAATTACTCAAAGGTAAGATTTGGTTCTCTGATTTATACAAAATGTACTCTTCAGCAAAAACCATGATTAAGCTTGACACGTGATGATAGATAGATAGATAGATAGTTTTTAGTGACATATATTGAATTTAAAATCAAGACTATTTTATTCAGTTAAATTTTAAGCATCAGAGTTTCTGAATACCTGTCCTAAACTAATTTCATTCTAATGTAATGTTTTATGAATAATGTCCAATTTTGCACAGTGGTTTTTTTAAAAACTATTTATTAGAAATAATACTTGAAGGCTTCCCTGGTGGCACAGTGGTTGGGAGTCCGCCTGCCGATGCAGGGGACGCGGGTTCGTGCCCCGGTCCGGGAAGATCCCACATGCCGCGGAGAGGCTGGGCCCGTGAGCCATGGCCGCTGAGCCTGTGCGTCTGGAGCCTGTGCTCCGCAACGGGAGAGGCCACAACAGTGAGAGGCCCGCGTACCAAAAAAAAAGAAAAAAAAGAAATAATACTTGAGAAGTTATTAAAGGGGAAAGCTAGCTGCATGTGACAAAAATGTTGATCAAATTTCGAGTGGGACAGAATATTTGAAAATAATTTTTTGAAAATCTATCAACACTTTGTTTAGTGTCATCAATTCAAGCAATTTGTTAGCCTAGTGTTCTTTCTCTGAGGGAAGATATATAAGAGTTGGTCTGCTTTTTGTTTATAAAAGCCTACTCCCTGTGAATAGCCTACAAATGTGTATTTCTAAAGCTATTACAAAGAGTTGAGAGACATGTTGGTGCAGGGAATTAAGGGAAAATTCTAAAGAGAGAAAGAAAATATTTGAAGCTCAATTCTATGAAAGAGTCTAAGGGTGATGGAGAAACCTCAAGTATTTTTGGAGACATGATAATAAAACGTGTATCCGAGTATGAATACACATGGGTCTTATTCATTATTCAGTTTGACAAGATATTCATTGGACTCTTTCCATATGAAGAGATGCATACCAATTTTATCGATCTTAATCAATGCAGTATTAAGTAAATCATTTAATTTTAGGAAGGTCAACAGTCCAATAAATGTAAATATTAAGTATAAATTTTAGCTGATGGTAAATAGTATTTGCTTAGGTCAACAACAGTTGTAAGTGTATTTTGACAAGTAGAATTCAATTATTGAAGTCCATACCTCTGTCTCAGTATTGAAAAAGGGTACCATTTAACCAATGTTTTAAACTATATCATACCACCCTACCCTACACATAGTACCATAATTGGTGGTTTCAGCTATCAAGAGATTACCAATAACTTTAAAGGAACATAAATGATCATAACAGTTCTTGAATAAAGCCTTTATTTATAGATTATTTACTCATAGCCCATTTTCACACAATTTTCATTTGCTTGGTTAGCTTGTTTCCAGTATTATAAAAATTAAAACTCACAAGTGAGTAGGCTGATAAATACAGGCACAATAAGAACTTTTTAATTATGAAAGACTGACCGTAACAGCAAGATACCCAAATGTGTTAATACACATGATATTATTAAGTTTATAAAATAAGCACGAGTATAAAAATCTACATAAATGAAACAAAACAAATCAATTAAATCCTAATGAAAATTTTATTTTAGTTATTTTATATGATGGTCTTTTTTACTGTAAAAAGTCAATTCCCACCTCTCCATCAACTTACACACACACACACACACACACACACACACACACACACACACACACACACAACTCCTAACAGCACACCCTAATGATCCGATTCCTGCCACATTTATGCATCAGAATTCCTCCTGTGTATGTTCGTTAAAGAAAAAAACCTTGGGGAGAATTCTGGAAAAAGAAGAAGTATATAGTCGTGAAAATCTCTTATTCCTATTGGATATCACCCCTGTTGTTATGATATGTTATTATGATAGAAATGAAAATGAGGAGATATTCTGATAGTCTGAATAGAGGCAGAACTGCTTCCAGCCCAAAGAGAAGAGGTCATTTTGTACACTTCAGGCAGTGCATGTTTGGATTCTCTGGGAACATCAGGACACAGCAATCATAACCAGGTATACTTGGCAAGCCTGTGTAAGAGAATGGAAAAATGGAGGCTACTCTAAGTAGCTTGCTAATGTAAGAGAAAAAGAAGGATGGAAATTCCAAACGATAACTGTAGACTTTCTGTACAACAAATATACTACATGGATGATCCTCACGAATGACTAATAGACCCTTCGGGTAGTTCTGAGATTCTGTTTTAACTTATTTAGGAATTAGCACTTCAATAGATATTTAAGATATGAACATTTTGGTTCCTGGTAATGAAATAAGTTCTTCAGAAGTTTCATTTATGTACAATTATTCATATACAGGTAAAGTTGGTAGTTCCCTACTGTCTTGCATTGTGATTGCTATTCTAAGGAGTTTTACAAATCTCAACTGAAAGTGGTTGAGGCAAAGATCCATATCTTACACTTTTAAGAGAAATTTACTCTGAAATCCTGACTCAACTCCTACTTGGTGATCCCAACTGGACCAATTTTCACTTGAAATCTAGCCTTGAGCTCTAAGCAGTTTGCTCCTTAATGATTCTCCTGGGTTCTCTGGCAGCCCCTTTAGTCTTCTTGAATCAACAGTTCTTCTTAAGTAGAGAAAATAAAGCTCCAGGCCAAAATAAGACAGAAAGCGCAAAGAAAAAAAACTGGCACATCTTTCTCTCTTGTGATTATTTCATTCACTACAGGCCACATACTCAGTTTTTATAAAGTGAGAGAATCATGATGGAAAGGAGAAAAAAACAACAACAATATAATTCCCTTTTCATTGAAGGTTAGGTAGTATTCAACATTCTTCTAATGATTGCTGGTCTATTTCATTAATACATATTTGTGGAGGTTTTATTATGCTGTAGTCTTTCTCAGTACTCCTTCTGTATGTCCATCATACTAAGTGGTCTCCCCTACCACCTTAAAGAGACAGGAATGCTTTCAGTAAATTTGGGGCCAATTTGTATTTTGCCTTCTCTCTTTTTATTTCATTTCCATGATAATGTTTATATTTTAGTAATATCTAATAGATTATTTGCTATAAATAAGTAAAATATGTGCCCTAAGTACATCATATGGGAGGTAATGTGCTTCACTTAAAATGTGATATATCTTAGAATTATTATGTATTATTTAATGTACAATTATGATATGATAGACTATATTGAAAGACAGTCATGGTGGTGTCTTGGTTTAACATAATGGCAATAGAGTATGAAGAAAGAAAATGGCTTTACATCACTAACAGAATGAGTACCTTTTGGCAATAGATTAAGTTTGAGTTCTGAACAAAAGTAAAAATTTAATTCTATCTTAAGTAATTAGTTTCTTATGGATGAAGAAATCAAGTTGTTTGTGCTAGGATTGAATTAGATACTCAAGCACCTGTGAAAAAGGGCAATCAGTACATACACATTTAAAGCTTACAAAAATCTTAAGTGGCACGTTTGCCAAATTTTGATATAGAGGTGACATTTAAAATCACAGAGATGGATGAGCTTGCCTAAGAAGAGAGAAGGGGCAGAAATTAGTAGATGCTCAGAACTTGGGTTCAGTAACTGAACAATTAGTGATCTCGTGGATGTTGCCTGCTAATATATTGTCTTTTTAATATGATTCTAGTCTGGAGGGTTTTCAGGTCATATCATCTTAAAGAATCAGAACTCTGGGTTTTTTCTATTTTAGAGAGTGTATTTATTTTTGAATATTGTTATTTTTCAAAAGAATGATCAGGTTTATTTTACATTATAACAATTAACATTTATTTCATCTTTGCTTAATTTTCAGTTTATCAGCTACCATGGAACAATTTGCACTATTTGATGCTTTTTATACTTTTACAGCATGCAATTATGAAGAAAATATACTATTTTATTTTTATTTATGAAATGTTAGATTTTTAGATATTTAAACTGTACTTAATATAAATAGTTATTTAATATAGATTTAATGATAAAATCATTTAAACTTTAAAAAAAATTATTGCAGTATAATTGATTTACAATGTTGTGTTAGTTTCAGATGTACAGCAAAGAGAATCAGTATACATATATCCATTCTTTTTTCTTTTTTTTTTTTAGATTATTTTCCCATATAGGCCATTACATAGTATTGAGTAGAGTTCCCTGTGCTATACAGCATGTTCTTACTAGTTATCTATTTTATATATAGTAGTGAGTATATGTTAGTCCCAATGTCCCAATTTATCCCTCCCCCACATCCCCTGGTAACCACAAGTCTGTTTTCTACATCCATGACTCTACTTCTGTTTTGTAAATAAGTTCATTTGTACCCTTTTTTTTCAGATTCTACATATAATCAATATATATTTATTTTTCTGTGTCTGACTTATTTCACTCAGTATGACAATCTCAAGGTCCATTCATGTTGCTGCAGATGACACTATTTTATTCTTTTTTATGGATGAATAATATTCCTTGCATATATGTACCATATCTTCTTTATGCATTTCTTTTTTGGTGGATATTTAGGTTGTTTCCTTGTCCTGGCTATTGTAAATAGTGCTACAATGAACATTGGGGTGCATGTATCTTTTTGAATTAGGCTTTTCTGTGGGTATGTGCCCAGGATTGGGATTGCTGGATCATCATCAAAAAATCTATAAACAATAAATGCTGGAGAGGATGTGGAGAAAAGGGAACTCTCATACACTGTTGGTGGGGATGAAAATTGGTACGGATGAAAATTGGTACAGCCACTATAGAGAACAGTATGGAGGTTCCTTGAAAAGCTAAAAATAGAACTA
The DNA here is from genome assembly GCF_003031525.2 of Neophocaena asiaeorientalis asiaeorientalis. NCBI lineage: Eukaryota > Metazoa > Chordata > Mammalia > Artiodactyla > Phocoenidae > Neophocaena > Neophocaena asiaeorientalis. The sequence goes on along the minus strand of NW_020175414.1, from coordinate 1,549,543 downwards.
CCAAAGCATTTAATATTAAATATCAGCAGCAATTAGGTAACTTAATACAGTTTTATCTGGATGTTGAAGATATTTATTTTAAAAATCCACATGATATGTTTGGAAAGGGATTTCCAGGAAAATTCCATATTCTCCTTACAATTGTGCTGAGAGATACTGGGGGATTATCAATAGTGAGTAAGAAGGAAAATATATCCTTAACAATTGAGAGGATGGTAACAACAGAAGGCAGACCTGAAATAAAGAATATAGTTATGTTATGGGGTAGGTTACTAAACAGTCTCCTTTGGAATGCCATGAATAATTATTCCAGAAATTCCCTAGCCAGGTCCATTTCATTTTTGGAAACTTGAAGCCCTTAGTTCTTACTAGGAGGTCTGGTTAACTTGCATAGAATCATCCAAAATAAATATTCATTACAACCAGTGTCATAAAAAGAAGATAAGATGTTTCCAAGGTAATAATAGTGCAGGGACAGGAATGGGAATTGGGTTTCAGTTCTTTGTGTGTCCTCCATTTCCTGTCATGGGAAAGGAGACTTTTTATAAATGGGGCTCCAACTTATGAGCTTCTCTATGTAGCAAATGTAGGGGGTCACATAATTCATCACTTCTTCCACAAATATTTTATATTTAGCTTGTTATAGTGTCTCTACAGTTAATTTTAGAAAGGCAAAAATATAGATGAGTCAAATCTAAATTAAAATTCTAAAATAAAAATAATATAGTTTATTACTCTGGTCTTACCTGCTTGATTTATCCCACTGGATTTCCCATTGACCTTTATGCTTTGATTCTTGCTATTAGAGAGGGGAACAAATTCATACGTTTTTTTAATCCAGAAGGCAAACTCCCCCAGATAGGACAAATCATATGTTTGCTGACATTTACCCTTTAGACCATTTTTGACCTTTAATATTTAAGGATTTCTCTATTTCATACACATCTGAGTGACAACTACTAAACGTTTCTTTTATTTGGAAATGTATAATTATTGTACATACTGTCTCCATTTAGGGCATTCTGGAATATGGTAAAATGATAGTTGGTTACTTGGTTAATGTTTTATCAATATGTCCCATTTTATTTTTATAGCAAATAACTTTTTATGATTTTAGCTGGAAAAAAAGCAACAATAAGCAAAACATTGAAAATCAGTACTGAGTTTTAAAATAGATGAATATTTTACTCACCTTTCATCCTGTGAAAATGCATAAGATTGCATGATTAATAGAAGACTTCAGCAAAATTCCTCAAAATATTTCAGTCAAGGGTATCAATTCACAAAAGATAGCCACACTAACTAAAAATATGAGCTTAGCTATTTTGAATGTGGGTTCATATGTCTTTGTGTATTTTAATTTTTGGTAGGCAATTCAATTGTAACAAATGTACTACTAAAGAAATAAAAGATGTGCTCAACAGAAATTGGAACTGAATGCTATGCTTAATAACTAAATCATAAATTTTATTTCTGTGAAATGTATTGACACATGTGATGCAAATTTAACAATTAAGTAACCATGCTACTTAAAGATATACAAGTCATATTATTTTTATGTTGATACAAAGTTTTAAGAAAATATGCTGTTGGTTAATGAAATTATGAAGGAATAAATCAAAGAGTAATAATCTTATGATAAAGTTATTTTAACTTCATTTCTCTCACAATAATATAGTATATTCTCCTAAAAATTTCACACAAGATAGGAACGTAATGAATTTGGTCATACTCTAAAGTTAATCCCCAAGAAAATTCAATTTATTAAAATCTTGTTACATGTGTTTACTGTTATATATATTTACATATATTTGTCTGTTTAGCTCTACACAAACTGGATAACTATACACACATTATTTTGTACACTTCCTTTTTAACTAAACAGTTTGTGATTATTATGGTCAACACAAATAGAGTTAGGTATGTATATAGTGATTACAAAATATACTAGAGCAAGTTCTTTGGGGAAAAATATCTATCATTGCAAAAATGTCTGTTATATAATTTATAAAATGGTTTTATTCTCTTATGGATCATATCAGAGTTTTTAATAAAATAAGTCATAGTGTGAACTTAAAAGAGGAATCTATGTTTGCCAAATTTATTTTTGGCTTGAGATCTTTCTTTCTTTCTTTCTTTTTCTATTTCCACTTATTTTTGGCTCTTGGGGAAATGTCATCTTTTCAATATGAAAAAAAGCAACAAGTTCAGCAAAAATTAGAAATCTGAAGTGTAGAATAGGACAAAAGCAGGGTAGGGGGAAAAGGCAATAAGCAAGTAAAAGCAAGTAAAAGCAAGAGATGAGATGTTGCCAAAAGATGGAAGGTGTCCTGTCCCCTATCTGGGGAATGACATTTAGATGACAGCACATACCTTTACATATATGCACAGAATGACTGATTTTTTTTTTTTTTTCTGTAAGAAATGATAGGGTTTTAGAGGGGCTTTCTGGAGACTTAGGGACCAAGGCTAGTCTCTCTCTTGCACCTCTTGACCCCTTTTTCCCACCAGGGTTAAGGAAGGAATCCAACATTATGAAGGAGGTAAAGTGGAAGAGGGAAGGATCCCCCTTGACAGGGTGGGGGTCAGACCCCTGCAAAGGAAACCACCCAGGACAGAGCTTGGAGGAGACTGAAAATGGAGATAGTAATGTTAACACCTCCCCAGAAACTGAGAGAGGAGTGGGGAGATATCTGGAAACTAGGACTTCAATAACCTGGATGCCCTTCTTCAAAACCCCACCTCGGGGGGGACCTTGAAGATGGCGGAAGTGTAAGACGCGGAGATCACCTTCCTCCCCACAGATACACCGGAAATACATCTACACGTGGAACAGCTCCTACAGAACACCTACTGAAGCATGGCAGAAGACCTCAGACCTACCAAAAGGCAAGAAACTCCCCACGTACCTGGGTAGGGCAAAAGAAAAAAAGAAAAAACAGAGACAAAAGAATAGGGATGGCACCTTGCACCAGTGGGAGGGAGCTGTGAAGGAGGAAATGTTTCCACACACTAGGAAGCCCCTTCCTGGGCAGAGACTGCAGGAGGCGGAGGGGGAAGCTTCAGGGCCGCAGAGGAGTGCACAGTGACAGAGGTGCAGAGGGCAAAGCGGGGAGATTCCCGCACAGAGGATCAGGGCCAACCGGCACTCACCAGCCTGAGAGGCTTGTTTGCTCACCGGCCGGGGCGGGCGGGGCTGCGAGCTGAGGCTCGGGTTTCAGTTTCAGTCGGAGCACAGGGAGAGGACTGGGGTTGGCGGCTTGAACATAGCCTGAAGGGGTTAGTGTTCCATGGCTAGCCGGGAGGGAGTCCGGGGAAAAGTCTGCACCTGCCAAAGAGGCAAGAGACTTTTTCTTCCCTCTTTGTTTCCTGGTGCGCGAGGAGAGGGGTTTAAGAGCGCTGCTTAAAGGAACTCCAGAGACGGGCGTGAGCTGTGGCTAAAAGCGCGAACCCCAGAGACGGGTGAGAGCCGTGGCTAAAAGTGCGGACCCCAGAGATGGGCGCAAGCCACAGCTAAAAGCGCGAACCCCAGACACAGGCGCGAGCCGCGGCTAAAAGCATGGACCCCAGGGACGGGTGGGAGACGCTAAGGCTGCTGCTGCGCCACCAAGGGGCCTGTGTGTGAGCACAGGTCACTATCCACACCCCACTTCCGGGAAGCCTGTGCAGCCCGCCACTGCCAGGTTACCGGGATCCCGGGACAACTTCCCTGGGAGAACGCACGGCGGGCCTCAGGCTGGTTCAATGTCACACCGGACTCTGCCGCCGCAGGCCTACCCCGCACGCAGTGCCCCTCCCTCACCCGGCCTGAGTGCTCCAGAGCCCCCGAATCAGCGGCTCCTTTAACCCCATCCTGTCTGAGCAAAACACAGACGCCCTCCAGCGACCTACACGCAGAGGCAGGGCCAAATCCAAAGCTGTGCCCCTGTGAGCTGTGAGAGCAAAGAAGAGAAAGGGAAATCTCTCCCAGCAGCCTCAGAAACAGCGGATTAAAGCTCCACAATCAACTTGATGTACCCTGCATCTGTGGAATACATGAATAGACAACGAGTCATCCCAAATTGAGGAGGGGGGCTTCGAGAGCAAGATCTATGATTTTCTCCCCTTTTCCTCTTTTTGTGAATGTATCTGTGTATGCTTCTGTGTGAGATCTTGTCTGTATAGCTTTGCTTCCACCATTTGTCCTAGGGTTCTATCCGTCCATGTTTTGTTTTTTTTTAAATTCTTTTCTTAATAATTAATTTTAGTAACTTTATTGTACTTTTCTTTCTTTCTTTCTTTCTTTCTTTCTTTCTTTCTTTCTTTCTTTCTTTCTTTCTTTCTTTCTTCTTGCTTCTACTAATTCTCTCACATTTTTTCCCTTTTATTCTGAGCTGTGTGAATGAAAGGCTCTTGATGCTCCAGCCAGGAGTCAGGGCTCTGCCTCTGAGGTGGGAGAGACAACTTCAGGACACTGGTCAACAAGAGACCTCC
>NW_020175414.1:1523024-1544938 GCF_003031525.2 Neophocaena asiaeorientalis asiaeorientalis | reverse complement strand
CATTCACCACAACACAGGCACTAGTCCCCTCCACGAGGAAGTCTACACAACCCACTGAACCAACCTTAGCCACTGGAGACAGACATCAAAAACAGCGGAAACTACGAACATGCAGCCAGCAAAAAGGAGACCCCAGACACAGTAAGATAAGCAAAATGAGAAGACAGAAAAACACACAGCAGATTAAGGAGCAAGATAAAACTGCAACAGAACTAACAAATGAAGAGGAAATAGGCAGTCTACCTGAAAAAGAATTCAGAAAAATGATAGTAAGGATGATCCAAAATCTTGGAAATAGAATGGACAAAATGCAAGAAACAGTTAACAAACAAGGACTTAGAGGAAATAAAGATGAAACAAGCAACGATGAACAACACAATAAATGCAATTAAAAGTACTCTAAATGGGATCAATAGCAGAATAACTGAGGCAGAAGAACGGATAAGTGACCTGGAAGATAAAATAGTGGAAATAACTACTGCAGAGCAGAATAAAGAAAAAAGAATGAAAAGAACTGAGGACACTCTCAGAGACCCCTGGGACAATATTAAATGTGCCAACATTCAAATTATAGGGGCTCCAGAAGAAGAAGAGAAAAAGAAAGGGACTGAGAAAATATTTGAAGAGATTATAGTTGAAAACTTCCCTAATATGGGAAAGGAAATAGTTAATCAAGTCCAGGAAGCACAGAGAGTCCCATACAGGATAAATACAAGGAGAAATACGCCAAGACACATATTAATCAAACTGTCAAAAATTAAATACAAAGAAAGCATATTAAAAGCAGCAAGGGAAAAACAACAAATAACACACAAGGGAATCCCCATAAGGTTAACAGCTGATCTCTCAGCAGAAACCCTACAAGCCAGAAGGGAGTGGCAGGACATACTGAAAGTGATGAAGGAGAATAGCCTGCAACCAAGACTACTCTACCCAGCAAGGATCTCATTCAGATTTGATGGAGAAATTAAAACCTTTACAGACAAGCAAAAGCTGAGAGAGTTCAGCACCACCAAACCAGCTTTACAACAAATGCTAAAGGAACTTCTCTAGACAAGAAACACAAGAGAAGGAAAAGACCTATAATAACGAACCCAAAACAATTTAGAAAATGGGAATAGGAACATACATATCGATAATTACCTTAAATGTAAATGGACTAAATGCTCCCACCAAAAGACACAGATTGGCTGAATGGATACAAAAACAAGACCCTTATATATGCTGTCTACAAGAGACCCACCTCAGACCTAGAGACACATACAGACTGAAAGTAAGGGGATGGAAAAAGATATTCCATGCAAATGGAAACCAAAAGAAAGCTGGAGTAGCAACAATTCTCATGTCAGACAAAATATACTTTAAAATAAAGACTATTAGAAGAGACAAAGGACACTACACAATGATCAAGGGATCGATCCAAGAAGAAGATATAACAATTGTATATATTTATGCACCCAACATAGGAGTACCTCAATAAATAAGGCAAATACTAACAGTCATAAAAGGTGAAATCAACAGTAACACTTTCATAGTAGGGGACTTTAACACCCCACTTTCACCTATGGACAGATCATCCAAAATGAAAATAAATAAGGAAACACAAGCTTTAAATGATACATTAAACAAGAGGGACTTAATTGATATTTATAGGACACTCCATCCAAAAACAACAGAATACACATTTTTCTCAAGTGCTCATGGAACATTCTCCAGGATAGATCATACCTTGGGTCACAAATCAAGCCTTGGTAAATTTAAGAAAATTGAAATTGTATCAAGTATCTTTTCCGACCACAACACCATGAGACTAGATATCAATTACAGGAAAAGATCTGTAAAAAATACAAACACAGGGAGGCTAAACAATACACTACTTAATAATGAAGCAATCAGTAAAGAAATCAAAGAGGAAATAAAAAATACCAAGAAACATATGACAATGGAGACACAATGACTCTAAACCTATGGGATGCAGTAAAAGCAGTTCTAAGGGGGAAGTTTATAGCATACAAGCCCACCTTAAGAAGCAGGAAACATCTCGAATATACGACCTAACCTTGCACCTCAAGCAATTAGAGAATGAAGTACAAAAATACCCCAAAGCTAGCAGAAGGTACACATATATATGGAATTTAAGAAAAAAATGTCATGAAGAACCTAGGGGTAAGACAGGAATAAAGACACAGACCTACTGGAGAACGGACTTGAGGATATGGGGAGGGGGAAGGGTGAGCTGTGACAGGGCGAGAGAGAGTCATGGACATATATATACTAACAAACGTAAGGTAGATAGCTAGTGGGAAGCAGTCACATGGTGCAGGGATATTGGCTCGGTGCTTTGTGATCACCTGGAGGGGTGGGATAGGGAGGGTGGGAGGGAGGGAGACGCAAGAGGGAAGAGATATGGGAACATATGTATATGTATAACTGATTCACTTTGTTATAAAGCAGAAACTAACACCATTGTAAAGCAAGTATATCTCAATAAAGATGTTAAAAACAAACAAAAAAAACACCTCGTCCTTGTAGGGACTTCTACCTTCTCCTTGGTTTCCTTTCCCCTGGGCTACCACACAGGCCTAAGTTGGTGGTCATCTAACTGGGTTGTCAGCCCACGGTTCTACATGAGATTTGATGAGACCCAGCTTCTCGATGAGTTATCTTGAAAATGAACTTGGAAATTTTAACTGGACAGGTGGGAGGAATAGGCACCAGAAGGAAATATAGGGTTACCCAGAATGGCAGAAACGGTTCTGCCAGAAGTGGAAAGAGAGAGGAGACCTTTAACAAACAACAAATATTTATTGAGTGCCTATTATGTACCAGGCACTGTTCTAGAACCTCTACCCACCTCCCAAAAAAAGAAAAAAAATGAGTCAGAAAATGCAAATTCTGAGGGAGAGGAAAGGGATGATTGAGGAAGAAGGCTGAAGGGACTGAGAAGCCTTAGGTGATGGGATTTGGCCTTAGGCCTCCTCGTCAGCCTCCTCACCAAAAATCTCTTCTGCTGTGGCACCTTGCTACTGGTGGTATTCAGAGATGAGGTCTTTCATGTTGCTCTCAGCCTCGGTGAAATCCATCTCGTCCCTGCCCTCACCTGTGTACAGTGGAGGAAGGCGTTCCAGCAGAACATGGCAGAGAGCTTTACTCAGGTGAGCTTGAACAACTCCGGTATGACCGTGCTCTTTCCAATGAAAGTGACCACAATCTTGAGGCCACAGATTGGGATGTTGCAGACAGCTGTCTTGACGTTGCTGGGGATTGATTCCAGGAAGTAACTGCTGCTCTTGTTCTGCACGTTGAGCTTCTGCTCATCCACCTCCTTCATGGACATTCACCCACAGAAAACAGGAGCCAAGGTGAGGTACGAGCCATGGTGGGGGTCACAGCCAGCCGTTGTGTTCTTAGCATAGAAGATCTGCTGGGTGAGCTTGGGCACAGTGAATGTCCGATACTGCTGGCTTCCACCTCTGGTTAGAGGGGAAAAATCAGGCATGAAGAAGTGAAGACATGAGAAGGACACAACGTTGACTGCCAGCTTGCAGAGGTCAGCAATGAGCTGGCTAAGGAAGTGGAGGCAGGTGGTGACACCACTCTTGGTGGCCAGGATGAGATGGTTCAGGTCCCCTTAGGTTGGTGTGGTCAGCTTGAGGGTGTGGAATCAGATGTTGTAAAGGGCCTGGTTGTGGATGCAGTAGGTCTCATCAGTGTTCTCCACCAGCTGATGGACGGTGAGGGTGGCATTATAGGGCTCAGCTACAGATTCGGACACTTTGGGTGAGGGCACTACACTGAAGACTTCATGATGCCATTGGGATACTCTTCACATGTCTTGCTGATGAGCAAGGTGCCCATTCCAGAATCTGTGCCCCTACCAGTGAGTGGGTCAGCTGGAAACCCTAAAGGCAGTCACAGCTCTCTGCCTCCTTCAGAACCACATCCACGACTTAACCAGCTCAGCACCGTCTGTGTAGTGGTCCTTGGCCCAATTGTTGCCTGCCCCAGACTGACCAAAAACAAAGTTGTCTGGTCTGAAGATCTGACCAAAAGGACCTAAGCGAATAGAGTCCATGTTCCCAAGTTCTAGATCAACCAAGATGGCACGAGGAACATATTTGTCACCTGTGGCTTCATTGTAGTTCATGGAGATGCAGTCTAACTGCAGGTCTCTATCCCCATGATAGGTGTCAATGGGGTCTATGCCATGTTCATCACTTATCACCTCCCAGAATTTGGCACCAATTAGGTTGCCACACTGACAGGCCAGGATGTGCACAATTTCCCTCATTGTTAAAATTTATTCTATTTTTTTGCTTGCCTCAAGGTGTGGATGGGGCAAGAAAATGATATGTAATTAGTTTTTCTCTGCTGCTGGTCACAGGCTGGAAGGATTGAATGGGCCCCGGAGGTTGGAGAAGCAAGATACAAATGCGGCATCAGGAAGGTTCTGAGAGAGGATTCTTCTTTCTAATACCACAATTTACTACCTATAAGAAATGTAATTCCATTTTCTAGAAATATATTTTATTATTGAAATTATTTTCACAGTTTAAAATGTGTTATATATTTTGAAATAGTGTCTATAAATTTCCTATCTTTAAAAATTCTTGCTATTGATGTCACCATATATATTTTAATATTTGAAAGAGATAGTAGAAATATTATAACTCGCTATAATATTTTATTTGCAATCATTATAGTGCTATTTAACCTTTCAATATACTTATTTTCTATTATTTTGTCTTTATTTGTAACAAGACTTTCTTTGTAGTAACACAATTTTGAAATTGTCCATTGTTATATCTTGACTACATACCATTTTTTCATAGATATGTTTCTCATTATCTTTACTTTTCAAATATGTATTAATCATAAATTTTACTAGACCCTTAAATTGGGTTCATATAAGAGTGTATATTGTAATACCCATATAATTTAGGTGAATATTGGGTTTTTTTATTGCTTTTTGAAGTAATTTATACTTTAATTTCAAAATTAATTTCATTAAGATAATATTTTTGGAATTCCTTAATGTTATTTCTAGGCATAAAATATAGTTAGGAGTTGTAAAATGTTTCATGGAAGCTTACATGCATGATTTATTCTCTACAAGGTGTAGATTTTAGTACAAAACAATACTAAAATTAATATATATTGAAATTTTATTAAATATTGTTTATTTTTATCTCTTTGATATGCCAAGGGCTGGAAGGAATAGGTTAAAATACATTAACAAACATAAAATATTTCTTCTGTTATCTTTGTACTCCCTATACATTTTTTACTGTGTGTATATGTGGTGTGTATATGTCTGTGTTTATTTTCCTTATACAAATTTCAAGGAAATTAAAAGTTTCTGTAATTGCACATTTTAAATAATGATACGTTTTTCTGTGAAAAAAGTGTTTTTTTACATTTTAATTCAAATATCTCAGATATTAATATGACGACCAATTAAAAATTATTCTGTTCTACATTTGTCAATTTTTAATTTTTTCTTTGTTTTAGTCATTGCTCTTGTGGACATCAAATAGATTTGACTTTTACTTGGTCTTATATTACCCATATGAGAAAAATCTTCTTTAAATACTTATTATTATGTAAAAATTTAAATTGGTATTAATTCTAAGTGGTTTTAAATTTTTAAAATATTGTTGCTTCTGCTGGTAATGTTGTTTTATGGTTCCTTGCTTTTTTAATTTTATTTTACTTTTTAGGAAGTTATATTTTCTTTGTCAAATTGTATCCTACATATCTTGTTTTTATTCATAGTGTTTTAAACTCCAAATAAGTTTATTATTTTCCTAGATATCTCAACAGCTCCAAATAAGAAATAAAACTGTTTATTGATTTCTAGTGATTAAAAGGAAAAATTAATACATACAACAAATCCTTACAAACCATCCCTTTCTTCTTCTATTTTTCCAAAGGTTAAAAAACTTTTTCCAGCCTATTTTAATCACATGCTTAGAAAATTTAATTACCTCTTTAAAAATTCCTTGTTTTATTTGTTTTAAGCAGAATTGTTTTTGTTTCCTTCTATGAATAAATTAAATTTATACTTATCCATTTTTCTGTGCTATCATAAATTTCAAGGCCATTAAATCTTATTTCATATCATTTATTAGTTGTGTTCTGTTTAGTATAATATTTTGCTGTACTGGGATTTTGAACTTGACATATTTTTAAAGTACACAGCAAGTCTTTGAATATTTCAAAAAGATTATTCTATTGGAATTATGTGAAAATGCTATTGTTGTTGTTATAGGACTCTCAATTTTATCCTGGGGGAGTAATTGACAGTGAGGGACAAAGGGGACCTGAGGCTGTGTCTGAGCAGAGCAAGGGGAACAATTGCTGACAGCTGCACAGGCAGCTCACTGGTGCATCAAAGACAGCTCCAAACTCTGTGTGCAGCCAACATGAGCTGACAGTCCACATAGACCTCACTCACATCAGCACTCCTTCTCACTGGGGTAAGTGTCTTGTACTGGGAGAGGGGGAAAAAAAAAACAAACAACTTCAAGGGAACAAAGCCAGCTCAAGCCTGACCCTCATGTCTTCTGCTCCAGCAACTTGCAATCAGACCTTGCCACCAATAGGGTGGTGATGGTCACTGAGAAGAGGGGAAATCCACCTTACACCTGGCTCCAGCTCTAGCCCTTTCATCTCCAGCCCCACTCTCTACCAAGTAATAGCTGCCAGCACACACTGAGGAAGGATGTGACTGGTATCCATGTCAAATCCAGTTCTCCCACCAAAGGCAGGATGTTGCCACATAAGAACAGTGCTTGCTTCAAGACTTAATAGGTAATCATTTCACCTAAATTCATAGGGGCAGAGAAAGTTAAGCAAAATGAAATGGCAAAGGAACTGGTCTCAACTAAAAGAACTGAAAAAATAAATAATGAAACAAATAAGCAGTAGACTAGATAAAGAATTCAAAGCATGCTAATAAGAATGTTAAATGAGTTAGAGAAAAAAGCAGATGAAAACAGTGAGGATTTTAAAAATGAAATAGAAATCATAAAAATGAACCAGTCAGAACTAAAGAATACAATAGTTGAAATGAAAAACATACTAGAAGGCATTAATAGCAGACTAGGTGATAAACAGAAGTGCTCTGGAAAACAGAGTAAAGGAAATCACCCAATTAGAACAGCAAAAAGGAAAAAAAAAAATGAAGACATTCTGGAATAACATGAAGCATACCAACATTTGCATTATAGGAGTCCCAGAAGGAGAAGAGAGAGAGAAGGGGATCAAAAATATATTTGAAGAAATTATGGCTGAAAATTTCCCAAACATGATGGAAGAAACAGATATCCAGATACAGGAAGCACAGAGGGTCCCCAAAGAAGAAGAACACAAACAAGCCACACAAAGACATATCATAACTAAAATGGCAAAATGTTAAAAAGAGAATACTAAAGGCATCAAGAGAAAAGCAAATAATCCTATACAAAGAACCCCTATAAAGTTATCAGCTGATTTTTCAGCATAAACTTTGCAGGCCAAAAAGAGTGGAATGATATATTCAAACTGCTCAAAAGGAAAATCTGCAACCCAGGATACCCAGCAAAGTATCATTACCATATCAAACATGGTTTGAAAGTATAAATACACCTCAATGTTCATTGCTGCACTCTTTACAAGAACCAAGACTTGGAAGTAATCAGCAGATTAATGGATAAAGAAAATGTGATACATCTATACAAGGGAATATTACTCAGCTACTAAAAAGAATGAAATAATGTCATTTGCAGCAATGTGGATGGAACTGATGATTATCAGGCTAAGTGAAGTAAGTCAGACAGAGAAAGCTAAATATCACATGATATTGCTTACATGTGGAATATAAAAAAAAAAATGATACAAATGAACTTATTTACAAAACTCACAGACTTGAATAACAGACTTATGGTTACCATCGGTGGTGGGGAAAGGAGGAGAGGAGGGATAGATTGGGAGTTTGGGATTGACCTGTACACATTGTTATATTTAAAATAAAATGCCTTTCCATAATATATGTATATTGTTTAGAATAGAAGGAAAGATAAAGAACTCTTCAGATAAGCACAAAGTAAAAGAATTTATTAACACTATACCCACCCTAAAATAAGTTTTAAAGTGTTTTCTCTAAGTGAAAAATAAGTAAAAATCTATAGGAAAGAGAAAAATCTCACTAGGAAAGGCAAATATATATAAGAACTAAGGATCAAGCACTTAAATAAGCCAGTACAAAGATTAAAAGACAAAAAAAGCAAACCAAAACTGTAAAAACAACTATAACTACAATAAACAGTTAAGAGATAAACATAAATATGTGAAATATGACACCAAAAAGGCAAAACATGGGGAAGGAGGGTAAAAATATTGATCTTTTAGAGTATGTTTGAATTTAAATAGCTACCAGTTTAAAACAAGTATACATAGTTATAGGTAAATATATATGAACCTCATGGTAACCACAAATTTAAAACCTACAATAGATACACAAAAACTAAAAAGAACACAAGCATAATACTAAAGAAAATCATCAAACAAAAAGGGAAGAAACAAAAAGAAGAAAAAAGAACATAGAACTAAAAAAAAATCCAGAAAACAAGTAATAAAATGGCAATAAGCACATATCTATCAATAACTACTTTAAATGTCAATGAACTAAATGCTCCAATCCAAAGATATAAGGTGGCTGACTGAATTTAAAAATAAATAAAATAAAATAAGACCTATCTATATGGAACCTACAAGAGACTAATTTTAGAGCTAAAGACACACACAAACTGCAAATTAGGGGATGGAAAAATATATTTCATGCAAAAGGAAACAACAAGAAAGCTGAAGTAGCAATACTCATATCAGGCAGAATGCCTTCAAAACAAGGGCCCTAACTGAAGACAAGGAAAGGCATTATATAATGATAAAGGAATCAATACAAACAAAGGATATTACGCCCATTAACATATATGGACCCAATAGAGGAGTACCTAAATACATAAAGCAAATACTAACAGTCATAAAGGGAGAAATTAGCAATAAAATAATAACAGTAGGAGATTCTAACAACCCACTTACAACAATAGACAGTTCATCCTGACAGAAATCAGTAAGATAATACCGGTCTTATGACACAATAGACCATTTGGACTTAACAGAAATCCATAGGACTTTACATCTCAAAACATCAGAATACATTTTCTTTTCAAGTGCATATGGAATGTTCTCTAAGGTAGATCATATGCTAGACCACAAAACAAGTCTCAACAAATTTAAGAGGATAGAAGATATCAAGTATTTTTTCAGATCACAATGGTATGAAACTAGAATCAATCACAGGAAGAAAAATGGGAAAAGAAAAAAACAGTTGGTGAATAAACAACATGCTACTAAAAAACAAATGGCTTAATGAAGAAATCAAAAAAGAAATCAGAAAATACCTGAAGACAAATGAAAATGGAAACACAACTCTCCAAAATCTATGGGATGCAGCAAAACTAGTTCTAAGAGAAAAGTTTATACCAAGTTTATACAGGCCTTCCTCTAGAAACAAACAAACAAAAAGACTCAAAAACAACCTAACATACCTCCTAAAGTAATTAGGAAAAAAAAAGCCAAAAGTCGGCAGAAGGAAGGAAATAAAATATTAAAGAGGAAATAAATAAAATAGGAAATAAAAAGCAATAGAAAATATCCATGAAAAAATGAGTTTTTTTAAGATAAACAAAATTGATAAACTTTTAGCCATGCTCACTAAAAAGAAAATAGTGAGGACCCAAATAAACAAAATATGAAATGAAAGAGGAGAAATATACAACAACATTCCACAGAGCTACAAAAAAACCATGAGTATACCTCAAATATGTATATGATAAAAAATTGGAAAAGCTAAATTAAACGGACAAATTTCTAGAAACATATAACTTGCCAAGACAGAATCAAGAAGAAATAGACAATTTGAACAGACATATTACTAGTAGTGCAATTGAATTTGTATTGAAAAAAAAAAAAAAATCCAACAGACAAAACGCCAAGTCCAAGACAGCTTCACAGGGGAATTTTACCGAACATATAAAGAAGAGTTAATTCTTATCCTTCACAAACTATTCCAAAAAGTTTAGGACAGAACACACCCAAATTCATTCTATGAAGCCATGATTACACTGATATCAAAACCAGACAATGAGATTACAAAAAAAAAAATGACAGACCAATATCTTAGATGAATATAGATGAAAAATTTATCAACAAAATATTAGCAAACAGAATCCAACAATATATAAAAAGGATCATACACCATGATCAAGTTGGATTTATTCCAGAGACACAAGGATGTTTCAGTATTTGCAAACCAATCAGTGTGATACACCACATTAACAAAAGAAAGAATAAAAATCTCATGATCATTTCAATAGAGGCAGAAAAAAACATTTGACATCCATTCATGATAAAAATTCTCATCAAAGTTTGTATGGAGAGAACATATTTCAGCATAATAAAGGCAAGTTATGACAAACCCACAGTTAACATCATACTCAACAATAAAAATCTGAAAGTCTTTCTTTTAAATTCAGTAACAAGACAATGATGTCCACTCTTGCCATTTCTATTACACATAGTATGAGAAATCCTTGTCAGAGCAATTAGATGAGAAAAAGAAATAAAAAGAATCCATATTGTAAGCTAAGAATTTAAACTTTCAGGTGACAGGATACTCTATATGGAAAACCCTTAACTGTCTAGCAGAAAATTCTTAGTCCTAATAAATGAAATCAGTAAGTTCTAGGATACAAGATTAATATACAGAAAACTGTTGCTTGTCTATACACTAATAATAAACTACCAGAAAGAGAAAGAAAAAAATTAAAATCATATGAAAAAGAATAAAATACCTAGGAATAAACTTAACTAAGGAGGTGAAAGACCAAACCCCGAAAACTATAAAATATTAATGAAGGAGGTTGAAGATGATAATAAAGACATGGAAAGACAGCCTGTGCTCTTGAATTTGAAGAATTGATATTGTTACAATGGCCATACTACAATCTACAGATTCAATGCAATTTCTTACAAAATACCCATGACATTTTTCACAGAACCAGAACAAATAATCCTAAAATTTAGATGGAGCCATAAAAGACCCAAAATTTCTAAAGCAATCTTGAGAAAAAAGAAGAAAGCTGGAGGTATCACCCTCCCTGACTTCAGACTATACTTCAAAGCTAAAGTAATCCAAACAGTATAATACTGGCCCAAAAAACAGATACATAGATCAGTGGAAAGTAATAGACAGCCCAGAAATAAACCCACACACCTGTGGTCAGTTAATCTACAACAAAGTTAATCTACAAGAATATACAATGGAGAAAAGATAGTCTCATCAATACCTTGTGCTGGGAAATCTGGGCACATACATTTAAAGGAATAAGGTTAGAACATTTACACCATATACAAAAGACAATTAAAAATGGATTAAAGACCTACATGCAAGATATTAAACCATAAAACTCCTAGAAGAGAACATACGCAGAGCACTCTTTGACATTAATTGTAGAAATATGTTTTTTGGATCTATCTCCTAAGGAAAAAGAACCAAAAGTACAAATTAACAAATGGGACAAAAAGCTTTTGCACAACAAAGGAAAACATCCATAAAACTCTAAGACAATCTACAGAATGGGGGAAAATATTTGCAAACTATATGACTGACAAAATGTTGAGTTCCAAAATATAAAAATAGCTTATACAACTCAATATCAAAAAAATAAACAACCCAATCAAAAAATGAGGAAAAGACCTGAATAGACATCTTTACAAAGAAGACATACAGATAGCTAACAAGCCATGGAAAGACACTCAAAATCACTAATTACTAGAGAATGCAACTCAAAATATAAATGAGGTATCACCTCACACCTGTCAGATGGCTATCAGCAAAAAGACCACAAATAGCAAATGTTGGTGAGCATGCGGTGAAAAGGGAACACTTCTATACTGTTGGTGGGAATGTAAATTGGTGCAGCCACCATGAAAAACAGTATGGAGGTTCCTCAAAAAACTAAAAATGGAACTACCACATGATCCATCTAGCAGTTCCACTCCTGGGTATATATTTGGAAAAAAAGGAAAGCATAAATTTGAAAAGCTACATGCACCCCAATGTTCATAGCAGCTGTATTTACAATAGCTAAGATATGGAAGTAACCTAAGTGTATATCAACAAACAGACAAAGAAGATGAGCTATCTATCTATCTATCTATCTACCTACCTACCTATATCGATAAAATGGAATATTACTCAGCCATAAAAAAGAATGAAATTCTGCCATTTACAGCAATGTGGCTGGACCTAGACAATATGCTTAGTGAAATAAGTCAGACAGAGAAAGAATAATATTCTATGCTATCATTTACATGTGGAATCTAAAAATAAAACAAACGAATGTATAGCAAAATAGAAACAGACATAGAAAACCAACTAATGGTTACCAGAGAGGAGGGGGAAGAAGGGAGGGGCAAGATAGGGGTATGGGATTAAGAGACACAAATTACTATGCATAAAATAGATAAACAACAAAGATATATTGTATAGCATCAGGAATTATAGCCATTATTCTATAATAATTTTTAATGGATTATAATCTATAAAAATACTAAATCACTATGGTGTACACATGAAACTAATATAATATTGCAAGTCAACTATACTTCAATTAAAAAAAAAAGAAACATGACCTTTGAGTTAAAACATGATAAAAACTACAAAACTTTTTAAAAGTAAAAGATATTTTTATATTTGAGGATACAAAACAGTAGGAATTTCTCACTTGTTTTTCAAAATGTGGGTCTCAATGGCTATGTGATCCATTTGTTTCTGACTTATTTACACTTAACTCATTGTAGTGCTATTTTTTTAAATTACTTGTCCAAGAAAAAAAGTAATGTAATATCTTTGTATGTTGAAGAATGTGGCCCAAAGGTACAAACTTCCACTTATAAGATAAATAGGCACTAAAGATATAAATAATATGCAACATGATAAACATAATTAACGATGCTGTAAGCTATATATGAAGATTTTTTGGTAAATCACAAGGAAAATATTTTTTTTTCTTTTATTTTTTGTCTATATAAGAAAATGGATGTTCACTAAACTTGTAGTGGTAATCATTTAATGATGCATGTAGGTCAAATCATTATACTGTAAAACTTAAAGGTATACTGTGTTGTATGTCAATTCTATCTCAATGAAAGTGATGAAAATAAAATTTTAAAGCCATCACAAAAAAGCGGTTAAACAAAGTAATGCAAAAGATACAAAACAGCAAGATAAATAAAACACAGGCATATACTGGAGATGTTCAAGAATTCCAGGTGTCAAGATTCTTTATGTTACAGGATATGTTTCATCTTTGGATCATAACACATATAAAATATTTTAGACTCAGGCAATCCACAGGCTCATCTGAGGAGAGGTCTTTTATATTTCTTTGGTAACATAACCTGTATCAGGATGCTAGATTAGGATCAATAGCAGAAACCAAGAGAATGTAATAGAAACCACATGCAAACTGTCAATCTGTATATTTTCTGTAAACAGTGCTGATAAGTTGGTACAGGTTGTCCCTTTGTTTTGGACAGTGGAATATATATATATATATATAAAATTGAAGTATAGTTGATTTAAAATGTTGCATTAGTTCCTGCTGTACAACAAAGTGATTCATATATATATTATATATACATATAATATATATATACATTCTTTTTTTATATCCTTTTCTATTATAGTTTATCACAGGATATTAAATATAGTCCCTTTTGCCATAGAGTAGGACATTGTTGTTTATCTATTTTATGTATAATAGTTTGCATCTGCTAAACCCAAACTCCCACTCCATCCCTCCCCCTCCCCCCCTCCCCCTTGGCCACCACAAGTCTGTTCTCTGTCTGTGAGGCTGTTTCTGTTTCATGGATAAAGTTTATTTGTGTCATATTTTAGATTCCACACTAAGTGATATCATATGGTATTTGTCTTTCTCTTTCTGACTTACTTCACTTAGTATGATAATCTCTAGTTCCATTCATGTTTCTGCAAATGACTTTACTTCATACATTTTTTATGGCTGAGTAATATTCCATTGTATATATGTACCATATCTTCTTTATCTAATCATCTGTTGATGGACATTTAGGTTGTTTCCATGTCTTTGCTATTGTGAATAGTGCTGCTATGAATGTAGGGGGTACATGTATTTTTTGAGTTATAGTTTTGTCTGGATATATGCCTAAGAGTGGGATTGCTGGATCATATGGCAACTCTATTTTTAGTTTTTGAGGAACCTCCATACTGTTTACTTTAGTGGCTTCACCAACTTACATTCCCACCAACAGTGTAGGAGGGTTCCCTTTTCTCCACACCCTTTCCAACATTTGTTATTTGTATCTTTTTAATGATGGACATTCTAACTGGTGTGAGGTGAGGCCTCACTGTAGTTTTGATTTGCATTTCTCTAATAATTAGTGATGCTGAGCTTCTTTTCATGGCCATATTCATGTCTTCTTTGGAGAAATGTCTATTTATGTCTCCTGCCCATTTTTCGATTGGGCTGTTTGCTTTTTGTTGTTGAGTTGTATGAGCTGTTTGTATTTTGGAAATTAAACCCTTTTTGTGGATGCTGGAATATATTAATCAATATTTAGTTATTCAACTTTGGCTAAGGATCTGTTAGTGTTACGGATTCAAGCATCCCTGCTTATAAACACATGCTTTATCAGACCAGCTGAGACTTACCCTGTACTTACAGAGAGAAGAATTATGTGAACATTACATCTCTCAAGTGGGGGACATAGGCATATCCACCCAAAGCTCACAGGAAGTGTTCTGATGTTATCTTTTGTAGGAGTTTTAATTCTGTATTATTACAAATAAGCCATAACTTCATCATCAATTTTAATTAAATAAAATATTATACATTTTCTAGATTACAAATGTCATATGGAATGGAAAATATATATTCTTCTTCTATCCTAATCTTCATTTTTTATGGAATTCTACTGTAACTGACTTTAAGCAAACGGGCTTAAATATTTAACAGAGGTCTCATAAGGAAATAATTGGTAAATGAAACAGCAAAATGCTAGGTAACTACAACTATTAAAAATACAAAAGAATCTGTATAAAAGGAAGGAAAGGACACTTGAAAACATCTGTATGTTTGCTGATATTCTAAACCTGAATTATTGACATGATTAAATAATGGTATCAATGAACAAATAGGAGTCCGGTACTAACTACACAGCGACTTAATAATTAATCCAAAAATCCTCAATAGGAAAGCAGAATGGGTTACAAGCTTAATCACTATTTTTTGCCACTGTTGTATAGGATTTAAGGATCATATGAGATAATGTAGATATGTACTACAAGTTTTGCTTACCACATAGTACATTTAAATAAGTGGTAACTATTATTAAAATATTGGAGAAAAAATTCCAAATTCAGAAGATATTCCTGCATTGGGAACATAGAAAGCATGCCTTTATGCAAAGATGTTCTATAGTGTATTCAGTCACCAAGTGTGTATAGATACGAAAAGAACGTAAAAATAAAGATTTAATCCTGAGAAGTCCTCAATATGGTGGGGAAAGTATAACAATTGAACAAAGGAGTTACTGTAGAAGTTAGAAAGCTAAAAAATGATCAGTAGTGTGAAATTACACACAGATTAAAGGCAGGGATTTTTAAGAATGACGTAGTAATCTGCAAGTTCAAATCTGGCCAGGAATCACAGAAAGTTAGGGTGTTCTATTACTTACAATTTATTTCACTATTCTTGGTTTTCTTTCCAACTCAAAAAATCACACTGAAAAAACATATTATTGTGTCATACAGTATTTTAAGTGAAGATATAAAAATAATTAAATACTTAATATTTGGTTTAAAAACATATTTCTGTGTGCTTTAATATAGAAAAATAGTTTGTGATAATTTTTATCCATTAAATTTCTGTTTAATAAATGTCAGCCTTGATATTTTAGTATCATACGCCTGTGCTGTACTCTTTTTCACTTATTAAAATCAAAGAGCTGTGGCATGCTTATCAGGAACAAAATGTTCTACCTATAAACATCATTGGTTTTGGTTTCCTGAAGAAGCTCCTATCCATTCATAATTACTGGGGAATTTTCCTTCTCAAATGGGAATTTTCACATTTATTCTAAAATTATCTTCAAATGGTATTTTAAAATTTTTGATACAGATTTTTAAGAAGACAATTTACTCTTTTGAAGTTACCTTGATAAGCAAAGTTCAGTGAATGATATAATATTTCCAGGTAAAGTGAAGATAATTCTATCGGTTGCTTTCAATAGGACTTCAGGATTAAACTTGTATATGTTTTCTTGGAAATACAATCAAGAACTTATAATATAATCCTCAACCAAATATTAGCAACTTGAATCGAACAGTGTTCAAAAGAGAATTATGCGTCACAATCAAGTGGGATCGCTCCCATGTATGCAAGGGTGGTTCAACATTTGAAAATTAATTAATGTAATCCATCACATCAACAAACTAAAAAAAAAATCACATTATCATATCAATAGATGCAGAAAAAACATTTGACAAAATTCAACACCGATTGATGATAAAATTTATTGGTAGACTAGGAATAGAGGGAGCAATTCTCAAATTGCTAAAGAATATCTACAGAAAATTACAGCCATCATTATAATTAATGGTGAGAACTGTGAAGCTTTCCCACTAAGATCACACACAAAGCAAGAATCCCTCCTCTTGCCACTTCTTTTCAATATTTTACTGGAAATTCTAGCTTATGCAATAATACAAGAGGAAATAAAGAGTATACAGATTGGAAAGAAGTCTTTGTTTACAGATAACATGATCATCTCTGTAGAAAGATTTTAAAAATCACAAAAAATTCCTGAAACAAGTATATATTTATAACAAGGTGCAAGACACCAGGTTAAAATACAAAAGTCTTTCCTATATACCAGCAATGAACAAATGGATCTTGAAATTAAAAACACAATACTATTACTACTTACTTTAACACCCTCATTACAGAAATGTTAAGGTGTAAATCTGACAAAATATGTACACAATCAATATGAGAAAATCTACAAACCCCAGATGAATAAAATCAAAGAACTAAACAAATGAAGTGATATTCCATGTTCATGGAAGACTAGTACTGTATCATCAAGAAGTCATTTCTTCCCAACCTGATCTATAGATTCAAGGCAATTTCAATCAAAATACCAGTAAGTTATTTGGTGTATTTTGACAAATTTATCCTAAAGTTTCTGTAGGGAGGCAAAAGACCCATTATAGCCAACACAATATTGAAGGAGAAGAACAAAGTTGGAGCACTTATGCTACCTGACTTCAAATCTCAGTATAAAAGCTACAATAACCAAGATAGTGAGGTTATTGGTAAAAGAATAAATAACTAGATCAATGGAACAGAAGAGATTGCCCAGATATAGACCCACACAAACTGGTATTTGACCAAGGAGTAAAGGCAATACAATGGAGCAAAAGTAGTCTTTTTAATAATTGGTGCTGTAATAACTAAATATCCACATGCAAAAAAAAATGAATGTAGACACAGACAATTCACGGTTTTCAAAAATAAATTTAAAGTGGGTCACACACCTAAATGTAAAATACAAAACTATAGAACTCCTTGAAAATACATAGGACAAAGCCTAGATGATCTTGAGTATGGTGAAGACCTTTCAAATACAGCACCAAAGGCACAATCCATGAAGGAAATAGTTAATAAGCTGATTCTCATTAAAGTTAAAAAAACTTCTGCTCTGCAAAAGACAAGATCAAGAGAATTAGAAGAAAAGCCACATTGGGAGAAATATTTCTAAATGACACACCAGATAAAGGACTGTTGCATAAAATATACAAAGGACTTTTAAAACCCAACAAGAAAACCAACAACCTGATTTAAAAATGGATGAAATACCTTAACAAACACCGTACTCATGAAGAAATGCAGATGATAAATAAGCATATGAAAAGATGCTCCATATCATATGTCATCAAGGAAATACAAATTACAATGAGATACCGCTCACACCTATTAAAATGTCCAAAATTTGGAACACTGACAACACCAAACACTGGCAAGGATGTGAAGCAGCAGGAAATTTCACTCGTTGGTGGGAATGTAAAATGGTACACCAACACTGGAAGAATGTTTGGTGGCTTCTAACAAAACTAAATATCCCCTTACCATATAATTCAACATCTCAGTTCCTTGGTATTTCACCAAAGGATGTGAAAATTTATGTTCACACAAAAACCTGCACATGGTTTTTAATGCTACTTTATTTATAATTGCCAAAACTTGGAAGCAACCAAGATGTTCTTGTAGGTGAATGCCCAGCAAATGAAAGGTTAAACTATGGTACACACAGGTAATAGATATAGCACTAAAAATAAATGAGCTATCAAGCCATGAAAAGAATGGAGGAATCTTAAATGTATATTACAAGTGAAATAAGCCAATCTGAAAAGGCTACCTACTATATGATTCCAACTATAGTCCAACTAAATTCTGTAAAAGCAAAATTATGGAGAAAGATCAGTGGTTCACAGGGGTGGATGGGGTGGTGGGAAAGAGGGACAAATAGGCAGAGCACAAAAATATTTTGTGTGGATGGGGTGGTGGGAACGAGGGACAAATAGGCAGAGCACAAAATATTTTGTGTGAAACTATAATGGTGGGTTCATGTCACTGTACATCTGCCCACAACCATAGAATGTAAAATGCCATGAGTGAACCCTAATGTAAGCTATGGACTTTGGAAGATAATGATATTTCAATGTAGGTTCATCAGTTGTAATGAATGTACCACTTTGGTGGGAGATGCTGATAATGGGGGAGGCTATGCATTATGTGAGCAGGGTTATATGGGAATGTTATATACCTTCTATGAGTTTTGCTATAAACCTAAAGCTGCTCTACAAAAATAGAGTGTTAAAAAAAGAAAAGAATTTCTCTAGGAGGTGTGTCAAAAAGGATCTTGCTGTGATTTATGTCATAGAGTGGTCTGCCTATGTTTTCCTCTAAGAGTTTGATAGTGTCTGGCCTTACATTTAGGTCTTGAATCCAGTTTGAGTTTATTTTTGTGTATGGTGTTAGGGAGTTTTCTAATTTCATTCTTTTACATGTAGCTGTCCAATTTTCCCAGGATCACTTATTGAAGAGGCTGTCTTTTCTCCACTGTATATTCTTGGCTCCATTATCAAAGATAAGGTGACCAATGTGTGTGGGTTTATCTCTGGGCTTTCTATCCTGGTCCATTGATCTATTTTTCTGTTTTTGTGACAGTACCATACTGTCTTGATTACTGTAGCTTTGTAGTATAGTCTGAAGTCAGGGAGCCTGATTCTTCCAGCTCCGTTTTTCTTTCTCAAGAATGTTTTAGCTATTCTTTTGTGTTTCCATACAAATTGTGAACTTTTTTGTTCTAGTTCTCTGAAAAATGCCAGTGGTCTTTTGATAGGGATTGCACTGAATCTGTAGATTGCTTTGTGTAGTAGAGTCATTTTCACAATGTTGATTCTTCCAATCCAAGAACATGGTATATCTCTCCATCTATTTGTATCATCTTTAATTTCTTTCATCAGTGTCTTATAATTTTCTGCATACAGGTCTTTTGTCTCCTTAGGTAGGTTTATTCCTACATATTTTATTCTTTTTGTTGCAATGGTGAATGGGAGTGTTTTCTTAATTTCACTTTCAGATTTTTCATCATTAGTGTATAGGAATGCAAGAGATTTGTGTGCATTAATTTTGTATACTGCTACTTCACAAAATTCATTGATTAGCTCTAGTAGTTTTCTGGTAGCAACTTTAGGATTCTCTAGGTAAAGTATCATGTTATTTGCAAAAAGTGACAGCTTTACTTCTTTTCTGATTTGGATTCCTTTTATTTCTTTTTCTTCTCTGATTGCTGTGGCTAAAACTTCCAAAATTATGTTGAATAATAGTGGTGATAGTGGGCAACCTTTTCTTGTTCCTGATCTTAGTGGAAATGCTTTCAGTTTTTCACCATTGAGGATGATGTTGGCTGTGGGTTTGTCATATATGACCTTTATTATGTTGAAGAAAGTTCCCTCTATGCCTACTTTCTGGAGCGATTTTATCACAAATGGGTGTTGAATTTTGTCAAAAGCTTTTTCTGCATCTATTGAGATGATCATATGTTTTTTCTCCTTCAATTTGTTAATATGGTGTATCCCATTGATTGATAAAAACAAACAAACAAACAAAAAAAACAAATGCGACCTATTGAAACTTAAAAGCTTTTACACAGCAAAGGAAACCATAAACAAGATGAAAAGACCACCCTTAGAATGGGAGAAAATATTTGCAAATGAAGCAACTGGCAAAGGCTTGATCTCCAAAATTTACAAGCAGCTCAATATCAAAAAAAAACAAAAAGTCCAATCCAAAAATGAGCAGAGGACCTAAATAGACATTTCTCCAAAGAAGATATACATATTGCCAACAAACACATGAATGAATGCTCAACGTCATTAATCACTAGAGAAATGTAAATCAAAACTACAATGAAGGGGCATCCCTGGTGGCACAGTGGTTGAGTGTCCGCCTGCCGATGGAGGGGACACGGGTTCGTATTGTGGTCCGGGAAGATCCCACATGCCACGGAGTGGCTAGGCCCGTGAGCCATGGCCACTGAACTTGTGCATCTGGAGCCTGTGCTCTGCAACGGGAGAGGCCACAACAGTGAGAGGCCCACGTACCACAAAAAAAAAAAAAAAAAAAAGACTACAATGAAATATCATCTCACACCGGGCAGAAGGGCCATCATCAAAAAATCTACAAACAATAAATGCTGGAGAGGGTGTGGAGAAAAGGGAACCCTCTTGCAGACTTGGTGGGAATGTAAATTGATACAGCCACTATGGAGAACAGTATGTAGGTTCCTTATAAAAGTGAAAATAGAATTACCATATGACCCAGCAATCCCAATATTTGGCATATACCCTGATAAAACCATAATTCAAAAAGAGTCGTGTACCTAAATGTTCATTGCAACTTTATTTACAATAGCTAGGACATGGAAGCAACCTAAGTGTCCATCAACAGATTAATGGATAAAGAAGATATGGTACATATATACAATGGAATATCACTCAGCCTTAAAAAGAAATGAAATTGAGTTATTTGTAATGAGGTGGATGGACGTAGAGTCTGTCATACAGTGTGAAGTAAGTCAGAAAGAGAAAAACAAAAACCATATGCTAACACATATATATGGTATCTAAAAAAAAAATGGTCATGAAGAACCTAGGGGCAAGACGGGAATAAAGATGCAGACCTACTAGAGAATGGACTTGAGGGCACGGGGAGGGGGAAGGGTAAGCTGCGACAAAGTGAGAGAGTGGCATGGACATATATACACCACCAAATGTAAAATAGCTAGTGGGAAGCAGCCGCATAGCACAGGGAGATCAGCTCGGTGCTTTGTGACCACCTTGAGGGGTGGCATAGTGAGGAGGGCAGGAAGAGGCAAGAGGGAGGTGATACAAGGATATATATATATGTATAGCTGATTCACTTTTTATAAAGCAGAATGTAACACACCATTGTAAAGCAGTTATACTCAATAAAGATGTTGAAAAAAAAACTTAAAAGCTTTTTCATAGCAAAGCAAACTATAAAAAAAGCGAAAAGAAAACTCACAGAATAGGAGAAAATATTTGCAAACAAAAAACAACCAACAAGGGATTAATCTTTAAAATATACAAATGGCTTATACAACTTAGTATCAAATAACAAACAAACAAACAAACAGCTCAATCAAAAAATTGGCAGAAGATCTAAATAGACATTTCTTCA
>NW_020175414.1:1518623-1518944 GCF_003031525.2 Neophocaena asiaeorientalis asiaeorientalis | reverse complement strand
GTATCCCATTGATTGATAAAAACAAACAAACAAACAAAAAAAACAAATGCGACCTATTGAAACTTAAAAGCTTTTACACAGCAAAGGAAACCATAAACAAGATGAAAAGACCACCCTTAGAATGGGAGAAAATATTTGCAAATGAAGCAACTGGCAAAGGCTTGATCTCCAAAATTTACAAGCAGCTCAATATCAAAAAAAACAAAAAGTCCAATCCAAAAATGAGCAGAGGACCTAAATAGACATTTCTCCAAAGAAGATATACATATTGCCAACAAACACATGAATGAATGCTCAACGTCATTAATCACTAGAGAAATG
>NW_020175414.1:1491728-1518446 GCF_003031525.2 Neophocaena asiaeorientalis asiaeorientalis | reverse complement strand
AAAAAAAAAAAAAAAAAAAAAAAAAAAGACTACAATGAAATATCATCTCACACAGGGCAGAAGGGCCATCATCAAAAAATCTACAAACAATAAATGCTGGAGAGGGTGTGGAGAAAAGGGAACCCTCTTGCAGACTTGGTGGGAATGTAAATTGATACAGCCACTATGGAGAACAGTATGTAGGTTCCTTATAAAAGTGAAAATAGAATTACCATATGACCCAGCAATCCCAATATTTGGCATATACCCTGATAAAACCATAATTCAAAAAGAGTCGTGTACCTAAATGTTCATTGCAACTTTATTTACAATAGCTAGGACATGGAAGCAACCTAAGTGTCCATCAACAGATTAATGGATAAAGAAGATATGGTACATATATACAATGGAATATCACTCAGCCTTAAAAAGAAATGAAATTGAGTTATTTGTAATGAGGTGGATGGACGTAGAGTCTGTCATACAGTGTGAAGTAAGTCAGAAAGAGAAAAACAAAAACCATATGCTAACACATATATATGGTATCTAAAAAAAAAATGGTCATGAAGAACCTAGGGGCAAGACGGGAATAAAGATGCAGACCTACTAGAGAATGGACTTGAGGGCACGGGGAGGGGGAAGGGTAAGCTGCGACAAAGTGAGAGAGTGGCATGGACATATATACACCACCAAATGTAAAATAGCTAGTGGGAAGCAGCCACACAGCACAGGGTGATCAGCTCGGTGCTTTGTGTCCACCTAGAGGGGTGGGATATGGAGGATGGGAGGGAGACGCAAGAGGGGAGAGATAAGGGGACATATGTATAGGTATAAATGATTAACTTTGTTATAAAGCAGAAACTTACACACCATTGTAAAGCAATTATACTCCAATAAAGATGTTAAAGAAAAAAAATTCTAAAGAAAAACAAACAAACAAAAAGAATTGAGGACACATTCTGAGTGCTTCTCCATGGGATCATGCCCAAAGTTGTGGAAAGAGAAGGTAAAATTATTAGCATTTATTGAAGATCAGTTCTCATGTAGTGAATATAATTTAATTATAATACTTATATAAAATTAGGCTTTTTAATTGTATCATTCATTTGTTTAATTATGTTATCTTCTTATGAGAATACCATTTTTGAATTGGAATACCTTTAGATAAATAGAATTGGAAAAAGAATAATACCTTATTTTTAATCTCTGATAAGGTTTTTATTTCCCCTTTCCCTAATACAGAATATATGATTATTTTATTTTATTTTTTTTTGCGGTAAGTGGGCCTCTCACTGTTGTGGCCTCTCCCATTGCGGAGCACAGGCTCCGGACGCGCAGGCTCAGTGGCCATGGTTCACGGGCCCAGCCGCTCTGCGGCATGTGGGATATTCCTGGACTCGGGGCACGAACCCGTGTCCCCTGCATCGGCAGGCAGACTCTCAACCACTGCACCACCAGGGAAGCCCCTAAATATATGATTCTTAAGGAGTTTATCTAATGGGTGTGGGGAGAACACGTTTTTAAAATAAACTTTCTATTGTATATGTCAATAAATGCAACTAACAAATATTCAGCTTAAGGTTTCCTGTATTACAGTTTTATAGATTGCTGGTCTTATTTCCTCTGCCTCTGAACCTGAGAAGGTGCATAAAACGTTATAAATAAACAAAAAATATCACAGCTAATTGTCAAGACCAAACAGGAAGAATGATCAGCATCACTGAAAGCTAAATTTCTAAAGCAACCATCATGTAAATGGAAGTATGAATTTTCCCCATTCTTTTGATAAGGGATTCTTTTCTAACTCTGCCAGAATGTAGGGGTAAAATGTGTGTAGGCAAAAGACCTATAAATGAAATTAAAGCTGTGTAAAAAATCTTTCTTCTTAGATAGACTTATTCTCATATGATATGCTAATATGTAGCTCTAGTGTCATACAACAGCTTGTATCACAGAGAATAACATAAGTTTTCATTTTCATGTGGAGGGGTGTTATATTCTAATAATATACAAATACAATAAGGGTATCTTATCTCTTTTATTCATATGTTTTAATGCACCTAATTTCTCAATTCACATGATGTATATTTAAGAGATGTATTTTCATTTAAGAGAAAATAATATTTAAGTAATTAAATTCAAAGAAAGTTAAAACTCCGCTCTAGCCTTAGATCATCATATGAGTGAGGTTATGCAGCAATTTTTATTAATGAATAGATATATTCTTGAAGTTCTAAGCAAAGCAAAGAAGTTCAAATGGTAAATTAAACGTGTTTCCTCTGATGTTCATAAGTTTTCCATATCCATGTAATTTGATGGAGCAATGTATAAGAAAAATGTAAGAGTGTAGCCTAGTTTATGTGTTGCTTGAAAAATGAACAAATCATAGGCAAGTGTCTTTACAGTTTAAGTCTGAAGTATGAGTGTTATTGGGTCTAAGAGCAAGTTGACAGGCAGATTCTTCTCCCTCAGAGATCACTGGTAGAGCTCTAGCAGGATGAAAAATTGTGCAAGAACGAACTCAAATGAAACTTCAATGGTGCCTAGAGTATAGGAGAAATAACTTTAAATATGCATTTGAAGTTGAAGAATGCAACCAAATCACACACAGCATGATCTTCTTCACTGGGAAGAAATGTTTTGTGAAACTAAGATCAAACGATGCCAGATCATGTTGTGAATTTATGTCGTGAAAGCTAGTAAAGAGAAACTACGTAAATTAAAAATATGAACATCCTAATGATCAGAGTGATGTTTTGATTGTGGATGTATAAATCTACATATGACATGAATCAGTGAAAGGGAATATTCTATTTGTTTAACAAGATTTCATATTCTTTTCTTAATGTAGTACATTACATTACCATTTGAGTAGTGTTGTCCATTTGTCAAAATTATCTCTTGTTCTATAAGTAAATACAGTCTCCCAGTGATTGCTCTCTTATCATATTCACTTTTTAAAACCCTTTACGTTTTTCTGGTCACAGTCACTTCACTTAATGCTGGGTAGTTGCCTGTAAAGAGGTGAGAAAAACAATGAACAGGGTCACTCAGGTATTTGTGGAGGCCATTCTGAACACCTGCTGAGAGAACTAGCATATTCTCACACAAAAGGTTTACTAGAGCTGTAACAAAACAGTGGAAGACTAAAGTAAGTCAGTGTACTGTCTAGTGGGGAAGTAATTGAGAAACTATTAATGATGCAGGCTGGTCCTAAAAAATTAGCTGGGCAGTATCATTCACAGAGCCATGGGGGACTTGCTGTATAATTTGACACACTCAGGTAACAGAATGGGTTCAGTGTGACAAGCAGCCCTCCTGTGGTACTAAACAATCAGTTCACTCACAAATTGACCCGGCTTTCATTTGGAAATACAGAGATCAAATCTCACTTCTGAGGGAAGACTGTGACAAGGGTGAAGACAGGTTAGAGGGTTACAATTAAACTATCTGACTATCCACTCAGAGATCAAAAGTCACAGGAGTGATGGTGGCATGGCATTGAAAATGCAGAATTGCAGCCCTTCAGATTTGTTAAAATGCAGGCAATATGGGAACCTTGAAATACAATGGTGTTGTATTTTCCAGAGCACTAATGCCAAATACATAATCATTGTGGTATCAGTTTAAATGTAACACATTGTCCTTCACTGGCTGATGTAGCCTGAAGCCTTCTGGTTACACACGTACTTCAGAAAAATTGTTTATGGAATTATGCTTCTTAGGTGAAGAGTCTGTCTTCTGCCAAGATTGTGGTTGAGCTGAATGATGCTGATACAGTACACATACATGGAAACTTACTATAATTGTTTGACTATAGGGATCAACTAGAGTTGTACTGAAAGTTTAAAATATAGAAAACTCTGGTCCAGCACTGTGTGAAACAACGATACAAATGATAGAGTTGTTCTATATCTGTGCTGTGTATTACAATAACCACTAGCCCCACGATGCTATTGAACACTTGAAATGTTGCTAGCTTGGCAAAACTGAGTTTTTAATGGAGCTTAATTTAATTTTAATTTTAAATATCTGTAAATGGCTAGTGAATACCTCTTTGTACACTGTAGCTCTAGACCATAAAATTAAAACAACCAGAAATGAGAAACTTATCTGATGGGGAGTCAAACAGCAACTGTTTAGCAGGAACTTTATAAATATAAATATAAATTTCCATCCTAACCAGAAGCTCGAATTTATTATTATCCAAGTGTTATTTCGGGAGTTCATAAATTCAATCAGAAGCCTAAATATTTATCATCTTTTGAATGTACCATCCTTAAGGTATCCAAGTGTGGCTCTTTATGGACACATGTTTCCTGAAGCTCCAAGAATCAGATCTGCATTCAGAACATCTAAGGATGAAGGGAATTGATGAGGTTCTCTTATTTCTTGGTCTTTATATTGGAAAGGAAAATCTTTCTTAGAAGACACTGCACAAACTTGATTTACATTTTATTTATTTTAACAGTCCCCATGGGCACAACTAGCTGCAGAGGTTAAAGGGGACATGACTATCTGACAATTTCAGACTGATTTGTGGGAGATAGGCTCACCCAACAAGGAAAAAGAGGAAGAATTGTTAAGCAGGGCACCACCGATGGTTTCTAGACATCCTATTAGTCTTGAAGAAAATATCAGCTTGATAGGGGAAATGAAAAAGGAAAAAAAGAATACAATGTAATATATGTTTCAATAGAAATATAAAAATATACCAGAGGCCTTTAAAGGTAGGCAATGATGAAAATCAGCTTTTCAGTATTTGAGTAAAGAGTTTTAAAAGTCAGAGAGCATTGCTTCTTTAGACTGAGGCATATGGTATGTAGTGAGCTGTAGAAAGATATGAACGTGAGGGCTTACTAAGAGTTAAAGTGTCTGAAATATGTATGTCAAGATAAAAATTTGCACATCAAATCAGAAATGGTGGGGAAGTACAGAACAGTTTTCAGTAGAGAATATTATTAGATTACTTATTGATCACCATATTTAATGTATACCAAAGTGTATAATATGGCAAAGTTTTCTCATGTTCACAAATACCAATAACCCCAACCCAGCACCCTATTCTCCTTCCCAGCCATATTTTACTCCATAGCAATTATCACCTCCTAATATATAATGAGCCATATGCAACATGCTTAAGCCCCCACCCCCTCTGCCAAAACCTCCCTGGCTATTTGTTTTACTCTTTTCTCCCTCACTACTCTACTCAGGCCACACTAATCTCCTTTATGATCAATACACATGCCAGCCATCTCCCTCCTTGGAGCATTTGCAGTTGCTGTCCATTCTATTTGAAATGCTCTTTCCCTGGATATTGTATCATTTAATTCTTTTCAGGTACTCATCAAGTTTTTCCTGAGAAAAAACATCTTTAAACAATATATTAAATGTTATAGCCACTACCCTCCCTGCTTAGCAAATTCTATATACATTCCTAGATTGCTTTTTACATAGTAGTTTTTCTCATTGAACATATATACTTTGGATAATATACTAGATGTTATACTATATGAAAATTCCATGAGTGCAGGTATTTTGTCTGTTTTGCTCATTGCTAACAAGTAATGCTAACAGTGCCCATGTTAAGCATATAGCAGATTCTCTGTAAATACTACTTGAAGGAATATATTCTCAATGTGTAACAGCTGTATGCACGTAACTATCTTTCTCTCACTAATAAGGTCCTTCAGATAGGGAGGTATTTTATTTGTTTATTTCAGGCTTAGTTTTCTGTTATATAAGACCTACACAAATAATTAATATGCACGTTATATTGGCAGACACTGCAAGCTAGTAATATGTGGGATTATACATGGTCCAGCTATGAGCTTCATTTTGCTCTGATAATATGGACTTAAAAATTAAATTATTAACCAATATTTTAAACAAGTATATTTAAGTTTAAACTCCATATATTTCATAGTAAACCTAGACCTTCTTTCTCTCATGGTAATAATCAATTAATGTCAACTATTAGTTGCATAATCTAGAGAAGACATATACTCACCAGTTAAAAATATCTCCCTTTCCCAACTCACTTTATTCGCTTATACTTTGTCTTGCTTTCTCAATATTTTAGTTTGTAACCTCTGGTATAAGTACTGGAAAACTTGAGAAGAATGCAAATATATTCTTTTCACTAAGTATTAGAATCTCTTCAAGAAAATTGGTTTTAATTATTTCTATTTTAAAATGAAATATAATTATTTGTTGATAGTAGAACTTTATTCACTGTATTAATGTGCATATTTTGATAATATTTATAATTATTTTCTGTTTTTTAATTTAACATATTAGCTAATTCAATACAGTAATTAACTTCAGCTCTCTAAATTGATTAAATCTAAAATATCACAAAGAGTCCTGCTGTCTTTGATTAGTGAACAGCCTTAAGAAAACCTGGAAAGGAAACACAGGAGCAGAGCAACAGGATTGGGAGGCTGGAAAACACAAACAGAGGTTAATTAACTTGAACTATTCTTCAATATTGGTATTTTTTCAACCCATTTTAGAGGGAACATAATGCTAGGACAGTTTTTCAGAATTCGAAACTGTGATGAGAAGGTATCTATATGTTTACTGACCCAATGAACTTGAAGGTAGGTCAATCTTTTTCCTGGCTCCATTCAAGATTTAGTCTCTATATTAGAAAACTTCTCAGACCCTGACTATACCTCCAGAAAGGTGGAACCATTCAAAGGAATGATTTAAATTTTACTGTGCATCTGCATGTTTAGATGCATGCACAATGTTTGAAATTTTTTGATGCCATTAATCTAAGAAAGAGCATAAAAGAGTGATTCAGGAGAGGTGATTATATTTATAGGATCAAATGTCCTTGAGAAGGTAAAAGTACATGATTCTAAAGCTTGAGAATGAAGATAGCTTCTGATATGAGTTAGGAGACACAGGAAGGAAAACAGAGGATGTGGATTAAATGCTGGTGGTTTATTACAATTGGTTCAAAGAAGAGGAGGTCATTATAAGCAACCAAGTTTATATTTGTTATTAGTATCTTGTAAATAGATACCCATTGTGACATCAATATTTTAGAGAAATATAAGGTTACATCATCCACTCAGAGTGAGAAGTGAGAAAAAGTGTTGGAGGTTTGAGGGGAAAAGAGATAGTGTGAAAACAGGTGTAGTGTGTGGGCAAGTGCACATTATAATCAAGGATGATAGGATTTATGGGCAGTGTTAAGTTACTATTTGAGATTTTTGGTGTGAATTAGAGTAGGTCACTCAAAATGAATGTGTGATTTCTCCCAGCTATAATCAGTTTTGCAGGGGCCAGTGAGGACTAGGCTAACTTTAATATTAATAATCACTAATTATTATGTACTATGTGTACTAAATACTTTAAATATATAAATTCTTTTACAACATCAAATACACAGATAGGTATGAATAATCAATCCAATATCACACATGAAATATAGAGTTTGAACTTGGAAAAATATTTGGGTTTATCCAGTGTGAGAGGTGGAGTGAAGGAGGAGCAAGATATTAAGAGTGTGGGGGAATGGAGTGATTACAAGAGCAAGTGAATGATGGAATTTAAGTAGAGAGTGAGATACTACATATCTAGATATCAGATATAGCACAGTTATTAAGAAGACTTTTTCCCTTAAAATAAGTACCTAATGTGAAATACCAAAATGTTATTTGGAGGTGATCCAGTCAAAGGGCAGTGAGACCAGGAATACCACGAAACAAAGGAAAAGAGTGGGAAAAGGGCCATTATCTTCACTCCACAGTGGAAAGAGAGAATGGTGGGGAAATAGAGGTGATCTTGAATGTGGAAGAATAATTGAGAAATCATCACTAAGTGTTGCATATCAGGTTTCTATTTATTTAAATTTAGAATCACACATCAAATAAGCTATATTTAAAATGAAATATTTAAAAACGTCTTAGTAGTTTTGGAGAGTCATTCAAGATTAAGTTAATTAAATATTGTAGCATTACATACGAATACCATGAGACATGTTGATCATAATATATTTGAATGCAGGTGTGTAGATTATCACAAATACCAGATTCTTTCAGAGTTATGGTTCTCCAGTTCACAGTAAGAGAAAACAAGATATGGATATGATGTACTGACAAGCTATGTGGAAGTTTCTTGAGTCAAAGGGAAGGTTGAAAATTCTTAGTGGAGAAGATAGAACCCGGGTAGCTCCATATGTTCTTAGAAGTAGAAATAATTCATCAGTTTTGCCTACATTTATCTACTGAATTAAAGACATTTCAACTTTTATTCTATTTTCTCCCCCACTTTTCTCAAAATTATTTTTTTTAAAATGTATTTGTCTAATAGATGGCTAAGCCATGATGGTAAGAGGAAGGTTCTGGTAAAAGAAGCCACCAGGAACGTTCAAAGTTTGGATAGGCTATGTAATGCTGCAGCAACAACTTTAAAATGTCAGCGGCTTAATACAACAAAAGTGTATGTTGTACTTACATGACCTGTCCAAAGACTTTTGGCAATTGAATTCCACTAATTCCATTCACGCAAAAGCTAGGATGATAGAAGCTTCACCATCTCATAACACTGCAACTGCAATAGACAACTTTCAGGTTTGTCTTGACAGATGAAGAGAGTATGGATAATCTTGTATTGGCACTTAATATTATTTGCAAAGAAACACTACATTTTCCATCTACTTATACATCATTGGTTAACTTGTCTCATGACCTTACTAAACATCAAGGAGAACATTTTCTTGATAAGAGAGATCTTGCTGAGTACCAGTAATGTCTACCTCAGACCACTGTAGCTTCTAAGGGGGATCAAATAGAGTGAAGTACTGCCTTTGAGAAAGGGGGAATGAACTCTGGGAAACAAGTTTACTATACAAATATTATGAATATTGAGATTCAAACTTAATTTGTGATTGACACATAGGACACATTTCTTATATCCATTATAGAGGTGGAAATATAAAGAAAAATAATTTGCCCAGTCATTGATGGCATAGCCCATGTCTTATTGAAGTACTTTTGCTGCTCCTTCCTTAGTTAAATAAAGTTCTTTTTAACCCTGAAATTTCAGGATCAATGGTCCAAATTCTGTTTAGCATTTTCCAAACTCTTTATCTGTTCTCTGCTCTTATTTCATTTGCACATACCTTAACTCTTGCATTGGCACTTGTAACATGATTAGCTGGTATTCCTTATTGTCTTCTAAGATAAAATGAAAGCACCTAGAATGTATCAGAGTGAATATTGAGATTGGAAGTATATATATTTAATAAAAAGCATTATCAATCTTTTAATTTCAGTGCTTGACTCTGTTACTTGCAGAATGCCTCTGGAATGTTAATTATTTGCACTGTTTTTAGAACTAATCCAATTGTACTCATTTATATAGCTGCAAGTTGACACAAACTGTTCAGATGATATTTATGCCACTGCTTATAAGTATGAAATACATTCCATTTGTTACTGTTTTATTTTAAGAATAAGTGATAAAGGATTTAAAGGTATTTATTTTTTTATTTTTAAACAAACAAATGAAAACTAATAAATCTTGAGTAGATTTTATAGATTTTTTACAATGTGAATATTATTATTCTTGTATTTATTTTCAATTTTTTCCTTTCAAATTTCCAATTTTATTAGTAGATATAAGGCCTTCTAATCAATAAATAATTTACATAAACACATACATAATGTCCAATCTAACAGAGAAACATAAAATTGAAATCCTGGCAATATATTGTTACTACAAGAATAGTATATTTAAAAGTTAAAATAGGTTTTTATATCAATAGCTAAAGATTCCATGCTGTTAAAAAATAACTACTTTCTGTAAATCCTTGTCCAAGCTATCCTATAAATATTTGTCTGATCAATGCAATACAAAAAAAAAAATCTTCAAATAATATGTCTCATAAAATGGACATTTCATCTACTGTAATGGAAGCCCATTCCTTTTTATTTTTTCTTCAAACAGTTTGAAGAAAGAATCTTAAAAAAAAACCTTTATGTAATTGCAAATAATCATTTTCTACATAAGTCCATCTTGTATAGAATACATATATAGTAGATTTGTCAGTCTTTTTTGATCCCTATCCTTTTCACAAATGGGGTTTTATATTGAGCTCTACTGAATATTCTCCATTTATAACAGTTTAAAAAGGTACTTTCTGAACAAAGTATAACATGGTTTATAATTTTTATATATACAACATATTTTCCCTTTTTGTTTGTTCCCAGGATCCCTACTGAAATGTTTTCACTCACTTCAGTTCATCAGTAGTTTTATCATGCCCCAGTAATCTTATTTTATCATTGATATAAGGTTAAATCTCTTTTATATTTCTTATCCTAGAAGAATATGTGCTTTCTTTTCGATTTATTTAACTTTGTTTGCTCTAGACCTCTGGGCATATTGATTCAACTAAAAACATATTGATCAACTATCAACAAAAAAACACTCTCTCAACTTTTCAAAACAACTCTAACACAACATTCTCATTCAATTCTTTAAAAAATCTAAGTAATATTTGCATGGTTTATCAAGTTTACATGAATGAAATCGAGCAGGACTCTGTGGGGCCTTCCTGCAGGCAAAGCCCCATGACCTCTGCTTCTTGTTTGTAGAAAAACTTTAGCCTCCCATCCCTTCCCCAAGTTCCAAAGAGAAAATTTAATCAGAGAAGTATGAAAGTATAGAAACAAAGGAAAGCACTCAAATAAGACAAAATAATAATAGTTTAGCCATAAAACAAAGTAAAAGACCTTTAGTTCCTTTTCCAAGGTTATAGATAATATCATGAGCTATACCTTTAGTTGTTTTGCAGATACTAAAATCCCCACCATATGGAAGAAGTTAACTGCTTGATGACCATGAGCA
This sequence comes from Neophocaena asiaeorientalis asiaeorientalis, assembly GCF_003031525.2. Classification (NCBI taxonomy): domain Eukaryota; kingdom Metazoa; phylum Chordata; class Mammalia; order Artiodactyla; family Phocoenidae; genus Neophocaena; species Neophocaena asiaeorientalis. Next base: position 1,507,601 of record NW_020175414.1, on the reverse strand, counting down.
TATAGCTCCCAGGCCTGTGTTTTGATAATGCTAACCCTGTGACTTCACCTGCTACCTTACCATCAACCAATCAGAAGGATGTACACAAGCTGATCAGGCACCCCATGACCCTCTCTCACACTTTGCCTTTAAAACCCTTCCCTGAAAGTCATCAGGGAGCTTGGGTCTTTTGAGCATTAGCTGCCTGTTTTTCTTGCTTGACCTTGCAGTAAACACTGTACTTTCCTTCACCACAACCTGGTGTCAATACATTGGCTCTGCTGTGCACAGGCTAGTAGACCCAAGTTTGGTTGGGTAACATGAATAATATTTCAGTTATTTTCCCCAAATGCCATTTGTGATCATCTATTAACATTAACCTAAATAAAAATATATTTACATATAATTATATGTATTTTTGGTTTATTTGTATCATTGGTACATAAATTATTATAAACTTACATTTATGCACAGATCCATAAAGAAATCTATAACAATAAGTGTTCCCTAATTAGGAAAAATGATCATAGATAAATCTAAATTTTTAGCTCAACAAGTTAACAGCTAACAAATTTTATTGTATATGTAAAAAATTGTTTACAAATTATGTTAGTCTTCTCAGGCTGTATAACAAAATATAGAATAAGTGGCTTAAACAATGGAAATTTACTTTCTTATAGTTCTGGAGACTGGAAGTCCAGGAAGTCTAAGAACAAGCTGCAAGCAGATATGGTTTCTGAAGAGAACACTTTCTTAGATTACAGAAAGTCACCTTCTCACTTTATACTCATATGGCCTCTTCTTTGTGGAGAGGGAGAGAGAGGGAAAACACACTCTGGTTTCTCTTCTTTTAAGATGCTAATCCTATCATATCAGGATGCTACTCTTATGATTTCATTTAATCTTAATTACTTCCTTACTCCAAATATAGACACACTGGTGGTTAGGGCTTCAATGTATGAATTTTGGAGGGACTCATATTCAGGCCATCACACAAATACTTAAAACTTGCAATAAAGTTGATTAAATAAAATGTTATTCTAAAACACAGTATACTTTGAAAAGTAATTATCTATTATAATTACACATGAAACTTTTACTCCAATTAAGAAATAGTATTTAATTTATAAATTTTGATTCAAATACAACATTATAAGCATAAACATATGTAGTTTAATGTCATTTTATTATAATAATCTTATTAAAAAAACCTTATCCTCAGTTCGAAATTATAGCCAGATATTTTTTTTCTTTGGTGTACGTGGGCCTCTCACTGTTGTGGCCGCTCACTGTTGTGGCCTCTCCTGCTGCGGAGCACAGGTTCTGGGCGCACAGGCTCAGCGGCCATGGCTCATGGGCCCTTCCGCTCCGCAGCATGTGGGATCCTCCTGGACCGGGGCACGAACCCATGTCCCCTGCATCGGCAGGAGACTCTCAACCACAGCGCCACCAGAGAAGCCCCTATAGCCACATTTTTTGAAAAGCATTTTGACATCTCTACAATAAGTATAGACAAAGATGAATCAACCTATATTTATGATATGAAATTTAAATATGACTGTACATGACAATATTAAAAAACACACACCAAAAGGTTTAAAGGTCATCTCAAAGTAAAGTGGAATACAACAGACTTTAAATACTTCCTTCAAGATAATTAATCTTATATTTATTAATAGTAGTCCTTGGAAGATTATTTCATAATTAAGAAAAAAGAATTTCAGATTATTTAAAATATGAATTAAATTATTGACTATCAATTGCATTGTGGAAGGAAAGCTAGAATAGTGGTTTTGAATACAAATACATATTTGTATAATTAACAAAATATGGAACTTATATTTGTTTAATAGTCATATGTAATGTTTAAAAGCAGTGGCAATGGAAGATATTATTTGTATAATAAATATACTGAGAAGAAAAATAAGTCTACCACCCCCCACCCATATTGCACAACAAAATTGGTTGAGTTAATATACAAGTGATGACAAGAAAAATAGAATTGGAAAGACAATTTATCCTTTTACAAGAAAAGGACTAATACTACTTTCTAGAAGAAAAAGAAGTATAAAAAAGAGAAGATAAAGTCAAATATGAAAGAGTGAAAAAAAGTGAAGAGAGAAACAACAGAGGTTGGAAGCTGAAGGAATGAGAGATCTGGAGAGTTACTATGAGCCAGTGTGATTTTTAAAAGATAGATGAGTAAAAAGGATTTTGAGTTTCTTTGAGTTTTCTGTGATATAATTCCTTTTTTCTACATGCAGAATACAATTATAAAGACATATGTTTCAAATGAACTCCTATTTGCTGTTGGACATGTATGTATGTGCACCTGTATGTTTTATAGATAACATACTGACATGAGCCTATAAGTGATATCAACACATCTCGGTTTATTTAGGTTACATGACAACAAAGCCAAAAATTCCAGATGGCAGGGAATTGTAGGCAGTACTAAAACTGGATAGAAACAGAGAGAATTTATAATTGGCAGGCCCAAAATAGACCAAGAAAAGCATTATAAAGATGAAAATCCACTGGTAGAGCTGCCTATGGTATGGCTCCACCCCTCTCTTTTCCCACCTTTGTTCAGTCCTTTGTTCTGCTGATCTTCTAACATAAATTTAATTAAAGTAACATTGTGGAGGGAGTCTATAAGACACAAAGGCCTGTGCTGATCAGAGAAATGGACATTTCAGAAATTTCTGGACAGATGACTGGGGAGGACAACCCCAACTTATTGGCTCTGCATTAGACCTTTAAAACTTTGGCAAATAGTAAGAGAATGGGAAGGAAGGTAACTCTAAGAATGTTTTAAGTTAAAATTTTCTATCATTTCATTGGAGGGGGCATAAAAGCAAAATTAGTTTGAATCATGGAAAACAGAGATAATTTGTTTTCTTGTGAGCAGTTTATGGATTTAGATTATTATTTATTACACATGGCTAAAAATTTCCATGTGGTGCATGAGCTAATTAAAAATCATTTAAAAATTAGCATTCATTTTTATGCAAGTGTTTGGAACTTGCTGAATAATTGATTTCAGAGAGCAGGTGTCTTCTCAAAAGTTACTGCTGATTATAGCGATGTCACTGAACTATGATGAGACTGAATTAAAATAATTCTATGGAGTCTTTACAATACTTACCAGAAACAATAGCTGGAAGAAAGAAAAAGTGAATGAGTGAAGGATTTAAAAATGGCTGAATACTTCAAATCCTCTTGATTTCCTGGAAAATAACTAGAAAGAGAGGTAGAAGCAAGAGATTTTTCAAAACCTTATCGTTGGATCTCTTTATTCTGTTAGCAGAAACTAAGCTCCCTAGCTAGGGAACATAGAAAATTACCATAATTTAAAACTGCTACTGTATGTTCACAAAGTGCTAATGCTAAAGCAAAGTTTGGTCTAATTATGTAGTTTATTTGACAAGCAAAATGTTAAATAAATGAGAGGAAAGCAAAAGAAGAAACACAATATGAAAAGGTGAACACTTTATGCAGGACAGGTTTATCAGCATTTGCTCATTCACTCTTTACCCTACTATCTTGTGTGGCTCTACTTTACTTGTTTCTTTTATATACCTGGTCCCTCAAAGACATTTTTGTCTATTCTACTTTTCATGATAATTGAGCTTTTTCTGTCAAACATTATCTTTGATGGAGACTTTTAACAGTAAGACTGTCAAGAACTTGAAGGGTCTGAGATTTGACCCTACTTCCATAATAGCACGTAGTAGAACCGTTTCCTAGATCTTGACAAAAGACCCAAGACATCTGTGTCAGAAACCAGGGATTTAATTCCTTTCAGCAGAGCAGGAAACACGAGGCTGATGTTCACATCAGTTTCCCTTGTTCTAAAAGTTGGTTGCTGTACACACAGTAGGTTTGTGCCACAGCTGAGGAATCTCCAACTTAGGAAACCCTCAACATTGTGAAGGGGATGCTGGCATATCTATCCAATATTTTCTCTGGAAAAATATGTTATCTTTATTGTCTTAGTCAAGAAAAAAAATCTGCCCTCTGTCCTGGAGGGAGACATTATATCTGTCTTCCAAAGGTGTGTGCTATACAAACGTTCTTGAACAAAACTTAATGTCACTTGACAAGACTTTCCAAAATGTAAGACACTTGAACAACTGTCCCCCAACAGAATCAACCTGCCATGCATGTGAGGGTGGCTAGCGGTGCTTAGAGAAATATTGGATTTAATAAGAAATCTAGAGATTAAGCTTCCTGTGTTTGTTTGGCAAGGGTATGTTTCTAAGTAAGTCTTTAAGAGTTTAGAAAAGTGTAAGCATCCCGTTTTTCATTTGCTTGTGCAAAATAAAAACATTTAATGATACCCTTATCCATTAATGAAAACAGTATTTATAGTATAGAACTTAAGGTGATTGGGGGCATCTCAAGTCATCATCAAGGGGTAAGAGGATAAGATTATTCAAAAACCCCTTCTCTTCTGGGAAATTGTAAAGGTCCAGATACTGGAAGAACAGTGAATCTGACTGAAGATGGGTCGTGATTCTAATTCCAGTTGGGACATTGTATAGATATCACATCCAGCTATAAACAAAGATTGCCTAATTATGCAAGGATTACCTGTAGCAGGAGAACTGTTCTCTGCTTCAGTGGCTGAGCTGAGTGAGGGTGTCTTTTACGGGGAGACATTGAACTTTTACGGGTATGAGTAGATCTTATGTGAGGAAGATGATGAAATTATGAGTAGTCAGAATCAACTACTTGGCAATTGTAAAGTCTGAATAAAACAACACTTATACAACAGGCATATGGAAATCACTGTTTAAGAGAATCCAATTTGAAACAAGGACTCAAGTCCCAGAAATCTGAATAGAGAAATTTGCCTGGAAATGAGATAAATTTACAAAGACAATAAGAAGATTCTGATGGAATCAAAAGTGAAGATAGTCTACAAATCGATTTAATTTTTAAACTTTTTAATATTTACCTTGTCTTACATTGTTCCTGATAATTATTTGAGGAAACTGGCTATAAAGTCTCAATCCCTCCTTTCTCTCTGTATCTTTCTTTCTTTCTCTGTCCACTTATAAACAAGAATACATATTCAAAGGCCAAAAAGTGGAAAAATACTTTCCTTATAAGACACTAGAGCTGGAGATGACAAGAGCCAAAAATTTTGACAATTTCATAAAAGTAAAAGTTGGAAAAAAATCTGTATGAGTAAAAATTAAAATATTAATCTAAATAAAATATAAATAATGAGAAACACAATTTTCAGTACACTGGGAATCCTGAGAAAGTGTTTGCTACAGATTGATGTTCCTTCAGATCAGGCATTTCTGTACATGAAACATTTACAAATGTAAAACAGGATAGAAATACTCCAAACAAAAATGCTTAAAAAACATCAGTAGGTAATTCAAAAAATGAGAAATTTAAATAAAAAGGAATGAATTCAATTCCATTGCTTATACAAGAAACACAATTTAGAAACAATTTGCCAGAGCAGATGAAGTAGTTTCACAAAGAACTATGATGAATTTTTACAGTTATTCTGGAGGTCATTTTTATAAAGTGAATGAATTTATCATAGTTTTTTGTTTCCTTCTTTCTTTTATTCATTTCCTTTTAAATGTAATTTAATTTTACTTCATTTTATTTTATGGAGTACATGAATGGAGCAGATTTTGTTATATTAATGTTATGGCATTAACACAGTGATGGTGTTTAGTACTTAGTATTAGAAGTACTAGTTGCTTTATTATTACCCATCACATTGTATTTTTTTTTTTTTTTTTTGCGGTACGCAGGCCTCTCACTGTTGTGGCCTCTCCCGTTGTGGAGCATGAGCTCCGGATGCGTAGGCTCAGCAACCATGGCTCACGGGCCTAGCCACTCTGCAGCGTGTGGGATCTTCCCGGACCAGGGCACGAACCTGTGTCCCCTGCATCGGCAGGCAGACTCCCAACAACTTCGCCACCAGGGAAGCCCTACCTGTTACATTTTAAATGGTCCTTTTGTGTGATCCAAAATATTTAAGAAATTACCGAAGGAGATTCACACAGATGGAAAGACATTTTAAAATAATACATATATTTTTATAATACTGCCTAATACGAGGGATGTTTATGGTTTAGAACAATATTCATCAGTATATTATCAGTTAGGCAAAACACAGTGCATTCATGTAATGCAATCCCACGACATTAAATTTTGCACCCTTATTTTAATATCTTGGCACCACAATATGTGATTGTTGTAAGATTATAATATTTTACATACATATAAAGCACAGTGTGTGTAAGAGAGAGAAACACTATTTCTCCAAATGTCTTCGAGGACAACGGCCTATACTCCAGTGATTGAAGAGGAAGTTCAATGAAAGACCAAGGTATAATCAGGGGTAACTTTAGAAGTACATACACACTTCCAGTTTTCAGATACAACTTGATTCTTTCCCTCTTCCTCTGATGGAGCTAACAACTGGCCAAGGGAGCTCAGAAGCAGTACCATCATGATGATTAGGAAATCATTCATTTCATATAAGTTCATCCACACTTATTCCAAATATTCTCACTGCAGGTGGGTAGGCTGCTCCAGGACCATGACTGTAACTACAGGATAATGAAGTACTACCACTGACTTCTTTCTTTATTTAAGATTACTGAACACAGTGCTTGTTTTCTTTTTAAATTTCCCATATTGATTCTTAAATTTATCTAAACCATGTGCATAGAAAATGTATGATTTTGAAAAGCATATCTTCCCCCTAAATTTCTTTGTGTATATAAGAATACCCATTAGATATCTCAGGATGTCTGAAATAATAATTACTTACATATTGACAATTGTTATCTTAACGGGAGGTTCAATATTTCTTTCAATTTTTAAAATTTGTATTATATTTTAGTTAATTATGTAAGGCATATGAGTGCTATGTTAATAAGATAATAAATAGCTCAAAATAATAGCACATCTTTAAACATACCAGAAAGGAAAACTACTAGCACATGAGAAATAACATATATACACTATTGGGATTGACATATATTCACTACTGATACTACGTATAAAATAGATAACTAATGAGAACCTACTGTATAGCACAGAGAACTCTACTCAATGTTCCGTTGTGACCTAAATGGAAAGGAAATCCAAAAAAGAGGAGGTATATGTACATGTATAGCTGATTCACTTTGCTGTACAGTAGAAACTAACACAACATTGTAAAGCAACTATATGCCAATAAAAACTAAAAAAAATGAAATAACACTTTGGGAAATTATTTGCAACATATACCACAAAAGTAATATTTTCATTTTTATATAAATAGGGGAATTGCACAGGACCTAGAAAATTCATTCATGAATACTAAATTACATATTCAAAATAAGTACATAATCTCAGTCTTATTAGAAATCAAGGAAATACACATATAAATAATGAAATGATGTCACTCAAATTTCAAAATTAAAAAAAAAATACTAATGCTCAAATGTATCAGACAGATAAATCTCTCAAAATCAATACAACTGTATATCATTAAAGATGGTGGTAGCATTACATAATTAATCAACAATCTTAAGTAGTATGCTTTGAACCAGTAGTTTTATTTCTATGATTTTATTTATTTTATATTTAGAAATATTCAACATGATATATGATAAATAATCACCTAAAGTTGTGAGAAATTTTAAACAATATTATGCACTGTTATAGGGATTGGTTAAAATAACAGTTACCTTTATAAGAAGAACAAGCATGTATTGAATATTTTGTATTTTATGGGCAAAGTGTTTGTGTGTGTGTGTGTGTGTGTAGTTTGTTTAATCAGCATAATAATGTATATAGGTACGCATAAGTGCTGGAGTCATAAGGTTATCCCAAGTTGGTTAGACCCCAAAACTTGTGCTTTTGAGTATCACAAATAGTTCCATTTTTAACTAAGATAAAATGCAATACAATTCTAAAATTTATTTATAGAAAAATTTAAAAAAATGTTCACAGCATATCAAATAAAAGTAAATAATTTAAAGTATAAGATGTAAATATAATCCTGTTTGTGTTTATACTCAGAAATATATCAACATATTTTTGTTATTTAATCTTGGATGTACAGAATATGTGGTCTTAAATGTTATTATTATAGTAAAACTCATAATAAGATGACATAGTGTTTAAATTTAGAATTATTATTCAATTTGAATAAAACAATGTATACAATGAATAAAAGAACAAATGCCAAGTAGTATTTGAATCAGGGAAAGCAATTAGCAAATAATTTCAACAGTGAATATTTATTCCACTAATAGGGTTAAACATTTGTTTAAAGATGATGACCTAGTTTCATTAACATCATCATTGCATGTAAACAGTGTGAATATTCTCACAAATATTGTAGAATTACAAACATTTTTAAACCTCACAGTAGGACTCTGTAATCATGACAGAAGTTCCTTCTAAAATGAACAGTATTTCTTTCCCAATAGAACCACAAGTAGACAAATGAGGATACTATGAATAATCACGGCTTCCATAAAACAGCAGTAATGTTAATTTAGTATAGTTTAAGAATTTTATCTCTTGAGGAAATTTCTGAGACAAAACAAAGAGTATTTGCCTGGAAGCCATTGCACAGTACAAAAAGTGGGATAAATATTTTAGTATCAGAATAAGAAATGTAGCGTTTGCCAATTTTTTAACCAGCACATTCATTTTTGAAACTTTGTTAACATGAAACTTTTATTGAAGTTTAAAATTATATATTCCTTTTGACTTTAGAGAAATGAGACTAGAATATGGATTTTCATGGAAACTTTACTTTGTTAATTATATATGTGTGAATAAACATAAATTGTATTTGTTAGAATTTTGAAAAGTAAAAAGAAAGTAATTTAAAGGATAAATTGTGTGTCCTTCCTTTCTCTGTTGCAAATTGTTTTCTTTTAAATTCACATGATGTTAAAGAGAGGTTGCTCTTAGAGAAAACATAAATTTAATTATAATACACTGATATAAAAATAGAAATTTGCTAAGCAAGGATTTTTATTGATAAAGTGAATATTAAATTAGAAGATTAATATGTATATTAGTTGAATGCTGAAGAATAGCACCCCTAAGTGGCAAAAGTAATATTTCCTCTTCATTTCATAATAAAATTTTATTTAACCTTTTGTATTATTTCATTATTTTGATCATTTCCTTGAAAAACAAAAAATGGAAGTGCACCATTTAGAAAAACAATTTTTTTTTTTTTACCATCAACAACTATGAAGGATTTGCAATTTCCCTACTTGTAATCTAATCAATTGGCCTACTACCATTTCTTTGTTGGTGACAGAAGATAGGAAACTCCTGGATCAGAGAAAAAGGATATTATTACTAAGAGAAATAGCAATAGATACAGTATCAGCATTGTGGGTTTCATTTTCTGGAGCCTTGATTCCCATAGAGTGATATGAAGAGGATCCCTGCACACTCACTAAGTGGAATTACATAGGAGAAGCCTTGACCTTAGGCAATCCAGACTTTTTGTTCTGTAGAGTAAAGCATACCCACCTTTCATTCTGGAGGGAGACACCTCTATCTTCCAAGTTCTTTACTATAAAAACATCCTCATAAAGATAAGCTACGTTAAAGATAATCAGTACCTCTGATCACAAAAAGTGCTGAAAAATTTTCTCCGAACTCCTATAAATTGAAAAACAATATCATTAAGATTTTGTATTCTACAATTTAATTCATTAAGTATGAGTCTACCATTTGGGGAAAAATCATTAATATTTAATCAACATATCCGTATTTGTTCTAAGTTCATATTTTTAAACTATTACATTTACAGATTTCATAGATAAATTCCTTTTATATTTTACATTCATTTTTCATTGTTAGAATATAATAAAAAATTTTATAATACATGCATGATGGAAATTTGGCAGAATAATATAAAGCAGACCATAAGACTGGGTGTCAGAATATGTGAAATATTGGCCAACTCCAACATTAACTAAGAATGTGTCCTTTGATAAGTTACAGAATAAAACTGTGTTATTTTATTTATCTATAAAACATGAAAAATAGAATAGATGATCTCTAAGGACCTTTTAACATCAAGAGTTAATAAAAATATAAAGTATGCTGGAAGTTTATGCAAAGATTGCAATTTTCTTTTTTCCCCCAATTTAACTTGTTTCATTTCAACTCAGTGAAATTGTATTGTACATAAGTAGGCCAGTATGAATACATAAAGGAGGAAAATATGAACATTTTCCTTGAGGAAATTTAATATATGGGGAAACAGAGCTGCCATATAATTGTGCAGGTTGTGTATCACATAAAGCTAGACTGTTATGTGAATGGAATTCCCTATAATTGTGCATTATACAACCTGAGCAACTATATAAACCATTCTATATTGGCTTTCTATTGTTGTCTAACAAATTACCATAAACTTAGTAGCTTAAAGCAACACATTTGTTGCCTCACACTTCCTGGTTCTGAAGTCCGTTCCTGGCTTAGCTGGATCATCTATTTCAGGGTTAATTACAGAGCTGCAATTAAAATGTTACTTGGATCATGTTTCCATCAGAAGCTCAATTGAAAAAAGATGTTTTCAAGTTCTGTTGGTTTCTTGGCAGAAATCATCTCCTTGTGGTTGTAAAACAGAGGTCCCCATGTTCTTGCTGTTTGTTGATTGGGGTTCATGCCAAGCTCCTAGAGGTCCCAGTAGTTTCTTGCCATTTGATCTTCTCCATAATCCCTCTCACAACAGGCAGTTTACTTGTTCAAGGCAGCAAAGGAGAAGGTCTTTACATCCATTCTGTTAAGACAGAATCTTCTAAAAGATAACTTACTCTCAAGAGAGTGATATTCCATAAGTTTACACTTGTAGTATAATCTAATCAATGGATGACTTCCCCTCACCTTGGCCATATCTTATTTGTTAGAAGGAAGTCAGAGGTCCCACCCATAATCAATGGGAGAGACACAAAACAGGACAATTAACAAGCAGGGATTATTGGGAGAGGGGAGTCAACCTAGAGTCTGCCCATCTCAGAGCCCTAACAGGTAAAAATAGAACTAAAGGAAAAGTACATGTGTTATTGATATTGAGAGTCTATGGCAAAATACCCTTGAATATAATAAGTGTGAAATATTGTTGATATTAGTTTAAAGGAAGTTTATATTCATAAAACACAAGGTGGTATGATATAAAAACTGGTCTGATAAGCACATAAAGAATGAAGCTAATATTTTCTTTGATGTGAAAATAAAAAGAGATAGTACATGAAACTAGACTGTTAAATTGACTTGATTAACAAATATAGTAAACATAAAGTTACTGCATATGACAAGCATTATTATGCTTTCATGCCCATGATAATAGCTTATGCAGCAACCACAGTGTCTCAAATGAATTATCAGTATTAGAAAGTACTCTGGTTAAGTGAGAGGCAAAGGTGCAAAGGCAATTCAATGGAAAAGGGATAATCTTTTCAATAAAATATCCTGGAACATTTGTGTGCCCATATCCAAAAAATGAACAGTACAAATTGTAAAATGTAACACTATAGAACTTTTAGAAAAAAACAAACAAGAGAATATATGTGACCACAGCTTCAGTGATCCATTTTTAGATGTAATATTAAAAGTCCAATACATTTTTTTTAAATGAATGCTATCAAAAATACATAAACAATTCAACATAACAAAATTAAAATAAAACCTTTGCCTTCAGAAAGACACTGTTAAAAGAAATAAAAGCAAAGTCACAAACCACACAATAATATTTGGAACTTCATATATGATAAATAACTCATCCACAATATATAAAGATCCCTCTAAAATAATCAATGAGAAAATAAAAGAAAAATAATAAAATGTGGGCAAAGCATCTGAACAGACTCTTTAAAAAAGATGTATAAGTGGCAAATAAGTATGTAAAAGAGGCTCAATATCATTTATCATTAAGGAAATGTGAATTAAAAACACATTGTGATGACAAGTACTCACCTATTTGAATGATTAAAATACAAAACACAGAGAATAATAAATGCTGATGAAGAGGCAGAGCAAAATAAATTACCATTACTGGCTATAGGAATGCAAAATGACACATCCTCTTTGGAAGACAGTTTGGTAGTATCTTATGAGTTTGAACATAGACTTATATGACCCAGCAATTGTACTCTTATGTAACAAGAGTATATTGGGAATTATGTTAACAGAAATCCTGTATATGACTGTTTACAACAGCTTTATGCATAATAATTACAAACTGGAAGCAATCAAGATGTTCCTCAACAAATAAATTAATAAACAGTATATCTATACAATGGAATATTATTCAGAAATATAAAGGGACTGAACTATTAATTCACAGACCCATATGTCTTAATTTAAATGCAATTTGCTAACAGAAGGAAGCCAGATACAAAAGGTTACATATTGTGTTTTCATTCACATGGTATTCTAGATGAAGCAAAACTATAGAGATGAAAGAAAGATTCAGAACTTCCCTGAAGAGTTGATTGTCTATAAAAGGAATACACAGTGGAATTATTAGGGTGATGAATTGATAACTTCTCTACATTTCTAAAACAGCATACAATTGTTCATCACAAAGAGTGTAGTTTAACACATAAAAATTAAAAGTGCACACAGGATAATGAGGATCACATGATGCAATCTATACCGTCACAGATTAATAGAATTCTCTCATGCATTGATGACATGATCTCATTGAAAGACATGGTGAGAAAGAAGCTGACCTGTATAACTTTGGAATAATGTTGATTTGACTGGAAATTCCAATGCCAAAGGCAAACAGAACTCTGTACTCTAGGTGGTAAATTATTTTTCTCACCTGAGTTGAATTTAACAATTCTGAAAGTACTGTCTGTGGATTAGTGTTGAGAAAAGGAAATAAATGGAGGATGATGAGAGACAGTTTTCTCACTGTAAGAAAAAAAAAAATTAGGAATAAGCAGTAGAGGAAGATTCAAATAAACTGTCAAAGTGCAGTAAAGTCAGAGATATCATTATACATCAATCTTAAGTTTAATATACACACAGATATATAGATGACATGATAATTATAAATATGTGTGTAAGTGTGAGTTTTTATATTTAGATATATTTCCTACTTCTGTCTGTTAAGACTGTCTAAAAGCAGTAACACACCAGCAGCAACAAAAATACCCAGACCTCAGATCCTGTTTTCTAAATACTATCCTACAGTAAACAGATCATGGTTCATGGAAAAATGGCTGATTCTAGTACTGGTGAAAGGAAAATGCAAGATGAATCTAGAGCATTTTGTAGTACCAGAAAGCGGGACATTTCCTCAATAAGCAGAGTTGGAAAGGTGAAGAGAATATGAGGACCAACATGAAAGGGTTCCCAGTGACCAAAACTTGAGCGATTTGTGCAGTAAAATAAATTTTCTAGTGTTGGGTTATTACATTCTGTTAGTTTTCTATGAATGCTGTGATAACACACATTTAGAGGCTTAAAACAACATAAATCATCTTACAGTTCTGTGGGTCAGAAGTCCAACAAAATGCTCATTGGCTGAAAACTGAGGTGTTGGGAAGGTTGTATTATTTTCAGAGACTCTAGGGGAAAATCTGTTTCATTGACTTTTCCAAAGTTTTGAGGTCATTCACTTTCCTTGACAAGTGGCCTCTTTCCTCCATTTTCAAAGCCAGCAGTGTTGCATTCCAGGGACTATTCTTCCTAAGTCTTATCTTCCTCTGACCACAGTCAGGAAAAAGTACTCTACTTTTAAGAACTTGTATGAGAGGAATAAGCTCACCAAGATAATTCAGGATAATCACTTCTTTTCAAGGTACTCAACCTTAACCACGTTTGCAAAGTCTCTTTTGTCATGTAAAGTAACGTTCACAGGTTCTAGGAATTAGGACCTGGACTTATTTGGGGAGCCATTATCCTTCCTATAATTAACATAAAATATAAAATAAACATGCACAATTCCATACTGATATAAATAAATATATAAATACATAGGTGATAAGGGACAGATCTTTCTTATACAAGAATTTCAAATAATAAATGTAGGTATGCCCCTCGCTAAGACGTAGAGCCTTTTGGTGAGCTAGACAAATAGTGACTGATTTCTAAAGAATAAATTATATATAGGAGGAAATAATAACTGTAGAATAGAAAAGCCTGTCAAACCTTAACCAAGTGATCAAATATAACATCATTAGTTGTAAGTCAGATTTTTATCATATGTACCCTGATATGATATGTAGAGAAGACATTTCACCTCCATGGTAGTCTTCCCCAATATTCATAACTCTAATCTAATTGTGAGACATATGAGAAAAATTCAGATTGAGAGCACTTTACAGAATATCTGACCAGTACTCACCAAAACATTCATGTTCACAAAAAATGAAGAAAGACTGAGAAACTGTCACAGAGCAAAGGAGATGAGGGGGACAATATAACTAAATGCAAAGTGGTATCCTGGAATGGATCATAGTTTCTATTGAAACATACTCTGCCTGTTAAGATAATAACAATAGCTACCACCAATCATGTGCCAGCCATTGCTGAAGCACTTTACATGTTCTAGTTCATTTAATGTTCACGACAATCCAATATATCCCCATTTTATAAATGGGGAAACCCGATCAATGTTATGATACTAACAAATAGCAGGGTTGGGTTTGTATGTAGGATGTTTGACTTGGAGGGTAGGTGCCTTTTATCGTTTGGCTACACTGCCTCACTCACAAATGAAGGAAATTTGTCCCGCTGCTATGGAAGTGTAGCTTACTCCCAGTACATCCCACTCTCCTCTGTCTTCTGGTAAAGGCATTTCCAGCCACAACCTCTAACCTGTAATTATTTTTTTCACAACAGCCTTATTGAAAAAGAGTTTGCATATCATAATAATCTTCATTTTTAAAGTATACAGTTCTGTTATTCTAATATATTAACAAAAAAACATCTCCACTATCTAATTGTAGAACATTTTAATCCCCCTCAAAAGAAAGTCCATTGAGCTCACAGTCATTCACCATGTTCTGTTCCCCACCACAAGCCTCTGGCAATCTGTAATCTATCTGTGTCTCTATGGATTCTGCAACACTGGACATTTTATAAAAAATATAATCATACAATGTGTGGTGTTGGGCAGTTGGCTTTTTTACTTGGCAAAATGTTTTTAAGATTCATTCGTGTCATAGTATTAGTATTTTACTCAGTCTTTATTGCCAGTTAATATTCCATTGAATGTATATACAATTGAATATTGTTCATTCATTCATCAGTTCATGGACATTTGAATTGTTCCCACTCTGGCTTTTCTGAATAAGACTGTTATTAATATTCACGTACAAGTTTTGTATGCAAATATATTTTAATTTGTCTTGATATATAATTGGAAATTAAATCACTGGGTCATATGGTAACTCTGTTCAACAATTTGTTGAATGGCCAAACTGTTTTTGCCAATATAGCAGTACTAATTTGCAGTTCTACCATCAATGTATGAAATTTCCAATTTGTCTACATCCTTGCCCCTATCATTGTACTTTTGATTGTAGTCATGTAGTGGGCACAGAGTGGTATACTATCAAGGGTTTGATTTTCATTTATCTAATGATTAATGATGTTAAGCGTCTTTTAGTTTGCTTATTGGTTATTTGTATACATTCGTAGGAGAAATGCCTATTCAAATTCTTTGCTAATTTTTAATAAGGTTAATTGGACTTCTACTGTTGAGCTGTATGACTTCCTTTTATATTCTACATACACATCCATTACCACATATATAATTTGCACATGTTTTTCTTCCATTCTTTGGGTATCCTTTTCACTCACTTTTTTTTTTTTTTTTTTTTTTTTCGATACCCGGGCCTCTCACTGTTGTGGCCTCTCCCGTTG
>NW_020175414.1:1486997-1491671 GCF_003031525.2 Neophocaena asiaeorientalis asiaeorientalis | reverse complement strand
TTCCCTTTTTTTGGTTTTTTTTTCCCTCCCTTTTTTTTTTTTTTTTTTTTGCAGTACTCGGGCCTCTCACCGTTGTGGCCTCTCCCGTTGCGGAGCACAGGCTCCGGATGCACAGGCCCAGCGGCCATGGCTCATGGGCCTAGCCGCTCCGTGGCATGCGGGATCCTCCCAGACTAGAGCACAAACCCGTGTCCCCTGCATCGGCAGGTGGACTCCCAACCACTGCACCACAAGGGAAGCCCATTCACTCACTTTCTTGATGGTGTTCTTTAAAGCACAAATATGTTTTATTTTGATACTATTGTAAATAAAATTGTTTCTTCATTTCATTTTCAAGTTATTCATTACTACTGACAGAAGTCTATTGGTTATGTATATTGATTTTATATCCTACAAGCTCACTGAACTAATTTATTAGTTTTAGTAAGTTTCATGGATTGCTTATAATTTTCATTATACAAGATCTATCATCTAAAAATAGAGATAATTTTACTTCTTCCTTTCTAATATGGATGCCTTCTTTTTATTTGTCTAATTGCCCTGACTAGAACCTTCAGTACAAAGTTAAATACAAGTTTAAAGAGAGAACATTTTTGTCTTATTCGTAATCTTTGGGGGAAAGTTTTGACCTTTCACATTAAGTATGTTGTTAGCTGTTTTTTTTTTTTTTAATTTTTTTTTATGTCCTTTATGCAGTTGAAGGAGTTCCATTTCATTACTACTTTGCTGGTACTGAATTTTATAAAATGCTTCTCTGTGTATAAGATGATCATGTGGTTTCTGCTTTTTATTATACCAATATATTATATAAATTGATTTTGGGGTGTTAAGACTACCTTGCATATCTAGGATAAATCCCATTTGGTCATTGCCATACTTCTCCAGAAAAACAGAATCAATAGGATGTGTGCATGTATATAGAGAGGGAGGGAAAAATGTATGCTAAGGAGTTGGTTCATGTGATTTTGGAGGCTGACAAGTCTAAAATCTACAGATTAAGCTGGCAGGCTGGAGACCCAGGCAAGAACTGAAGTTTGAGTCTGAAGGCAATCAGTTGGCATAATTCTCTATCCCTCAGTGGAGGTTAGTCTTTTTTCTATTAAAGCCTTCAATTGATTGGATGAGGCCCATCTGTATTATGGAGGTTAATCTGCTCTACTCACAGTTTACAGATTTAAATGTTAATCTCATTTTTAAAATACCTTCATAGAAATATTTAGAATAATGTTTGACCAAATATCTGGGTATCATAGACAGCCAAGTTGGCAAATAATGTTACTCAATGCAGTCAATTTGTATAATATCTTTGTATACGGCTTTAGTTTACTAGTATTTGGCAGTAGGGGACATTGTATCTGTATTCATAAGGGATATTGGTTTCCACTGTGTTCTTGTTATGCATTTGTCTGGTTTGATGTCGGAATAATAATGGCCTCACAGAATGAGACATGCTGTGTTCCTTCCTTTTCTATTTTTTATTAGAGTTTATGAATGGTTAGTATTAATTCCGCCTGAGCTTTTCTTTATGACAGTTGTTTTAATTACTAATTTTATCTCTTTACTTTTTATAGCTCCATTCAAGATTTTTTTTTTCTTTTTTAAAATAACATCATTTTTGGCAGTTTGGTTCCTTCGGGGAATTTTCCCATTTCAAATAGCTTATGTATAGTGTTGGCATAAAATTGTTCGTTGTATTTCCTTATACTACTCTTTATTTCTGTGAATTCAGTAGTTATGACTCATCTTTTATGTATGATGTTTATAATTTGAGTTTTCTTGATTTTTTAAATTTCCCTAATGATTTCCTATTCTCTAATTCATTTATTTGCATTCATTGTTTTTATTTTCTTCCTTCTGTATAGTTTAGGTTTCATTTGTTCCTATTCTTCTAGTTTCTTAAGATGAAAGTTTATATTATTGATTTGAGGTCTTTATTTTTTATTTTTTAATATAGATAGCTACAGGTATAAATTTCCCACTGAGCTCTTATTTAGTTGCATCTAGTGTGTTTTGGTATGTTATGCTTTCCTTTAATGTATCACAAAGTATTTTCAAATTTCCCCTGTGCTTTCCTTTGTGTGTGTGTGCTTTCTTTTGACACATCAATTATTTATGAATGTGCTGTTTAATTTCCACATATTTGTGTATTTCTCATGTGTCCTTTTCTTATCAATGTCCAGTTTAATAGCATTTTGGACAGAATATACTTTTATGATTGCAATCCTTTTATTTTTATTGTGGTATTTCTGTGGCTTAAAAGCTGCCCTCTGTCAGACTCTCTGAATTGTACGTGTGAACATCTCCTTAGTTGATTTCAGGTAAAAAAGAAACATCTAGTCCTTCCTCACAAGAAGAGGTTGGAAAATTACACAGCACCTCAATATCTCCCCTTCAGGATGCTCTGATTCCATCTCTTATTGGCAGAAGGTAGCTGATGGACTATTAGTGACAGAACATTTTAGAGCAAAATTTTTTTTCGTGTTTTAAATTAATTTTGAATTTGGTAGTAGCATTTTCTTTTCTTATTAAAAGATTTCCTTTTGACTTCAGACTACATAATTTGAATTCCCATAAATATATTATTATCATCATTAAGATTTTCAAAAGGTGTTAGCAGTTTTCATTCCCCTTTAAGGTAGCCAGTATATTACATAAAGAAACCTTTGGAAAATCACTTTTTTAAAGTTTTAGAATAAAGCTTTGGAGAAACTCCTACAATGACCAAAAAAAGGAGGGAAGAGAAATATTATGAGAAAGAGAAAAAAGGAAGAAGGGAAATGGAAAGAAAAGAATCAGAAACTACCTTTACCATAAAGATCAGAAGTTTAAGAAGCCTAAAGTTACCTGCAAAAAGCAAAGAAGTCAAGAATGAGTTATCATGTGAAAGCAACTGGCAAATCATAGACCTGACCTGGAAATATAAATATTTTGTTCAAATTAAAATAGTTTTAATGCTACTGTTTTTGTTTGTCTCTAATCTATGGAAAGTTAGAGAGCTAGTTAAGCAAAAAAGTGGTTTTGATCTAATAAATTTTCACATATATAAAAACAAAAAACTTTAGCAATTCAGCATTTAAGTAAGTAATTAATCTTGAGCTTGAGGATAAAAAATGATTAAGAAGTATTTATTTCTAGAAGAGCTTAAAGTTTAATATTAGTGTATAGATGCATGTATAATTATTTTGAAAACTATTCTGAGTGCTATTATAAAAGTGTATGAAGTTTTTGTGTGTTTGGTGAACAGATAATTTATTAGCAGTACCTAGATGGGACAATAATCATAAAATGAGGATAGCCAGGTAAATCTGGGTCCAAACATGAGAATAAATTGGTTAAACACAATCAAAGAAATATAAGTATATAAATAACCAAAATTCTATTGTTTAGAGGAAAGATGTTGATCAGAACAGGGATAATGGTGCACTATCTCCTTATATTAGAGAGTATTTGATGGACAATTTTCATTTGTAAAAAGAAATATAAATACTCAAAACATATCTAGTGAGAAAAGAATAGAAACTTTCTATAAATGGATTAATTAGTTTCAATGAATATTGTAACGCTCTCAAAAATTGCATGTCACTTTTCATCTGAGAGTCTCAACATACTTATAGTGATATTAAAAGATGATAAATATGAAGAGGAAGTATAAGTTCAAGTTTACGTAAAAAATTTTAAATTTTACTGTCTTGTATTTCTGGGAAAAAAATTTTTTTTTTTGCTACATCGATATCTGTTCTGTGTTTCATTTTGGTTTTTTTTTGTTTGTTTTCTCCCCCATGATACTTTTTTAGTTACTCTTTAGGTTAGTGAATTAGTCCTATAAGATATATCAGAACAGCTAATTTATAAAGAGTTATATTGCTTAAAAACAATAAAAGTATCAATTGAAGATACTTTCACGTCCCTTTACCACTTATAATTATGCAGAACTTGTGCAGGTTGACCTAGGTTTATACCATAGATTTTATTTTATGTAAAACTGGATTGTAAAAAAAGCAATACTTTTTTTTCTATTTTAATACCTACAGAATTGGGCTTCTCTTACATTTCAGGACCACGATACTGATGACAACAGAGAGACATGAATTATTATCCTTTTTCTCATGCTTTCCTTCTTAACAAAAGTGATGGGATTTGCTTGAGAGTCTAGATTTATTTATGACATTTATTTTTGCTTAAATGTTTTGGTACATTAACTACAGGATTTATGATTACTTCCACATTCTGTAGCAAATCTGATGTCCATCCTCAACATTGCTCTGTTGAATTAAGCCATTGATTTAAATTATACAGTGTACATAATCTTTTTTCTGAAAGTCCAAATTTGTTTTAGACTTATACTTGTTTGGGTACATAATCACACAATATATGGCTTTGGGGAATAAAATAACAAGTATATTTAAAGCTCTTACTTTGAGTTGACTATGTACATATCCTACCAAAGAAAGTTAGTCTTCATGAGAGCTATCTATAAGCAACCATCTTCTCTCTAATGTCAAGCAACAAGATATATTTCCTCATTAGATATTTGATCAACACAGAAGGACTTACTTAGAAAGTTTATTTCATGATGAGATTAGAAAACTTGCAATTTCTATCATGCATGCACTACATAAAAAGCTACAAAGAGTGTCCCTAGTCAGTTAATTGTGTTGGGGGTCCCACAACCTA
>NW_020175414.1:1443875-1486951 GCF_003031525.2 Neophocaena asiaeorientalis asiaeorientalis | reverse complement strand
AAAAAGCTACAAAGAGTGTCCCTAGTCAGTTAATTGTATCTAAAGCTTCACAACCTTTGTAGAATGGTTATTTTTAAAGGGTGCATATGGAAACTGCAAGTGACATTGATATTTTCAGGTGTTTCTTTGTTTTCCCATTTAATCCTCAATAATATGCAATAGATTGCTGGGCATTTGGTTAATCAAGTGTTATTTTTGGCCTCTGTCTCAGTGTTTCATTGGGAGGTTTCCATTCTAATCAAAATAAATAAGCTGTTTAATACCAAAAGTGATCTTATAGACAGATCCTAAAAATGGTAAATGAGCAACATGTCCAAAAACTGTTCTGTTCTAATTTAAAATCATTACAGCACTGGAGTCCTGACATGAAGCTATTTGTTATAATTTCTATTTGGTTGGTGTATGCTACTTCAGGTATTTCTTCTTTGATTTGACTTTATTTAAAATTATTAACACAATAGTTATAATAGTTACATTTATATTTACAACTTTACTCTGAAAAAAATATGGCACAAAGAAAACAATTTCTATTTTATTATTTGATTTCACAGTTGATAAATTGGTACTTGGGTGTTTTAGTAATTATGGGTTTTTTAAACAATTTCTATAATTTATCACATTCATTATATATTAACTTTTCCTAGACATGTAAGGACAATGGGACTTTGTTTCTTTTGTAATTCAAATTTATCCCCGCAACACCAAGCAAACAAACAACTACAACAAAAATTTGGTTATCAAGAAAAGATTTTTGAATATTATTTTTAATTTTAACTGTTTAAGATTTCACTAAAACTTTCCTTATTTTCATTATTAAGAAGGTAGTTGGAAGAATTTTACCTCTCTTTAACTGCCTAAAGGAATTTATATAGGGAGCCTGGCCCAGGAAGAGAACAACCACCAGAAATGACCACAAATGGGTTAGGTGTAGTAAGCTGAGGGGAGCTCAGCAGGGCCTATTTGTTCCAAGTTCTCTCTGTATCCTGTTGTCTCTGAAAATATTGACAAACCTTTGTGTACCAAATATTTGCTCTTCCCTTATTCCTATGAATTTTCTTCCTTCCCTTTGAAGCTCCAGACCCCTACCCCTTTCCCCTAGGTTCAGGATGGCATATAAGCCTCAGTTGCCTGGCTGTCTGGGAGACTCTCATGTCTGTGTGGGGATTCTGTACATATGAAATCAAATTTTTCCCCCTTTACTCTGTCTTATGTTAATTTAATTATTAAACCACCCAAAAGAAACTAAAAGGGTAGAGGACAAATTTTCCTCCCCTACACAAGGACATAAATCTATATTGCTGTATTCAAGCTTGAGGCTAGAGATAAAAAGCTCTGTTCTGACCCTAAATTCTGATCAAAGAGTTAAACTAGGACTTATTCTCTGTCAAGGACCAATTTAGCCTTCATTTTCCTTATCTGTGAAATGGAGCTGAAAATGTATTCCTTTTTATACCTTTTTTTTCCCCCTATATATACCTTTTTTTAGATATTTGTTTAGAGGAATAACTTAGACAATGAATAAAATTATTTTATTAAATTCAAAGTATTTCCCAGTTATTTATTAATTATAATGACCAATTTTAATTTATGATTATACTAGGCATTCAATAAATTTTTCAAGTCAATCTTCTACCACTTTTTTTTTCTTAAATAATAGACTATATTATAAAGTAGTTTTAGGTTTTACAGTAAAACTGAGGAGAAAGTACAAAAAGTTACCACAGACACATTCCCTCTCTCCACCCTTGGTTTCCTCTATTACTAACATCTTCTATTGTTGTGGTGAATTTATTACAACTGATGAAACAATATTGATGTTTTCTTATTACCTAAAGCTAATGCTTTACATGAGAATTTGTTCCTTATATTTTACAGTTTTGTCGGTTTTACCAAAAGCATAATGCTATGTATCTATAATTACAAGTACCATGTAGAATAAATTTATTGCCCTAAAAACCCCTGTGCTACCCTTATTTACTACCACCACCCAGAAATAACTCTTAGCAAACACTTATCTTTTTACTGTCCCTATAGTTTTGCCTTTTTGTGAATGTCATATAGTTGGACTCACCCAAGAAGGCCACAGCCTTTTTTTTACTGGCTTCTTTTACTTAACAATATGTATTTAAGCTTCCTCTACATATTACTTCATTCTTTATCATTGAATAATATTACATTGTATGGATTACCACAGTTTGTTTATATCCATTCACCTTTAAAAGGAAATCTCAGTTGCTTCTAATTCTTGGTTAATATGTATAAAGCTGCTATAAATATCAGTGTGAAGGTTTTCATGTGGACATAGTTTTAACACATTTGCATAAATTTATCTAGGAGTGGATTGCTAGATTTTATAATAGGACTATGTTTCCTTTTCTGAGAAGCTGTTGAACTGTCTTCTAAAGTAGCTTTATTATTTGTATCTTTAGAAGCAAGGGATGAGATTTCCTGTTGTTCCATTTCTCCACCAGCATTTGATATTGTCAGTGTTTTGGATTTTAGTGCAGTGATATCTCATTGTTTAACTTGCAATTTCCTAATATATATGATACTGACATTGAGAGCATTCATGTAGGCTTATTTGCCATCTATGTATCTTCTTTGGTGAGGTGTTTGTTAAGATCCTTTGCCTATGTTTTAATTAGGTTGTTTGTTTTCTTATTGTTGATTTTTAAGTCTTCATGTATATTTTGGATACAAGTACTTTCTCAGAGCTATGCATTAAAAGTATTTTCTTCCAGTCTGTAGCTGGCCTTCATTCTCTTAACAGTGTCTTTACAGAGCAATGTAAACTGAAAACTCATTGTCAAACTCAAGTTCATCTATATTGTCTACTATGTTATATTCTAGAAGTTTTATAGTTTTACATTTACATTTAGGTCTATGATCCACTTTGAGGTTTTTTGTTTTTGTTTTTTTTTTGAGATTGTAACATTTGCATCTAAGTTCACTTTCTTGCATTTTGATGCCCAGTTGTTTTAGCACCATTGGTTGCAAAGACTATCCTTTCTCTATTGAAATGCCATTACTAATTTGTCAAAAATCAATTGACTATATTATGTGTAGGTGTATTTCTGTACTCGATTCCATTCCATTGATCTGATTGTCTACGTCTTCACAAAAAGCACACTGTCTCAATTACTGTAACTGTATAATGTCTTGAAGTAAGGTAGTGTCTGTCCTTGAATTTTATTCTTCTCCTTTAATATTGTATTTCTTATTTTGGGACTTTTTATTTTCCATATAAACTTTAGAATCAATTTAATGATATTCACAAAGTAAAACTTGCTGAGATTTTGACTGGGATTGCCTTGAATTTATAGATCAATTTGGGGAGAACTAATATCTTAATTGTGGACACTTCTTAACTGTGAAATATCTCTAATTATTTAGTTTTTTGAGTTTTGACATCAGTTTTATAGTTTTCCTCATATATATTTTGAGAATACATTATTAGATTTATATCTAAGAATTTCAACTTTGAGGATGTTAATTAAAAGGTTGTTGTGCTTTTAACTTAAAATGCCAGTTGTTCACTGCTTGTATATAGGAAAGAAATTGATCTTTCTGTATTAACTTCTTGTCCTGCAGCCTTGCTATAATGGTTTATTAGTTCAAGAAGATTTGTGTGTGTGTGTGAAATATCTGGGACTCTGTCCATTGACAATCATGACATCTGTGAATAAAGACAGATTCATTTATTCCTTCACAATCTGTATATGTATATTTCCTATTGTTTTCTTAATGTATTAGATAGAAAATTTATTACAGTGTTGAAATATTGAGTAGAAGTAGTTAGGGAAACATTCTTTCCTTTTTTCTGAGCTTAGCAACAAAACATCTAGTTTATCACCATTAAGTATAATGTAGTAGTTGATTTTTTGTAGATATTTTTATAAACTTGAGGAAATTTGCTTCTATTACCAGTTTGCTGAGATTTTAAAACCAAGAATGGGCATTAGCTTTTGTCAAATGTTTTTTCTGTATCTACTGATGTAACCATATGACTTTTCTTCTGAGCCTATTGATATAATATATTGCATTAATTTATTTTTGAATGTTGAACTAGCCTTGTATATTTGGTAAAATACCACATGGTTGTAGTGTGTACTTATTTTTATACATGGTTGGATTTGATTTGCTAATATTTTATTGAGAATTTTGCACCTACTATCATAAGATAGTTTTCCTTTCTTGCAATGTCTAGTTTTGGTATGAGAGTAATGCTGACCTTATAAATGAGTTAGGAAGTGTTCCCTCTGCTTCTGCTTTCTGGAACAGATTATAGAAAATTGTGTATCTTTTGCTCTTTAGTGTTTGTTAAAATTCACCAGTGAAACCATTGGGGCCTGGTGCTTTCTGATTTAGATTGTTATTATTTATATTTAATTTCTTTAATAGACACAGATTTTTTTCAGATGATCTATTTGTCCTTGTGAGTTTTGGTAACTTGTATGTTTTTATGAATTGGTATATTTAATTTAAGTTATTGAATTTGTGGCAATAGAGTTGGTCAGCGTATTCCCTTATTACCCATTTACTGCCCTTGGCATCCGCTACTCCATGGTCTTGCTGCCTCAGTGTCCGTTTTTGGCCAAGTAGCCTGCATTGACCTTAAACTGACAGTAGCCCCTCATGCAAGCACAGGCCATAGATAGCAGTCTGCAGTCACAAACAAATGTAAGTTCCTGATATGATTTTCCCAACAGCCCTTGTGATTAACAGTCTCCCATGCCTCCCAACACCTTATTCATATCCACCCCTTTGATAAGACCCCTGTGGGGTTTACCAAAATCCTTGCTCTTTTTGTTTGAATTGACCAGTCTGGTCTTCGTGCTAGACTGCAAAATACTTCCTACAGACCCTAGTAAAGACATATGTCCCAAGTCCTATCTCTGTCTGCACTCTACCTTGACCTCCTCACGTGGACCTTCTAGGTATGCCAGGACCTATGAACAATAAACTTCTCTATTTCAAGTCTTTTATGGTCTGTTGTTGAACTGCAACAACACAACATCCAGCACACTGTGTTCCACTTAACAAGTGCTAATTTGACAAATTCACAACAAACTAGCTTTTTGTTTTGTTGATTTTTTCTATTGTTTGCCTGTTTTCAATGTCACTGATATCCATTCTGAATTTTATTATTTATTTTCATCCACTTCCTTGGATTTAATTTGTTTATTTTTTAAATTTTTTTCATAATGTGGAAGCTTAGATGATTGGTTTTAGATCTTTCTTCATTCTAATATTGCATTTTATGATGTAAATTTTCCTCTATACACTATTGCCATATCACACAAATTTTGATGTTTTATTTTTATATTAATCAGATAAAAATATTTTAAATTCCACTTAATACATTTTTTTGACACAGTGTTTTTTAGAAGTGTGATGTTAATCTCAAAATACTTTGGGATTTCTAGCTTTTTCTCTATCATTAATTTCTACTTTAATTCCATGTGGTCTGAGCACATACTTTGTATCATATCTCTTATTTTAAATGTGCTAAAATGTGTTTCATGGTCCAGAAAGTTACACATCTTGGTGAATGTTCAATGTGACGTTGAGAAAAATATGTGTTCTGCTGTTCTTTGATGAAATATTCTATAAATGTCAATTAGCTGCATTTGGTTTATAATACTGTTCAATTCAACTATATCCTTACAGATTTTTTGCGTGCTGGTTCTGTTGAAGCATCCAACTATAAGCGTGGATTTTTCTATTTCTCCCTGTAGTTCTATCAGTTTTTGCCTCATGAATTTTGATCTTGATGCTATGTTTTTCCATACATATACATTAAGGATTGTCATATTGTCTTGGAAAATTGACTCTCTTATCGTCATGCAATGACCCTCTTTATCCTATAATGAATTCTTTATTAGCCAAACAGTTTATATTTTAAAAATACAAATTTCCTGATATAACCTATATGTGTGTTAAATAGTCATTGAAATATTACAAGATTTTAGAAAACAGGTTAATAAAACTTTATACTTATTTGCATAGATTACTTCATGAAATAATAAATTTAGTTTGAAACCAGTAGCAAAGGATAGCCACAGCTCCAAATTTCAAATTGGGGTATGTATATAAATGTTATTAGTTAAATTAATGATATGAATTAAATTAATGAAGAAAGAAGAAGAAAGAGGAGGAGGGGGAAGTTTCTTTCCTTCCAATATTCCCATTACATATAATTTATACATTTTGTAATTGTCACACAGTTCTTAGACTGTATGTCATCTTTTTAATTAATTGTTCTTTCTCTTTGCATTGCAGCTTTTGAAGTTTCTATGGACATATCTTCAAGCTCACTGATTAGCTCCTTTGCCATGTCCATTTCTGTTATAGAAGTTTTCATTTCTAGAATTTTCTTTTTATGTTTTGTTAGAACTTCCATCTTTTTACTTTCATTATCCATATGTTCATGCATGTTGTCCACTTTTTGCATTAAAACCCTTAGCATATTAATCATAGTTATTTTAAATTTCTGGTGTGATAATTCCAAAAATCTCTGGAATGTCTGAGTTTGGTTCTAAAGCTTGGCTTGTCTCTTCATACTGTGTTTTATGCCATTTAAATGGCAACCTTGTAAATTGTGTTGAAAACTGGGCATGTTGTACGGAGTAAAAGGAAATGAGGTAGATAGGCCTTTCGTGTGAGATTTTATGTTTATCTGGCTAGGGACCAGATTATGTTTTCTGTTTGCTGTAGCTGTGGTGTCAAAGGCTAAACTTTCCTATAGTCTTGTAAATTGTGTTGAAAACTGGGCATGTTGTACGGAGTAAAAGGAAATGAGGTAGATAGGCCTTTCGTGTGAGATTTTATGTTTATCTGGCTAGGGACCAGATTATGTTTTCTGTTTGCTGTAGCTGTGGTGTCAAAGGCTAAACTTTCCTATAGTCTCCATGTTTTAGTCTCCCTTGTTGTCTTTAGGTATACCTAGAGACTCTTTAAATAGGTCTGAGGTTTACAGTTCTTTCAGCAGTAGTCTTCTGTCAAAGCTTATTAGAAGTTTTGAGATTCTCTAACATATTCCTTGTACAGATCAGAAAATATAAGCAAAGGTCCTACACAGTATCTGTGACAAAACTATAGTGAAAAACTATTGGGTTGGCCAAAAAGTTTCTTCAGTTTTTAAGTAAAAATAAAAGACACATTTTTCATTTTCACCAAGAACTTTATTGAACAATGTATTCACCATTTCGTTCCACTACCTTCTGCCATTTTTCAGGTAACTTCATAATTCCATCTTCCCAAAACTTTTTATCTTTTGAGCAAAAACTGTTCCAGGTTCCCTTTACAGTCTTCCAGGGAATTGAAATATTTTTCCATTAGGAGAATTTTGTAAAGACAGAAATAAATGGAAATATGAAGGTGCAATATCTGGTGAATATGGCAGATAAATCAGAACTTCCCAGCCAAGCTGTAATAGTTTTTTTCTCGTCATCAAAGAAACGTGTGGTCTCGTGGTATCCTGATGGAAGATTATGCACCTTCTGTGGATTAATTCCAGGCACTTTTCATTGAGTGTTGCTTTCAGTTGGTCTAATTGGGAGCAGTACTTGTTGTAATTAATCATTTTGTTTTCCAGAAGAATCTCATAATAGAGGACTCCCTTCCAATCCCACCATATACACAGCATCAATTTCTTTGAATGAAGACCGCACTTTTATGTGGTTGGTGGTGGTTCATTTCACTTGCCCCACAATCTCTTCTGTTCTACATGATTCTACAGTATCCACTTTTCATGGCCGTCACAATTTGTTTTTTAAAAAAGGAACATTTTCGTTTTGTTTATGTAGAGAATTGCGTGCGGAAATACAGTCAAGACGG
The DNA here is from genome assembly GCF_003031525.2 of Neophocaena asiaeorientalis asiaeorientalis. Classification (NCBI taxonomy): domain Eukaryota; kingdom Metazoa; phylum Chordata; class Mammalia; order Artiodactyla; family Phocoenidae; genus Neophocaena; species Neophocaena asiaeorientalis. The sequence continues at coordinate 1,479,112 of NW_020175414.1, read as the reverse complement.
TTTCTTTCACTAAGTTATGTGGAACCCAAACATCAAAGCAACTAACATAACCAAGTTAGTGTAAATGATTTTCAGCTCTTGATTTGGATATTTTGAGTATGTCGGCTATCTCCTGCATGGTATAACGTTGATTGTTCTCAATAAATGTCTTGATTTGACTGTTATCAGCTTCAAGTGTACCCAACCATGGATCATCGTCCAGCTAGAAATCACCAGCAAGAAGCTAAGAAACAACGTTTGATATATTCAGTCAGTCACAGCACCTACTCCATACACAGCACAATTTTTTTTTTTGCATTTCAGTTGTGTTTTTATCTTCTTGAAGGTAATAATAAAGCATAATATGCTGAAGATGTTGCTTTTTTTCTTCCATCTTCAATATTAAAATGGCTACACAAAAATTCACCAATTTGGTAAGGTTTTTTCTTTTAATGTATGCTGATATGACAGCTGTCACAATACAATCTAACAAAATTGTTTCCAACGAAATTAAAGACAACTAAACCCTACTAGAGCCATCTTACAGAAAAATACGAACAAATCTTTTGGTCAACCCAATAGTTATCCTGAGTCTTAACTCAGGACTCTTTTCTCCTAATACATAAATTAAATACAGGAGACAGGTAAAAGCATAAGGAGTGTGTGAAACCTTTGTATCTATTCTTATAGCTGTGCTGATAAGAACATCTAAGAAGAAAGACAGTGACTCTGAATCCAGAACAACTATTAGGGAGAAGGTAGGAAGAAATTAGTTGTGATCAGTGAAATCATAAAAGTGCTTGGGTGCAGTTCTTTCAAATGGGGTAAACTTATCCCCTTTGTCTTTACACAGATGGATGGAAAGAGAAAAGGGTCACAAATTTCATGAACTCGGCATACTTATATGTGTCACTAAATGAACTAACTGGTGTTTGACTGAGAAATCTGAAAAAATAAGGGGGTAGGATAAATATGAAGAATTGAAAAAAAGTGTATTGCTCTTGGTAAAAGGTAACAATACCTTATTAAAGTTAAAAACGATAGAAAAATGTGCAATCTATGTTTGAATAACCTGGTTCCTGACATTCTTAAGAGTAAAGGTTGTTTCATCTCACTTTACACTTTTATTATGCATTTTATCTTAGGGAGTATAGCACAGCTAATTAATGTACCATGATAAATGGAGTTTCTGTATCATTAGAATCCACTTATAAAGAATGAAAAGGGACCTCCATGTGCAAACACAGAAAAGCTAATCCCTAACTATCAAAGGTTCATCTCCTGCAAAGTGATTTCACTTTGCTCATACATTTAATAGGAGTCATTTATATAAAATTCAGGCAATGGGAGAGAAACTGTAAAAAAAAAAAAAAAGTAGTTTTAATTGAGTTATTCAGTGATCAATTCAGGCTTGTCAGATTGTAAGAAGAGAAATTGAGACAGAAATCCTGAGAGAGGATTTCCTACAAAAAAATAAAAGCCTGAGAAAACCAAAATGGATCTTTTCACTGTTCCTAGACTGGGAGGAAACTTGCTAATTGCTATAATTTTTAGAAGAGTGAAACTTTCAGGGACATTATATTATACTTAGATATCCAGTAGCTAGCTTATTCAGCCTCTCATCTTTACAAAATTTTTAATATGCATACTTTAACAATGACCTTTTTTAAGAATATATTTGATACAGAAAAAAACATAGGGTAAAGACAAATGAGATGAATACTTGCAAATTCTAACTTAGAAGTATTTTTTATTAGTCATTATATAAAAGATATTTCCCAGAATTCATGATAGCAAAACTCTAAGATATTTTACTTTAATTAAAGGGAAATTGATTTAAAAGGCAGATTGAATTCTTTGTTAATAAGAGATAAAAGTCTTTAGTTGCCGTACCTGTGTAAGTTTACAAGCTAGAATTTTATTCCCTTAGAAGACACTTGACTTAAAACACACCAGCTATATTGACTAATATGCTAGTCTACATGATACTTCTCTTATCTTTATTATTATTTCTTATCTAGTCAAAATTTCCTTTCTTAATATTTTAACTACATTTTGATGTCAAAAATAACAATAGAATTCCTTCATAATTGTACAGAAAAGATGATGAAATAGAAAATTCTTTGTTGTGCAAACCTGAATGAAGAAAAAATATGCTATGTCACATGGGATTTTTGTACATTTCTCATAATCACTTTTTAACAGGCATTGAAAAATTAGACATGTAAAAGAGAAAATGGGTAAATAATAAGGAATATTTCAAGCTAGAGAAATTTAACTGGTTTAGCCTTATATTTATATTTTTTAAATGGATTAAATTGTATGTAAAAAGTAGATGTTGTTGTAAGTATGTAAAAAAGATGTTGTTGATGAATTTGAAAATACAAATGCAAGACTGAGTAGATATTATCGTAGATAGTTTTCTGCCTTAAGTTATTATGTTACTTCATTATTCTTATCTTAACTGGAAAATATTACACAAAGAGGGGTCACAGACTTTGAAGTCAATGGCTATCTCTAAAATACCTTCCAATATGAAAGTTATGTTTATTATACTCCATAGATTAAAAAATAAGTGTGTTATTAAATGAGGACTCTGCTGCCACTAGACCAATTTTTAAGATATAACATATCCCTTCATATACACATGAAGTAAATTTTCTAGCTTTTTCCATCTCCTAAGATATCCTGTAAACATATATATGACACATCAGTAAAACCATATTTATGTAAACCCCTATGTCTCTGGTATTGTTTCAAGTAAAATATTCTTTCAAGATAGTAGCAGTGGTCTGTTCTCCTATCTTCCTTTTTATTTCAGCCTGGTAGAATCATGTGTTGTTCTCTTAACAAGACATTAACTCCAAACACCTTCTTGTTATCCAATTTACTTTTTTTAAAATAAAGGTTATTTAAATCATGATTTAACCAGTTAAGCATTATTTTCTGAGCAACGAACTGTGTACCAGGCACTGTCTCAGTCATTGGGGATGCAAAAGAGATAAACTCTATTTCTTGGTAAACGCTGAAGTGAAACCTTACTTTCCATTGTAGAATGTCCATGTTTCTCAATTTTAAAGGGCATAGGTATTGAAATCTGAGATTAAATTAGAAGGAAGTAGTGCTTTAAGGGACAAATTAATCCTGCATATATCTATTTAACATTTTGGATTGCTTTAGTAGACTAAGTTTCTTGAAGAGAGGGTCATGGATTATTATTCTAGTGCCAATCATGGAATACCCTGCATATGATGAATGTTTATTGAATAAATGAATTAATGAAAGAATGAATTAATGAAACTGGAACAGCATTCTCTTAAGTGAGACAAAGGAAGAAATTATAAAGACAGAATCTTGGTCATATAAAACATAAAATAATATAGTTACATTTAAACTTGTATTATTAAAGGTAAATGTCAAAAGGTCTATACCTTCTGAAAGTTTTAAAATATATTAAAATAAAAAAACATATTCACTGAAATACAAGTTTCATGAGACAGGATCACTTTTGCTATTGACCTCTATCAAAACTTCTACCTTTCAGAGATATCTGGAAGAAAAAGGAGACTATAAATTCTTGTTGAATGAATGGAAGACTGAATGACATGGTATAAGTATTCATTGTCTTTTTGAGCTTAAGGGAATTAATATCTTTCAGTAAATTTATAAAATTTCTGTAGCTACTTACAGTGAAGGGCAATGTCTACAGTTGCTTTTGTAAAGAGAGACTTCTTTTAATTCCAAGTATTTACCTTTGTGATATTCAATTTGGAGTTTATATTTAATTATTATTTGCTTTTTATATTGGTGCTAAGATATGTATGGCATATATTTCACATCTTGTAGTTATCCTTTGTTTGTTGTATTTTAGTTTCAGTTCCTCGAGTGGACACTTGATAATTAATTGAAAAAAATCCTGAATTTATTCTGTAATGAATAGCCTATATTTTAAAACACTAATTCACTAATATAGCCTCCACTTATGCTGAAAACTCATTGAAACATGTTCAAGTGTTGAGAAAAGTGATATCTTATATGTATAAATAGCTCCTTGAAATTATAAATGTATTTTGAAATCTCTAGCAAGGGATTTTAGCAAGTCCAAATTTCAAATTGAGTTATGAAATATGAAGCAGAAGAAGAAGAAACAAGAGCAGGAGAGGTAGAGGAGCAGGAGGAGGAAGAAGAAGAAGAAGAAGAAGAAGAAGAAGAAGAAGAAGAAGAAGAAGAAGAAGAAGAAGAAGAAGAAGAAGAAGAAGAAGAAGAAGAAAAAAGAAAAAGAAGAAGAAGGAGGAGGAGGAGGAGGGGGAGAGGAGGAGGAGAAGGAGAAGGAGAAGGAGAAGAAGAGGAAGAGGAGGAAGAAGAAGAAGAAGAAGAAGGAGAAGAAGAAGGAGAAAACGAGGAGAAGGAGAAGAAGGAGAAGGAGAAGAAGGAGAAAATGAGAAGAAGAAGGAGAAGAAGGAAGAGGAGGAAGAAAGAGAAGAAGGGAGAGGGGAAGGAAGGAGAGGGGGAAGAGGAGAGGAGTAGAAGGCAGAGGGGGAGGAAGAAGAAGGGAAAGAAGGGGAAATAAAGTCTAAAGCTAGAAGACACGATAGACTTAACAATGGTGTTTTCCCTTTGCTGAGTATTAAATGTTTCCCAGATACAATTTCTACTTAATTATTTTCATTAGCTGACATTTACTAAAAGCAACATTTTTTCAAGACTTACCTTAAAATACAGTTTTTAAATGTATGGGTTTTTATTAATTTATATTACTCAACTGGTAAAGTATTGTTTTCATGGCAAATAATGAGGGTTATAATAAATGCCAAAATATAATACATGTAATATAAATTGATTATATTTTTATAATGGGGATTTTCCCATACTGTATTCTGAAGTCATAATTTCCCATTTCTCCAACGATACAGAGAAAATGATTTCTAAAAAATTAAAAATTATTAGAGTATAGTTGCTTTTACAATGTTTTGTTAGTCTCCGCTGTACAGCAAAGTGAATCAGTTATACATATACCCCCTCTTTTTAAGGGTTCTTTTTCCCATTTAGGTCATCACAAAGCACTGAATAGTGTCTTTCTGGATTTTAAATTAACATCATTTTAGGCTCCATATTGATTCAAACCATACAAAGCTTAAAATAATAAGCAATCATTAAGTGTTTTGTAAGAGTCATGAACTGAGCTACATGTTGGCTTGGCTCCCTTTTTGGATTTTAATCTATCCAAGGTTGTTACTCTTCTGAATCGTTTTAATTCTAAGCTCCAAATATCAATGATTAATTATACTGAAGATATTATACAAAGTCTGTTTTCTCTGTTGCTTTCCTCAGGGTACATAGTTATGTATCTGTCAAAAAAATAAGCCTATTTAATCACAAACATTCTGTTCTCTGATGCATCTAAAACTGATGAATATTTGAAAAATGGGAATTTTTAAAAACCAACATAAATTACTATAATATAGTTGTATTACATTTTCAATATTTGAATATCTGATTCATGGCCTTCTTAAAGTAAATTTATTGGTATTTCATTTTGAATCATCATAAGCCTTGCCATTTAGATTGCAAGATATTCAAACTATTTTCTCAACTCTTTATTCATTAATCCTATTGTCCTGTGAAGGCATGAATTTAATGGAAAAAGAAAAACATATTGCTTAATGAATACACTACACAAAAAGGATGAAATGTGATAATGCATTATATTAACATCCAATAGTTTTCCAAGCATCATAATAAAATTTTACGGGTGAAAGTTAAAGGTGAACATGTATTTTTAAAGTTTTAAAATAGGCTTTATTTTCTAAAATATTTTTGGTTTACAGAAAAGTTAAGAACGTACAGTGAGTCTCCATATACCACATAGTAATTTTTTTCTATTATTAACAACTTAAATAAGTATACTACATTTTCTACAATCATACATATATATATATATACATACACTTTATACATTAAATGATTTTATAGTGACATTTATTCACATATTTTGCCATTTGTCATATTATTTGTCTTTCATCCAATGTGTGAAAGTCCTGCCACAGTGTGAAATTCACCTACTAAATTTTTAGACTTTCCCTTTTTCAAATGTATATATCATTGGTATCAATATTACCTTCCTGGTTTCACAAGTGGGGTGGGAAATGATATGTTATCCATTTATATAGGAAAATTGATTTATCTCTATAGATTATGATAGAATTTTTCAAACTGTGGTCAGGGCAGTCAAAATACTTCAGTGACATTCTCGGCAAACTCAAATTCTAATCCCTTAAAAACAGTTGTTTTGAAGAAAGAGTAGCAAACCCTGTCTTATAAGAATAGAAGGACTTCAGTCAATTCTTAGTCCTTTTGCATTTGTATGTTTTTATGATTGCAATTAGACACAATACTAAGATATAAGGGCAACCTGATTATTTGTCCAAAATTGGAACAAATTCTATTCCTCACAATTTGGACTGGATTCAATTGAGAGAGAGGTTTGTGGAAGTGTTGAAACCGTAACCCATAATGTCTAATATCCAGTCTAGAGATTTGTGTTGAACTGCATTACACTTTATCAGGTGTGATATAAAAAGGCAGATTTTCCTGCTCCCACTTTGTTTTGGGGAAGAAATAAAAGTGGCATCCTTTAAAACCAAGTTATAATATATATCAAGGACAACTAGAAAGGTTTGAAAAGTTCTGTTTTTATCATCACAGATATAGCATTTTTATGATTTGAATACTTTAAATAATGGTTAAAAACCAGGTAACTTGAAGCACCTAAAAAAAGACAATGTGTGAAAATAGCAAGAGTGTGTTTGATTTTTATTTTGGTGAAAAATAATTACTGAACTCTAAAATAAATGCTTTTTATTAGAAATATTTTTCTTCAGAAAATTTAGATGCAAACAGAAATATAACACTTAGAAATGTCCTTGGACAACATTTCCAACTTTTTATTTAATAAGCAAGTTAAACCTGAAATTCCCAGCATGTCCCATCAGTTGAAATCTAACTAGAATGTATCTTGATGCTGTCCCAACACAGCCTTGATCAGTGTTACCATCATCCTCACAAGTAGCAGTTGAACACTTTAGTGAGAAGAGACTCCATGGGGAATTTATAAAGTACAGAGAGAGTAAATTTACATTTCTCCTAAACAAATATGCAGAGAAGGCATTAAAAGGTTAAGAAAGTAGTGTTTTTGAGCCCATGGAACACAGTTTGGAATATGGTAATAGATAATTTTCATGTCTTTAATTTAAGATATTTTAAAATCAAATCTTGCACCACTTTACTATTTAGGATTTGCAAAGCTCAGTTATGATAAAGGGGTGATGCACTTGACAATGTTTATTTTTTTTTAATGTGCCCCCAACAAAGGAAATAACAAATGCTGGAAATAAATGAAAAGATATCATTATCAAAATCATGAAACATAGTGTCTGTATTTTTTAATAATAGCAAAAAATCATTCAAATTATTGCTGAGTTCAAGTACATATAAACTTCATATAGAAGACCTTTGTCCCTTTCCATTTACCTGATTTAATATGTTTTAAAAGTTAGTACATCAGGGAATATACTAAACCATATACTCACATGGACAGGGATAACTGAATATGTTTTCCTAATGTTTTCATGATAGAATTTGATAAATTTTAAGCTCAGAAAACCTTTCATATGTATAAAATTTTAAAAATCCAAATCAACCCTTACCTTTATTGTATCCCACAGTGATAGAGATAGATTATGGTTTAGAATATTTGAGATAAAAATAAACAATAGAAATCTGATTTGAGTTATCTTCATAAGCAGAATATAGTCTTATTGGAAAGAATATATATGTAAATCTTCTCCTTAAAATAAAAGTTGTGATGAGCTGAACACCTCAATATCAGTTAATTTAACTTATCATCTGTATTCTCTCTATCTCAAAATAAATATATTAATGAGCTCCCAAAAGAAGTATATCAATTGATTACTATATAGAAACAAAGCAACAAATCCATTATAATCTAAAATGATAAATATTTCTAAAAATAGGCTATTTTACAGATTTGTGCAATTAATGAATAATGTATTTTTATTTCTATTGTTAATCATTTTTAGAGTTTTATGTCAAACAAGCAAAGTTAATAAATTAGTGAAGATAATGCCATTTAAGTTATAGAGCTGTCATAAATATAAATATCTACACTTTACATGAGATTTTGATAACATTTCTTTCATAATGTATACCTTTATATATTTCATGATGAAACATTATATTTGTGCCTATTGGCTAAAACAAATTTGACATTGATAGTGGTCTAAGGGGAAAAGCAGAATAAAAACAAAAACAAATTTAATCAACAAAGGAACATCTTTTCATTTTATAATCAACAGAGACACATTTTTTTGATATAAATGGTTTATATGGTGGGGAATGTTGATTAATAAAGTCTACTGAACAAAAACAAAAGAACAAAGATTAAAAAAAGTCTATAGAGTTGGCAAAGTATTAAACCAATGGTCAGTGATCAGAATCCAAAAAAAAAAAAAGATAATAGGTTGCACAAGGTATTTTTTCCCTAAACCATATTAAATATGCAGTCTTTAAAATGAATCATGCTTCATTTTTCTAGTTTTCTCCCTCACCATCTAATAACAGTTTTCTGGTTGCTACAAAACAAATATCCCCCAAATTTGGTGTTTAAAACAATAACCTTGAAAACACTTTGGAATGGTGGAGTAAGAGCTATAGAATATGCTAGTCCATAAAAGTAGTGAATTTTTTTTTTTTTATGTTTTAGCTAGGCTCTTTTATTAAAAACAACAACAACAACAACAACAACAACAAACAAATGCAGACTGACTCTTCAACGATAAGATTTGGAATCAGACGCGTCCAAAAGGTCACTTGAGGTCAGGCTGAAGACTGTGCTTCCCCTGGTTGGGACCAGCTGGCAGACACTTCCAGACAAGGCCTTGGTGTCAGCTGAAAGTGCTAGAGTCCCAGGTGATCCCCATTCCCCCAGGCCCAGCGTGCATCCTGAGGACTCGGAACTCTCGCTATTGACAGAACGTACTGTGAAGTTCTCCAGGCCACACACCTCAGGGAGAAAGGAGTCGCACAAAGCTTCTGGTCTGTTGACGGCAGACGTCCCTTCCTGACTCCTTACAGACCCTGGCTTTGACGGTGAAAGGCACATCGCCGTGGTACCCGGGTCTGGGGGGAAAAATGCGCAATCACGTGACCTTAACCTGCCTGGCAAAGTTGTAGCTTTGAGCAACTGCTGCTCTGCCGCTGCTTATGCTTTGAAATCTGCCATTAAAGAGAGATGCTGGGCATGAACGGGGCTCATCCTTTTAGCGTTCAGTTGTAAGCATTGGTCGGAGGAATTGAGCCACGGTTGTAAATGTGAATGATCTCCGTGCAAAGTCTCTTCCCCTGACTTAAAGGTGACTTTCTCATTTTTTTGTAAATCATTAGGCATTAAGTAGCAGCCAAATACTCTTATTTCTAGCTTTAAGTTATTTACAAAGTCGCAAAAATTGTCGATACTGGTAAAACTTGTCAAAATGAACTTTTTAGAACTCTAGAAATTAACCACAGGCAAACTGAAAGAGTGGTTATTCAAGAAAAATGACTGAATCACAGTAAATACAAATTTCTTAGTGTTTTAACTTTCCCTTTCCCATTTCCCTTACCCCATGTACCCTTGAAATTAACAGTCTTATAACAAGGATAGCCATCAAAACTAGAAGCTTAACAGCCGTTAGTGAAGGTTTTAGAGTTTGTCAAAAGCCCCATCTCCAGAGATTGTCACTATTTGAACTGGTTGGCAGTTTCCAGAAAACTATCCAGACACAGAGTTTGTCTATATTGTTGTCTGAACTCTCTCACTGAGAAACCCTATCCCTAGAGCATTCATAGAAATATTCAGTTGCAATTCCTTAACATCAAAGCTGCCTGAGGTGGAAATAATAGCTGGAGTAAACAAGAGTTTTGCTAGAAAAATTAGGAAATCTGGAAAATGAGACATTAAACGGGCATTGAAGGGCTTCCCTGGTGGCGCAGTGGTCCAAAAAAAAAAAAAAAAAAAAAGAGGGCATTGAAAAGGTACAACATATTCCAAGAATCTAAATGGTTATGACTCCCACCTTACCTTAGCCTAGCAATAACAAGAAGCTTCCTCCCCCCCATCCGTAGCATGAATAGAGACTTAGTGTGTAACCTGGACTTCTCTCACTATTTGGCAGTAACAAGGCAACAGTCCCCTGCCAGAACAATGTCAGAATGGATCGGCTAAAACAGAACATTTAAACAAGACTCAAAAGTCAAATAACACAATACAAAAATATTTAAGCTTCAATTGAAAATCAATCATCATAACAAGAATCAAGAATATGTCACAATGGATTTGAAAATAGAGGATCAATTGATGACAAAACTGAGATAACAGAGACATTAGAAATATCTGAAAAAGATTTTAATGCACCCATTATAAAACCTCTTCAATGAGCAATTATAACATAATTTTTCATAAATTAAATTAAAAAAATAAAAAAACAGAGCCTCTTCAAAGAAATTAAATATATTAAGAAGACCTAAATAGAAATAGTACAACTTAAAAATGCAATAACCAAAATAGAAAGCTCAGATTGAACTCAACAGGAGAATGGAGGTGACAGAGCAGAAGATCATCAATGACAACCAACAAAAATCCCAGTGAAATTGAAGATGGAATAATAGAAATTATGCAATTTCAACAGCATAGAAAAGATACACTGAAGAAAGTGAACAAAGTCTTACGGGCTTATAGGAGAATAAAAAAAGATTTAACACTCATAGATTTGAGTTTTTCCTGGCAGGGGAGGTAAAAGAGGAGGAGCTGTAAGTGTACTTAAAGAAATAATGGCTGAAAACTCTCCAAATGTTGCAAAAGACATAAATCTACAGATTCAACTTGAGTTAGTTCTAAATAGTATTAAGTGAAATAATCTACATCAAGATACATCATAATTACTTTCTAAAATCTAAGTAGGAAGAATAAATTTCAAAAGCATCAAGAGAAAAATGACAGTTTACCTATAGAGTAAAAATAATTTGAAAAAATATTATATTCTGTATCAGGAACCATGGTTGCCAGAAATAATAGGTAAACAATACTATTTTTCTTGTGCCACAAGAAAAATCACTGTATATACACAGAATACTCACAATATGCCCACTGAAAATACCCTTCAGGAATAAAGGAGAAATCAAGATACTGTCACATAAAGGAAAACAAAAATAATTTATCACAGGCACACCTATCATAAAAGAAGGGCTAAAGAAAGTTCTTTAAACAGAAAGGAAATACTAAAATATAGAATCTTGGAAATCAGGAATGAAGAAAGATCACAGTAAGCAAAACATGAGTAAATAAAATACACATTCCTCCTCTGTGTTTTCTAAATTATGTCTGCTGGTTAAAGTAAAAGTTTAACACTGTCTAATGTAGTCCTAAGTGTATGTATGAAGAGGAGCTATTTAAGACATATTTTAAAGTGAGAGACACAAAGGGATATAAAGGGCAATAAGATTTCTATTCTTAACTTGAATGATGAAAAAAGAACACCAATAGACTGATCAGTTGTGTATAAATAGTAAAATACCTAGAACAACAACTAAAAAAGCTGCATGAAGAGACGCACTAAAAAACACATTCAGTAAATCAAAATGGAATTATAAATATATGCTCATATAATCCACAGATAAAATAGGTCTCTTGGTAAAGTTCCATGAGTGCTGTTATTGTTTTCAATTAACCATTCTGGTAGATGCGTAGTGATATGTCCTGATGATTTTAATTTGCCTTTTCATAAGGACAAATGATGTTAGAACTTCTTCATGCATATATTGTCTATTTGTATGTCTTCTTTTATGTGTGTCTACTTAAATTTTTCACCTATTTTTGGGGGTTGGTTTATCTTTCCTCGTTTTTATTGAGTTGTGGACAGTCTTTCTATAACTTGAAAACCAGTTTTTTGAGAGATGTGATCCATGAATATTTTTCCCAGTCTGTAGATTGCCTAATTACTTACTTAATGTTGCATTTTGGTAATCAAAATTTTTACTTTTAATGGAGATGTATTCACCAATTTTTTTTTATTATGCTTGTTTCTTTTGCTCTCCTGTTTAAGCTGCATATGCTCACCCAAAGACACAGAAGTATTGTCTAAAGTTTTTCAATAAGAGTTTTAAGTATTTAGCTTTTTACCTTAAGGTCTGTGAAACAATACAAATTATTTTTCAACAGTGTGAGGCAGAGGTTGATGTTCACTTTTCCCCCCAATATTGATATCCAGTAATTCCAGTTTCACTTGTTGAAAACACTTTACCTTCCCAATTGGCTACTATGTCAAAATTTAAATGACTGTAATAATGTGTATTTATATATGGGCACTCTCTTCTGATCCATTGACCAGTTAGTCAGTTCTTCCACTACAACCACTCTATCTTAATTACCTTGGCATTAGTCTGGAGTATGTATTATAAATGTTTCAATTTTGTTCTTTTATAGGATTATTTTTATTTCCATTTCTGTATGAATTTTTTATGTTGCTTGTCATTTTCAAAAATACTCTTAATAGAATTATGATTGAATTAATACATAAAATTGTAGAGATTTGACATTTTAATGTTTAGTCTTCCAATCCATGAACATGCTATATCCGTCAAATTAGTTTGGTATTATTTATGTAATTTCAGAAGTGATAAGTCTTCAGCTTTCCAACCAATATTTTTTTTTTTTAATATTATTGATTTAGGGATTTCAATGTATACCATAATTATTCATGATCTACCAGTGTTAACATAGACTTTTAAAAACAATATTAAATAATTTACAGTTCATTTTATTATAAATTCCAAAATATTGTTGTATTTTTCCTCTAAAAAGCTTTATGTAATTTAAAAAGAAAGAGAAGAAATAATGAAAGATAAAAGTGCTTATTCCCTTCAATACTCACCCAAATAATTACTATTTTCAATGTTTTGTATTCCTTCTCAGAGATCCAGATTTCAGTCTATTACCAGTTCTTTCAGTATTTCTTTTTGTGGAGATCTGTTAGCAACCAAATTTTTAAGTGTTTTTATTTAACGTAGAAAACATCTTCCATTTCTTTCATCTTGATCTTATTTTTGATGGATATAGAGTTCTAGGCTTATAATTTTTATTCTTTTTTTTTCATTAAAGTTGTACTGTCTTTTATTCTCCATTGTTCCTAAAAAAATTCAGTTGTTTAGGAATTGTTATTCCCCTGTTTGTAATATGTTTCACAATTTTTTACAAGATTTTCTCTTCATTTGTGGTTTCAGGATTTAGACTATGATGTACTAAAAAAACGTTTATTTTTTTTTTCATTTTAGTCTTTCTTGATATTTGGAAAATTGTTGAATTTAACCAGCAAATTTGGAAAATTTGAGGCCATTGTTCCTTTTATCAAATTGACTTACAATATTTTATTAGTTTCAGAGGTATAACATAGTGATTCAATATTTTTATGCATTAAAAAATGATCACCACTATAAGTCTAGGTACCACCTGTCACCACTTAAAGTTATTACAGTATTATTGACAGTATTTATTCCCTATGTTGTACATTACCTCCCATGACTTATTTATTTTATACCTGGAAGTTTGTACCTCTTAATTCACTTCACCTATTTTGTTGATTTCCCTACTCTCTTCCACTCTGGCAACCATGTGTTTGTTCTCTGTATCTATGAGTCTGCGTCTGTTTTGTTATACTTGTTTGTTTGCTTTGTTTTATAGATTCCACAGGTACATGAAATCATATGATATGTGTTTTTCTCTGTCTGACTTATTTCACTTAACATAATACCGTTTAGGTACATCAATGTTATTGCAAATAGCAGAATGTCATGGCAGGCGGACTCTCAACCACTGCGCCACCAGGGAAGCCCGAATGTCATGGCTAATATTCCATTATATATATATATATATACCACATTTCCTTTATCCATTCCTCTATCAATGGGCACTTAGTTTGCTTATAAGTCTTGTCTACTATAAATAATGCTGCAATGAACAATGAACATTGGGGTGCATATATCTTTTAAATCAATGTTTTATATTCTTCAAATAAATACCCAGAAGTATAATTGCTGGACTGTGAAGTAGTTCTATTTTTAATTTTTTGAGGAAACTCCACACTGTTTTCCATAGTGGCTGTACCAATTTATACCCCCATCAGTGCATGAGGATTTCCTTTTCTTCACATTCTCATGGAAACTTGTTATTATTATATATTTTTTGATGACAGACATTCTGACAAGTTTGAGGTGATATCTCATTGTGGTTTTGATTTTCATTTCCCTGATGATAGTGATGCTGAGCATATTTTCATTGTCTGTTGGCCATCTGTATGTCTTCTTTGGAAAATAAATCTATTCAGATCCTCTGCCAATATTTTAATCATTTTTTTATACTGAGTTGCATGAGTTTTTTTTTACTATATTTTGGATATTAACTCTTTATCAACTATATCACTTGCAAATATCTTCTCCCATTCAGTAGGCATACTTTTCATTTTGTTGATGGTTTCCTTTGCAGTGCAAAAGCTTTTTAGTTTGATGTGATCCCATTTGTTTATTTTTGCATTGATTACCCTTGCCTGTGGAGATATATCCAAAAAATTACTGTTAAGATCAATGTCAAAGAGCATACTGCCTATGTTTTCTTCTAGGAGTTTTTTTTTAAATTCCAAGCCTTATATTTAATTCTTTATTCCATTTTGAGTTTGTTTTAGTATGTGGTGTAAGAAAATATCTAGTTTCATTCTTTTACATGTAGATGTCTAGTTTTGCCAATATCATTTATTGAAGAGACTATCTTTTCCCTATTGTATATTCTTGCCTCCATTGTCATAGATTAATTGCCCGTATAAGCTTGGGTTTATTTCTGGGCTCCCTATCGGTTTCATTGAATTATGTGTCTACTTTGGACAGTATCATACTGTTGTTATTACTACAGCTTTGTATTATAGTTAGAAATTAGGAAGCATGATATATCCAGCTTTCTTCTTTCTTAAGATTGCTTTGACTATTTGAGGTCTTTTGGGTTCCATACAAATTTTAGGATTATTTGTTCTAGTATTATGAAAAATTCCACAGGTATTTTGGTAGGTATTGCATCGAATCTGTAAATTGCTTTAAAAGTAATATGGTCACTTTTATTAACTTTATTTTATTTTTTATTCAGGCATAGCTGAGTTACAATATTATGTGTCAGATGTACAACATAGCGATTCAAATTTTTTAAAAGTTATAATCCAAGTACAGTTATTATAAAATATTGGCTATATTCCCTGTGCTGTAGAATGTATTCTTGTAGCTTATTTGTTTTACACCTCTTAATCCACTACCCCTATCTTGCTCCTCCCCCACTTCTCTCTCCCAACTGGTGACCGCTAGTCTGTTCTCTATATCTGTGAATCTGTTTTGTTTTTGTTATATTTACTAGTTTGTTTTATCTTTTAGATTTCACACATAAGTGATATCATACAATAGTTGTCTTTCTCTGTCTGACTTATTTCACTAAGTATAATACCCTCTAAGTCCGTCCATGTTGTCTTAAGTGGCAGAATTTCATTCTGCTGTATGGCTGAGTAATATTCCATTGTTTATATATATCATATATAATTTATCCATCTCTCTGTTGATGGACATTTTATTTTTTGTGTTTCTATTATAGATTTTTGTTTTGTGGTTATTATGAGAATTATATATATCAACCTTTATATATATTTGCTTATTTTAAGCTGATAAGCCACTTAAATATGAATGTATTCTAAAAGAAGTCCATTTTTACTATCCCCCACTCACTTACTATATTTTTGATGTCATATTTTACATCTTTTTACTTTATGTAACCCTTAATGACATGTTGCAGTTGTAGTTGATTTAAGACTTTTGTCTTTTAACCTTCTACTAACATTTTAATTGGCTGATATACTACTTTTTCTATATATTCACCTTTATCAAATATAAAGATTTATATTTGCCTTGATTTTTTCTTCCATATATTTTCTTATAGCCATTGTTTGTTTTAAGATATTTCTCTCCCTTATTCTCTTTTTCTTCTTCTTCATTACACTAATTACATATACATTTGATTTTCTTTCATCTTCCACATATACCTGAGACTGTTCATATACATATTTCAGCTATCTCTCTTTCCCTTTATTCTTCAGAGTGATTGTGGTGCATTGTAGTGTCATCAGATTCATTGACTTTTTCTTCTGTTACCTGCTGTTATTTACTTATGCTTCTCAAGTAAATCATATTATATTTATTTTTAATTCTATAACTACCATTAGTTTCCTCTTTGTCAGTTGAATTCTCTATCTTTTCATTTATAGTGTGCAAGCATTCCTTTACTTGTAGGCATAGTAATAAGAATTGCTTTAAATTATTTTTTTTTCCTAATTCCAACATGTAAGTTATTATAATGTTGATGTCCATAACTGTCCATAATTGTCTTGAGAAAGGGTCACATTTACTTGATTATTCCATTGCTGTTATTTTATATCAAGCAGTTTTGGGTTATACCCTGATTTGATCAAAACTTTAAGCTGTACCTCTTAAGTGGCTTCTCAAATCACTTGATATGATTTGATTTGCATTTGCCCTGCATATGAGTGGGATAGTCAAGGATTAGGAAGTGTTTATACATAAAATATGAACCTACTTCACTTTTGTTCTCTCTCTCTCTCTCCCTCTCTCTCTCTCTCCTTTCTTTTTTTCTATGATTCCCTCCTCACTTTCCAGTATCTTCAGTTTCTCTTAAATTTATCATCAGGTTCATGAGTCTGGAAAGACTACTTGTTCTATCAAATTGTTCTATCAAAGTTTCCTATACTGTATGCATGTATATAGGGTATGTACATATATTCAGGCAAAATGCCAGAAAAATGGGAACATAATTCCATTTTATTCTTCTCATCTAAGTTTTCACTTCCTTCCAAAATCTGATTTTTTCAACTCCCTGTTAGTAGTTGTTTCCACATTATTTCCAGAGCTTATAGTGGTTAATCATGGCAGTCATGGTGCAGTGAGAACTTACTCTGTCCTGCAATATTCAGAGTTCTGATCATGTATTTTTGCCTTATTGTATGCTTAGTAATTTTTTGTTGAATGTGCAACACTGTGGTATGTTTAAAGACAATTTTATATGCTAGATGTTTTATTATTTTAACATAATTTACTTCTGACTTTGGCATAGAGTATATTAAGGATATATGACCTCAACCAAATCAGAGATTGAACTGATTTGAGCCTACACTTAGTCTTTGTGGAACTGATACTTTACTGGTTTGTCTTAAGCTGTAGCCCTTTTGTGTCCCAACTGGAACTTGGTTGTTTGTTAGGGTCTCTCTGTCTTGGTTGGCCTGAACTCCATTAGTGTTCCTCACTTTGTTGAAAATGTTGGACGCGTGCTAATTTTCTCAGACATTTAACTGCTACTTTCTATTTAGCTTCTCAGCCTCAGTCCCAGGCATACTGGAGGAAAGAAAGTAGAACTGTGACTATCTTGCTCACCTTTCAAAATTTCTATTACACCTTTTCTTTAGTGGCATCAAAGAGAGATAACTTCACTATTTGTTTTCTATTGTTTCCAGTTTTTCTCACCTAGACAATTTCTTCAAAACAACCTATATTTTTATTTCTAGAAGTTTAAATTAATTAAAATAATTATTGAGAATTAACTATTTTAAAACAAAATGGATTGGCAATAGGTAAAATTATTGACAGCAATAATATATACCACATTATAAAACTTACGTGACAGTATTATTATTATTTTTGTATTTTTCAATTCCCTTGGATTTTATTTTGGGGTGGATGCTTGTCAGACTGAAATAAAATGATTCTGAATACTTTTAATAATTGTAGGTTCAGTGAAACCAAAATCATGTAATCTTTCACCTCTTACCAATTAATGCCATTTAATAGTAAATGCTGTATGCTGAAAAAGGTAAGTAGGTGGTTTATATTTTTAACAGTGTTATATATATATATATACCTAAATTATATTATTCAAGTATAATAACAAAACCAATTACTCTATCTGATAAGATATAATTTTAAAATAAACTCAGTGGAAAACTTTTATTATTGCCCAATGCAGTAGTTCTGAACACATTTTTTAGTCAGGTAAAAGTCTGCAAATCTGATAGGACAGAGAACCTCTTTTTGAAATGTTTCAAATATTCATTGTTAATATCACTTATGCTTTCTTTATAAATTATTTAAAAATCATATTTTATGAAATACTGTATTAAAGAAAATCTTAATGCCTAGTCTAGTCTATGTCCTTAAGCAATAATAAAGTGATGTAAAACTATGCTCACAATTTTTGCCAAGTACATTATGCTAAAATTTTATTTTAAAAATTCAAAAAAATTATTCAGGATGACAATTCAACATTTGTCAGTTCTAAAGATATGTGACCTTAATTGAATCCTAGATGAAGTCAAGCATCAAGTAGAAATTATTAGACTGAGAATTAGGAAAACTTTATCATACATCTTATTTAGGTAAGTCACTGCAATTTTCTGAGTCTCCAATGTAAGATATAATTTGATTAAATTATCACTTAAGATGCAAATTATTTACTAAATTATGAAATCACATCTGTAGAATAGTTTTTACTGAAAATGACCAGCTTCAGTTTCTTTATATGTCAAAGGAAAGAAAGTGTCATTAAAGCTATTTCCCATTGATCATCAAGACCAATGACCACAATTGTTCATTAACCCTCTAACTTCACTATTGTGGCAGAGCATGAAGAACAAAAACTGAACAGGGCCAGTCACAATTTCAAGTTCAACAGACATATTGTTCACATGTGGAAGTATTGGTCCATTATGAACTAATGCCTTCAAAGAAGGATGGTCCATGTTTTGGAACATGTCATGAAAGTTTAATAGTGTCATGATGAAAGAAAACATTCCTACATTTATTCAATGATAAAATTATTTAAGTTTAATAAGAAAGAACACCACATAATTGCCAGTAGTTCAGAGAACATACTGCATCTTCCTGTACAGCTCTCTCATCACACAAGCTGTTCTATTCTAGCTGGTGCCATACTTGAGTATTCAGTAGGTTATTCTATTCTTCTAGAAAGCCAGCTACTTGTGTCAAAAAAATGGTTAATTTCTATTTCCCTAAGAAGCCAGTAAAAGCATTAACAGCAGTGTAAATACATATGTCTGACTGATGTTCTTTTTGGTATAGAAACTGCTTGACTGCTATTCACTGTAAGAATTTATTGGCCCCTCAGGACCATCCATTAAAAGGATGTTTCATAAACATATCTAATGTAAACTTATTTTAGATAAAATTTTGAACAAAATATTTTTGAAATAGACAAGATAATGCTGAATTATGTTTAGAAAAATAAGCAAAATATATATATTTGCAGTATAAGGTAAAGATAAATTACACCAATCAATGAAATTATACTCAATTTCACTGATCAGTAGAGGAAAATATTTTAAAAATACAATTAGATATGATTTTTCATGTACCAGTTTGGAGTGCTTGGAGTATAAGTTGATGATCCTCTATGCAAAGGGAATTAAAACTTCTATGACGTTATTTTAATGTATGTGTGAATATAATTATGTGTGAAAATATGATGCATAAATGAAGATACTTATTGCAAGTCTGTTTGTAATTGTATATTATTCCGAAAGGACCAAACTGACTATCAGGGAGAGACCTTTAAAACTAATTGTATAGATGAGATTTGAACGTCTAGGGCCTGCCTGTTTTTCTACATAACAATTTATGGAACACAACCACATCAATTTATGTACATACTGTCTATGACTGTTTTCATGCTACAATGATGTTGTTGAGTAGCTGTGACAAAGACCATTTAACCCACAAAGTCTAAATTATTTAGTAGCTGATCATTGTAAAGGTCTGTAGACCACGGCTATAGATTCATATCCTAGGTTACTATGCAGCACATCTAGGTAATAAATGACCTCTAAACATCTTGAGATGGATCAATCTCCACGAGATATTGTGAGAAGGAAAAATGAAAAGAATGCACATAATACAACAATATATATTGTCATATCACATTATTTGCTTATATATAATACAGAAATGTATATATCTGTTGACTTCCAATTTTATACAAAATCATCTCTATTACATATTTTTAAAAAGTAAACTAAATGTGCCTTATTCATAAAATAATAAAATGGTTGATAATTAAGACATATATATTTTTTAATATTAGGATGTGTAATTTTCTGTATCATTGACTTTTTCTTTCTGTTTTATCTCATTTTGGTAAAGATAAATCCTGGGCACATTCAGGCTATTTGTCTGTTGCATGATCAATAAAATTCCCTTAGCCCATAGATATAAAGAGTTTTCATGTGCACACATTGTACTGCTTGCATTGTAACAGGAGAAATTTAAGAAGTATGATTCTCAGTTGTTCATAATATTGTTATAAACATGTATCCCCTGGCAAAACAAAAAGTAAGTTTTTTGTGTGTACAATATGGTTACTTTATTCATTATAAAGATATGATACAAAAGCATATCTAGGGATTTCTTATTTAATACCAAGTTCAAAATTGCTTACAAAAACACAAGCATTTCACCAAAAAGGAGAATCTACTGTTTATCTGTGTACAAATGAAGATTGCTGCTTAAAAATAAATTATTTTTCTCCCTTTCCTTTTCTTGCCTCTTTATCTGAGTTTTCATTATTTCTCTCCATTTGTTTCTACCTCATTCATTATCTAAGATCATTTTCACATATACAAGGATAACAAATCTATAAATGTGTGTATGTGTCTGTGTGTGCAATATGTGTGTCTACATAAGTTCATTTAGTAAGTTTATATAACTTTAGAATATAGACTTACAATAACTTAAATTATAAAATTATGAGAAAATTTTCCAACAATGTTTGAGAATAATAATTACAGAGCTTATTCTATTCCATTCATACCATCCTCAGAAAGAGGATATAAAGCTGGTCTACCAGCAGACACATTAACAATTAGTGATTCTCATATCTTAGTTATTCCTCTGAAGTTTCTATATTCCATTTTAATTGGGATAATTATTTCCAAAATTATAAGTTAAAGAGTTTCTTTTTAAGATTCAGTTTTAATAATTACCTTGTTTTTATATATATCAAAGTACTCAAGAATAATATCCATATGTCCCAGTATATTTAGGCTCTTATAACAAAAAATACCTTAGACTGGGTAGCTTAAACAACAAACATGCATTTCACACAATTCCAGAGTCTGGGAAGTACAAGGTCAAGGCACTAGCAGATTCCTTGTCTGGTGAGAGCTTCCTTCCTGGTTCATAGATGGCTGTCTTTTCACTGTGTCCTCACATAGGGTCTCTTTCATAAGGGCACTCACTAATCCCACTCATGAGGGCTTCACCTACGTGACTTAATCATCTTCCAAAGGCCCCCACCACCAATAACATCACATGGGGAGTTAGTTCTAACATATAAATGTTGGGGTGACATAAATATTACTGGCAATGCTCTTAAATTCTCAGGAATCACTACTTAGAGTCTTGAATGGTGACTATAAATAATATTTCCTATTTTGGGGTTTTGATGTTCCAATGTTTGGAAAAATGAAGGCTTGGAAAATTACTTGGCAAAGATAAAGAGTTACACAATTTTATTATTATCATTGTATTTACCTTTTCCTAAGCCAGATTAGTGTGAAGCTGATCCTAAGTGAAACTCAAAAATAATACATTTCTTTTTAGGTAGTATGTTATTTAATGCTGTTCATATAAAATATAATGCTGTTCATGCATAAAAGTAAAAGAAATGCCAGTTAGAGAAAGTAAATTCAAGTTCTTTACACCCCATAAATGCAGTATTAAGCATTGGTAGTTATGTGAGTTAAGGTTTAATACAAGAGAAAAAATAATCCTCAGTAATTTAAGCCATGGATAATTAAATATAGTGATTGTAACATCTTTTGAAGACTGGATCAGAAGCAAGAGGACAGGCACTGGACTTTTGTTTTCAAGATCCCAGCTGTGAGCTTGCTGTCTAGTACTAAGGAGTCACTGCCATCACCCTCACTATGGTGACTCTCACAACTTCCTCACACCTGCAACACACATGAATGGACTGTTTAGCTGCTACAAACACTCTCATTTGGGGGATTTGTGAACAACAACTGCCATGAACACGGAGGTGTCTTTTTAATTTCTGCCATCCGAATCTTATCCAACTACCTTTAATTGGTAGCTTCGTTCGGCTACAATAGATTCCAGGAAAGTTTATTTTAACGTTCTCCTGGTAGAACAGGATGAGAGAACTAATAACAGTATCCACTTCAGTAGTTAATAGGATTTAATCCAACATTTTATCTTTTATTATAAATGTCCCAGAAAGTAGGCAATCCCACACAGTTTCTCTATATATCAATTGCAAATCTTCAATGTTTAAATCATTAAAGAGTGTTTCTGTGGTGTTTTTGACAATGAGAACTAAAATCTTAATGTACATAAAAGTATTAGAAATATTTCTAGCATCTTACTTGTTTCCAAGTGTTATAATGGGCCTAAAGCTAACAAAACAAAACAAAAATCAAAACACCAGTTATGTAGCCATTTCTCTTTAGGTAATTTAAACAATAGTTCATGCTTTGTGATTGACTAGAGATGATGTACAGTTCCTTCAATTTAGCTTTTCTCAGAACCATGGTCAAATAATGCATAATGTTTTATCTTCTAAATTTTTACTTTTTCAAAAAAATACTTTATCTTCCAAGTTTTTTTAGTCTGAATATAACAGAAATACTCCATGTGATTAAACAGCTAAAATGTTTTCCTTTAACCTCTTTGCATTTTTAGCATTTTAAGGCAGAGTTAATAATGTAAATACATGGTTTTATTCTATATTATATGTCTATTTAGCTTGAATGAAAGGGATTTGTAGTAATATTATCAGTAGCACATATAGTTCATATAGTATGAAAAGAGTAACTTAGTTGCTTTATAATAAATATTTCTTTCCTCCAAAAAATTACACATAGGCAAAATATTTAAAACAAAAATGTATATGTATTGAATGTGTGCAGTTTTTTTTTTCCCTCATGACAGGGAAAAATCTAGTCAACCAATATGCATTTAAAACATTAAAACTGATCACATTTTCCATGCATTGTTTTTTTTTTTTCCCTTTTCTCAGAACAAATATACCTCAAATAATTGATAAGAAAATAGGTAGTTGGGTTATAGAAACAGACACAAATAGGTCACAACTTCCTAAATTGTACAGAAAAGCTTAGCATAAGATCTATACCATTGACCTTCTTCATCAGCTCTTTATAACTGAGTAATTCCTCTACCATAAGGGTGAAGTAGTTGGATTATACTCATAGGAGGTAATATAATCTCTGTTCAGATTTTGCTTGGAATCATATATCACTAATTGACTAAATTAGGAATAAAATGCAATGATTGAGCTTATTGATATTTCACTTACTGATATTTCAATATCATCTTTTTGGTAATAATCAGCTATAATTTTGAAGCCAGTGAACATTCTTCTGTCAATTCAAGCTACTGCCATGGGAATAATTCATTCTCCTTCTATATTTATATTATATCACGACTCAGAAATTACAACAAAGACCTATAAAAATCTATTTTTATGTATTTTTAGCTTTATATATATTAAAATCACAGTTATATCATCAAACTCTCCAAATAAAACACAAAATTTGAGATTAAAATATTAAGCTTGAAGTATAAATTTGAATTGAAATGTCACTTATATCTGGTCTCTAGGAGGGATACATGTGATTTTAGCAACTCACCAAAACTATAAGATTTAATATACCTATCTCACTCAATCCATATGATGAAAAGGTTAGTAAGGACCTCTTAGCAAACATGATATGTTGCTGGTTTATCCTTTAAATTGTACAAAAATTAATATGCCCACATTCTATTCTTCAGTTTTTACTTAAGAACATTGAGAAGCAATGTAAAGTAACTAGACAATATCAGAAGTGCTCATAATAGTGAAAAATAAATATCAAACTTGTTCATAAAATGTCAAAGGTCCTTGGCTTTATTTTTCACCTCAATAACCAGTTGGCTTTATTTTTCACCTCAATAACCAATTAGCAAAAAAATAGACCATGTTTGAGTAGGCCATATATGAGACAAATGCAATTATAAATTTTAATTTGTACAATAATATAATTTATAAAATTATAAATTTTAATTTGTACATCAATAATAATAATTTGTACATCAATAATAAAGAGTAAAGTTAAGTTTTGCTCATGATTTTTTTCTCAATAGAGACATATTTTATTTAATTCTTTCTTGAAGTCTGTTATCTCATCCTTGAGTTTTTTTCTATTTTTTTCTCTTGTGTTATTTCATGTTTTTTTTTTTTATCATTTTACTAACATCTTCACCCATTTGCTGTAGAAGCTAATAGTTTTATATCAGTTCTGTGAGCAGATCTTTTTCTAGCAAATCTTCATATTCTATAATGAAGTAATGCTGTTCTATTTTGTTTAAAAAATGTTGTGGGATTTGACCTCAATTCTTTTATGTTGTTTATTTTTGTGTGTGAAACTAGTTTTCTTGAGTGTTTACAATGAAACTTTTTCAGGAAAGCTATTCTGAGTTCACAGAATATCCTCTTCAGTCATTATTATTATTATTTTTTTACTTTAATGTCCCCAAATCTAGTGGCTTGTTCCAAAATCTAATGTCCCCAAAATCAGATTCCCTCATTCTATATCCTCCTCCACTATCCGTTCTTTTGTGTCTGTTTTTCCTGTCATACTCAGTTTTGTTGGCAGCCCAATACCTTCTCCTTACTTGGTGTTCCTACACTGGAAAAGAGCTCTGCCAACTCAGTTTTCAGGGATTCTAGGAGCTAGACTGCTCCTCTAGTTCCTGTCACACACTTGGCTGTCAGATGTTATTTGAATAGGAAAAAACACTCCCTACTCATTAGTTTGGGGTGCCAGGTCTCTGGTCTGTCAGGCCCTCTCTTACCTCCCTCTGCTCTGCTTTGTTTAGACATGGATAACACACTTGTCTTGTAGCTATTGCTCTTTGGGGTGTTACTTTGGATGACTTGTCACCTAGTTTATTGTGAACACTGTTGATGAATTCAGGTTTTGCTGCTTAATTGCTCTGTCTGATTTTAGGTTGGGGTTTGCACAGAGTAAAAAGTTATAGCTAGGGACTTCCCTGGTGGTCCAGCGGTAAAGAATCCACCTTCCAATGCAGCAGATGTGGGTTCGATCCCTGGTCTGGGAACTAAGGTCCCACATGCCACATGGCAACTAAACCCATGTGCCACAACAGGTGAGCTCTCGCACCTCAGTGAGGGAGCCTGCATGCCACAAGCTACAGAGCCCATGAACTCTGAAGTTCATGTGCCACAACTAGAGAGAAAACCCGCATGCCACAAATAGAGAGAAGCCCGCTCACAAGTAGGGAGAAGCCCGCACACCACAATGGAAGACCTCTCATGCAGCAACTAAGACCCAATACAGCCAATAAATAAATAAATATATTTTAAAAAGCTGTAGTCAGAGTTACCATCTTCCTAAAATATATTTATGTTATTTTTGAATATTATTATAAATGGGTTTGTTTTTTCCTATTAAATTATTAAGTAACTCATTCCTGGTATTAAAGAAATTTAATGAATTTTTCATCAAATGTATTCAACAACCTGAGCATTTTAATATTATATATGTGTTCAATTATTTATTTCTTTATATGTTTATTTCTGTTTTATAAGGGAAGACTGTGTGGTTTCCCAACATGTTTTCCTTACTTGGTGTGGGTTTATTCAGATTTTTTAATACTTTCTATACATTATCTTTAGCTCTACATTCACTTTGTTATTTGAAATTTCATCTACATTTCAAGTGTCCTTTATTCAATTTGAATAATAATAATTTTGTCTCCTAATTAAAATTTAGTCAAAAAGTCAACTGTCTTATTCCTTCACAAAGAATGAGTCTTGGATTTATATATGTCATGATAAATTATTTTTGTTGCTGTTAAGAATTTTCATTCCATAGTTCTGTTTTTACCCCCATCAAGCTATTTGTTACATATTGTTTTAACTTCTTTGTAGTTTCCTTAAAAATTCTACATATATTTATTTTAGTTTTATTTTTAATGTTTAAAAATACATCTTAATTGGAAGAATCAACATTGTGAAAATGACTCTACTACCCAAAGCAATCTACAGATTCAATG
The DNA here is from genome assembly GCF_003031525.2 of Neophocaena asiaeorientalis asiaeorientalis. Lineage (NCBI taxonomy): Eukaryota > Metazoa > Chordata > Mammalia > Artiodactyla > Phocoenidae > Neophocaena > Neophocaena asiaeorientalis. Next base: position 1,452,820 of record NW_020175414.1, on the reverse strand, counting down.
CAATTTCTATCAAACTACCACTGGTATTTTTCACAGAACTAGAACAAAAAATTTCACAATTTGTATGGAAACACAAAAGACCCCAAATAGCCAAAGTAATATTGAGAACGAAAAAAACGGAGCTGGAGGAATCAGGCTCCCTGACTTCAGACTATACTACAAAGCTACAGTAATCAAAACAGAAACAAAAACAGAAATATAAATCAATGGAACAGGATAGAAAGCCCAGAGATAAACCCACGCACATATGGTCACTGTATCTTTGATAAAGGAGGCAAGAATATACAGTGGACAAAAGACAGCCTCTTCAATAAGTGGTGCTGTGAAAACTGTACAGCTACATGTAAAAGTTTGAAATTAGAACACTCCCTGACACTATACACAAAAATAATCTCAAAATGGATTAAAGACCTAAATGTAAGGCCAGACACTATCAAACTCTTAGAGGAAATCATAGGCAGAATGCTCTAACACATAAATCACAGCAAAATCCTTTCTGACCTACCTCCTAGAGAAATGGAAACAAAAGCAAAATAAAAACAAAAATAAACAAATGGGACCTAATGAAACTTAAAAGCTTTTGCACAGCAAAGGAAACCATAAACAAGACCAAAAGACAACTCTCAGAATGGGAGAAAATATTTGCAAATGAAGCAACTGACAAAGGATTCATCTCCAAAATTTACAAGCAACTCATGCAGCTCAATAACAAAAAAAACAAACAACCCAATCCAAAAATGGGCAGAAGAACTAATTAGACATTTCTCCAAAGAAGATATACAGATTTCCAACAGACACATGAAAGAATGCATAACATCATTAATCATTAGAGAAATGCAAATCAAAACTACAATGAGATATCATCTCACACCAGTCAGAATGGCCATCATCAAAAAATCTAGAAACAATAAATGCTGGAGAGAGTGTGGAGAAAAGGGAATACTCTTGCACTGTTGGTGGGAATGTAAATTGATACAGCCACTATGGAGAAACTTATGCAGGTTCCTTAAAAAACTACAAATAGAACTACCATACGACCCAGCAATCCCACTACTGGGCATATACCCTGAGAAAACCATAATTCAAAAAGAGTCATGTACAAAAATGTTTATTGCAGCTCTATTTACAATAGCCAGGACATGGAAGCAACCTTAGTGTCCATCAACAGATGAATGGATAAAGAAGATGTGGCACATGTATACAATGGAATATTACTCAGCCATAAATGGAAATGAAATTGAGTTGTTTGTAGTGAGTTGGATGGATCTAGAGTCTGTCATACAGAGTGAAGTAAGTCAGAAAGAGAAAAACAAATACTGTATACTAACACATATATATGGAATCTAAGAAAAAAAAAAAAGGTCATGAGGTACCTAGGGTTAAGACGGGAATAAAGACACAGACCTACTAGAGCATGGACTTGAGGATATGGGGAAGGTGAAGCATAAGCTGTGACAAAGTGAGAGAGTGGTGTGAACTATCAAACATAAAAGAGTTAGCTAGTGGGAAGCAGCCGCATAGCACAGGGAGATTATCTCGGTGCTTTGTGACCACGTAGAGGGGTGGGATAAGGAGGGTGGGAGGGAGAAAGATGCAAGAGGGAAGAGATATGGGAACATATGTATATGTATAACTGATTCACTTTGTTATAAAGTAGAAACTAACACACCATTGTAAAGCAATTATACTCCAATAAAGATGTTGAAAAAAAAATACATCTTAAGACTTCCAAGTCATCAATTCTAACTAAAAAATTCTTGACATTTTTGTAATACAGATATACATAGAAAATGAATAGCCAAGATTGTACGTACCTTTATTTTGTTTAAATGTGTGCTTCAAATAATATCAAAATCAGCTAATGTTTTAAAGAACAATTAATTATGCAAAGTTTTGAGATTTTAGCAAGGATTTTTTAATGCAGTATTAAGTTGACATACTACTCATATATGAGGAACACTTAGAGTGGACAAAAGTTTTAAAAGTTTTTAAACGCTGTATTGATTGGATGCCAAACAAAAAGTTGACTTCATTTTCCCTTTTCAGTTACCTCTATGAAGTAATGAACACAAAGTAAATCACTATTATTCTCCTTTGAAATTGACACTGCTCATCTTAACTCCTGCTTAAAAAAATCCATCACAGCTTTTACAGATTCATACTGTTTACAGAGTCATACTGTTTGAAGATATGAAATTAGAACTCAGGAATTCCTCACATTTAATTTTAAACTCAGTGCTCCCAGATGCACATCTTTCTGAACAGTCCATTAATCAGAAAAGCTTGAAACTATTCATCATAGTTCAGTATAACAATTCTTTCATATGTTCCTATCTTTGTTGGGCTATAAATTTTGAAAATTGCTTACTCTTGGGCATTTTCTCCATTTGAAGATAAAATATCATGTCATCAACTTAAAATGTCTGCTATAATGATCTGAAAATGTGCTGTTCATTTTTTAAGACATTCTGGAAAGCTGACAAGATCAAACAGTCAGCTTTTGAATCATCACTAGCTTGAAAGATTTGATTATTAAAACATTTGTTCATCATTATAAAATTCATTCAGATACATGTAAAAGAAAAAACATTTTTTTCTAATGGAAAAATAAAAATGACATGGTAAAGATTTCACGTGATGCCTCTTATTTCTGTGGCCTTTTAGGCTTCAAAGATAGCAAGGGGAGGGCTTCCCTGGTGGGGCAGTGGTTGAGAGTCCGCCTGCCAGTGCAGGGGACACGGGTTCGTGCCCCAGTCCGGGAAGATCCCACATGCCACGGAGCAGCTGGGCCCGTGAGCCATGGACGCTGAGCCTGTGCGTCTGGAGCCTGTGCTCCACTAGGCAGACAGAAAGGGAGAAACATGTTTTAGTGATGACACAATTTCCATTGTACTAAGGGAGAGACTTTCATTGTATAATATCCTCTCCAATCTCCAAACATGTCTGTTAACTTCCTTTCCTTGACAACCTAGGGCCTAGTAAAAAGGGAAATTAATGGTGAATTCCATTTTTACATATATTGGAAAAACTTTTGTTGATAAAAAAGACTTCCTCCTTCTCTGATGAGAAATGCTACATCTTGCCCCATAAGATACCCCTGACATTGGGCTCTAGACAATACAGATACAGGCGTGATTCTGGAAAATGTATATTGATGTTACATCATTGCACCAGTGGCTTCTGATTCTCTTCCAGGTGCATTTGATTATCTTAGCCTTAATTCTTGCCCACTGTCATAGAACCAGGAGAACCTTGGTAATCTGTAGTCAGCTTATAGAACAGAATTTTACATTTGCTTCAAATGTTGGGAATTACTGAGACATAGAGAGAGAATTCAGATACCATGCAGTCACTCAGTATATCAATCATAAAACATCTTAATATGTTTCTGTTTTACATCAACAGATATTTTTGCAAGCAGTTATACAGCAATCACATTATAGTTGGGCTTTATATAAACATTTGAGGTAAAGAGCTGTTATGCTTTTTTTTAAATGCTAATATAAACATGAAGGAGGGCTGGTACGGTGTAATTCTTCTCAACTTTTTCATATCTTATGACATATAGTAAATAAAAATAGTGGTATGACATTGGGCTAGTCTGCCAAGTCTGACCATTGCTTCTCCAGATTTAGCCCAGGTGTCCCAATGCCTGAAGGTAATCAAAATATTGGCTCACGGTCACCGATACACAGCATTTCACTTGGGAAGCTTATTCTACCTTAAGTGAATCACTTAATCTTCAGAATCTCTTTTTTTTCTGATTTATAACATGGAATTAAAAGTACATAAGCATATCCATATCTTAGGTATATAAATATATAAATATCAAAATAAGTAGATGTTGATTCAAAACTGCTAAGACCATTATAGAACTAAATAAAGTAGCCAGATATTAATGATACTGTCATGTTAATATTATAAAGTATACCTTCTATTAAGATGGCCTGGATTTGTTTTTAATAGATATAATAAGGAGATCTTTTTTCCTTTTAATAACTTTTTATTTCAAAATAGATTTACAGAAAAATTGAAAAGATAGTACAGAGATCCCATATACAACATAACCACTATTCCCTGGTGATCATGTCTCCTAGCCTCTTTGTCTGTGATGGTTAATAGGTATTATTTATTCTTATCTGTAGGAATTCTTATTAAGTATATAGTATTGATTTGTATAAGTGAATTTTTAAATCGCACAAGTGATATTTTGCTACAGATATCATTCCTTTATTTACCTTTATAACTGATAATTTTTTTTTTTTTTTTTTGCAGTACGCGGACCTCTCCCTGTTGTGGCCTCTCCCGTTGCGGAGCACAGGCTCTGGATGAGCAGGCTCAGCGGCCATGGCTCACGGACATAGCTGCTCCACGGCATGTGGGATCTTCCCGGGCCAGGGCACGAACCCGTGTCCCCTCATCAGCAGGCGGATTCTCAACCACTGCGCCACCATGGAAGCCCCCATCACTGATAATTTTAACAAGAAATTTGCTTTGTGTTACTACTTGTAATTATTGTATCTATATGAAATTTTACATACCTATTTCACCTGTCATGGGTAAATATACAGCTTCAACTCTTGGTTATCACCAGAAAAGAAATAAAAATTTTCAGTGAACATTATTGTTTACATCTCATTATATTTTGTTTTGTATTTTTGTTTTGTGTATGCATACTGTATTTTTTGAAGTATAGTTTATGTATAATATTATATAATTTACAGGTATACAATATAGTAATTCACAGTTTTTAAAGTTTATACTCTATTTATAGTTATTATAAAATATTGGCTATATTCTCCATGTTGCACAATATATCCTTGTAGCTTAAGTTATGCATAATAATTTGTACCTCTTAATCTTTTATCACTATATTGCCCCTCATCACTTCCCTCTTCCAACTGGTAATCATTAGTTGGTTCTCTATATCTGTGAGTCTGTTTTGTTGTATTCGCCAGTTTGCTGTATTTTTTAGATTCCACATATAAGTGATATCATAGAGCATTTGTCTTTGTCTGACTTATTTCACCTAGCTTAATGTCCTCCACGTCCATCCTTGTTGCTGCAAATGGCAAAATTTCATTCTTTTTTTATGGCTGAGGAGTATCCCATTGTGTGTGTGTGTGCATGCATATGTGTGTACACACATACCACATCTTCTTATCTATTCATCTGTTGATGGACACAAGTTGCTTTCATATCTTCGCAATTATAAATAATGCTGCTATGACATTGAGGTGCATGTATCTTTTTGAATTAGTGCTTTTATTGGCGAGGTTATATAACCAGGAGTGGAACTGCTGGGTCACATGGTAGTTTTATTTTTGTTTTTTTTTTGAGAAACCTCCATATTATTTTCCACAGTGGTTGCACCAATTCACTTTCCCACCAAGAGTGTACGAGAGTTCCTCTTTCTCCATATCCTTTCAATATTTGTTATTTCTTTTTAGTGGTAGCCATTCTGACAGGTGTGAGGTGATATCTCATTGTGGTTTTGATTTGCATTTCTCCTATTATAGTTTTGTGTGAGAATTTATATATATATACAGAAGTGGGATTTCAGATTTATGACTTTTACTTTACTTACATTGATATCCCAGGTAATGATTGGTATTACCTATCAAGTTAGGAAACTTTCCTTTTACTAAATAAATGATCAAATGTTTAAAAACTGATGGATGAAATTTTATGGCTTTTTTCTCTTTTAGGTTAATAATATAATAATAATACCTTGGTGGTTTTCTAACATAAAACCACTGATGACACTTAGATTCCTACCTTCTTGTGTACACGCTCTTTATACTTCACTCAACTTGAGTGTGGACAGGACATGAGAGGTTTTACTTTTGTGATTCCATAATATTATATGACAAAATAAAAGGGATTTTGATGTAATTCAGTTTCTTGATCAGTTAACTTTCAATTAAGGGATTATCCGCAGATTGTCTGACCTAGTCAGTTCAGAGGAAGGTTACCTCTGACAGACCTGACTAAATAATTTGGAATTCTTTAAAAGAGGGTGTAGGCTCTTCCTGGAGAGAGAGAGTTAATCTTCCCTCTGTACAGCAGCCTCCTCCTGTGACTGTGTGGTTTCAGTCTGCATATGCACCTCACTTCCTGACAGCCTGAACTTTGGATGTGCTTAACCACCTCCCTAACTCAACTGCATAAGCCAATTTCTTATAATAAATAACATATAAGTATTAAATAAGTAAACAAATATTAACTGGTTATGTATGTGTATGATTGTCCATATTTCCTCAAAATTAACAGGAATTAAAGTTATTAAACATATGTTTATTTTCAAAGATAATAATATGGGCAAAACATTGATGTAGTAATTTCTTAAATGAGTGCTTTGGCTCCTCCTTAATATTTTGCATGCCAAGTTTCTACTACATGAACCAATATTCATCTTAAGCATATGGTTCCTCATTTATAAGTGTTATTTTATTCATAATCCCAAAATGATGAATACCAAATCCATTCATAATGAAATGAATTAAACTAATTTTATTATTTTAAGTGAAATTTGGCAATCCATTTTGAAATTACTTTTAGAGTGTTAAAGAACTTCTTTCAGTGTTTTTCTAATGCATTTTCACCCTATGTAAGGCAGATTGACAATGAATATGAAAAGTACCTGGAAAATATGATTGATTTAAATACTTACAAACTAATATATAATTCATCAGTCAAATCACACAGAAGTATATCAAGAGGACAATTGAGATAGTCGAATAATACTAATTTGAAGTTCGCTCTTGAACATTGTTATCAAGTTTTTTCAATCAGTATTCTATATCATTTTTTTCTATTCTTTAATTAATATTACACTGGGATCAATTGTAAGGTTTCAAACAAGGAACACACACACAGACACATAAAAATGGTGATACTGGTGGAGACATTTTATATTTAAATGATTATATATTACAAAATTTGGTTAAATACTGTCTCTTGCTTATTTTCTATACTTCCATTCTTATATTCTATATTCTATGCATGATAAATAATGCATTATAAACATTTTTATTTAAATAAACTCAGAGATGTATTTTTTCACAGATCCTTATAAAGAAATATCAAGTTTGATTATTCAGCTACAATAGTAGATTTCATTTGGCTCTTTCCTTTTTAGTTATTAAAGTTAATTGATACTTGCTAGGCTTAAGAGTACTAAATCTGCCTGTATGCTGCCTGAATTTTTTTGATAACTCAACCTGATGACTTCATGCAAATAACCTGTAAAAGGAATATTATTGCCAATCGGGTGAGGCTAATGAAATAAAATATTTTAATGGATACAAAATGTTTAGCATATTGAATAGTTTACAGAATGTCCTCAGTATATATCGTATAGTTTTAATAACTTAGAGGTAGAATATTTTATTTTTATCTTTAGTAGTAATAATTCCTTTCTTGATTCCAAAATGTGTTCCCTCTTTGATTGATACACATATAAAAGAAAATAGCAGAGTTTTATTTCACCTTTCATAGATAATTCCTGTTCATTCTGCTCCTAGTCCAGTGGGTACTTGCAAGGCTTCCTAAGGGGAAAAAAAAAGATATGAGATAAAAAAATGTATTTTTACTTGCAACACAGTTTTGCATGTTTGTGAGAGACTAATAAGAAAATAAGCCTGCTTATTTTTATTTAGCAGTTTTGATTCTTTTATTTTGTATCTTTGGAGATAATGTGCTGGGAAATAATTTAAGGAATCATAAGTAGGGAGAAAAGAGTTGCATACTAATAAAGTTGTTGAAATGTATTCAATAGTATATTACTTTTCCAGATATAGTTTTCATTACCTCCTTTTAAACTTGTTTATTTCTTTCAAACAATTTGTTCTCTAAGAAAGTATAAAATTATTAGTTCTCTGTGTTCAGAGGCTTACTTAATGTGCTATGTACTCCCATATAGCCTTTCCCTAGGCTATTTATTATAGCACCAGCAGATGAATTTGAGATGTCAGTTAATGATGCAAGATGGGTCCCAGTGATGCTTTTTATTGGAAAATAGGATAGCCTAAGAAAATGAAAATCTAAATCTATGCAATTTTTATGGAATAGTTAAATGACTTCTTAAACTATTCAAATGTTAAAGACTGTAGCAACTACAGATTTTAATAAATACTTTATTCAGAGATTTCAAAATATACCCTCACGCATGTGTATTTTTGCCTAAACATTTGCCTATGTTTTCTGTTCTTACCTATTTTCATGCTTTGAAGAGTAGAATTCTTTAGGAACAACTCATATATATCTTTTAAGATATAAACTGCAAATTTATTTATAATCATGAATGAATGAACAGAAGCTAGTTTAGCTTTGGGCAATAAAATCTCAGTCATTAACTATCTTACTGAATCCCTGAAATCAGATCACTCTATGAGCTATAGGTAACTCTATTAGAAAGGTCAACATTAAACAGACCATGCTAATGTTGGGCAGTCTTTGTGCCTTAGCTTTGACGTATGTAAATATTAAGTATACTAATTAAAACGTACTTCAAATATAAGCTCTACACTTCTGGAGGAGCATCATTTTGGCTGAGTAATTCATAATGTCATCATTAGATGATTTGTATCCTAGAATAAGAAAGTATATTGAAAGAGAGAGAAAGGGGCTCATATTTTTCAGTATATTTTATGTGAGAGGTGCTCTACATGGAATTGTTACTTACAGTCAATCTGAGATGTTTGCCATCATTCCCCATTTTATAGATGAGGTAACTAAGACTTAGAGAGAATGATTAACTTGCCAATTGTCACACATATGAGAATTGATTTGATCCCATTATATATGACTTCAAAGCCTGGGCTCCTCTACCATGCTACTCTCATTTCCCAAGTGAATTAGTTCAAGTCATTGAGAAATAGTTCACATATAATAAGATGCAGCTGTCTTAAATGTCTTTTTTTTTTTTTTTTTTTTTTTTTTTT
>NW_020175414.1:1436340-1443860 GCF_003031525.2 Neophocaena asiaeorientalis asiaeorientalis | reverse complement strand
TTTTTTTTTTTTTTTTTTTTTTTTTTTTAGTTTGGACAAATATATACATCCATAACAGAACCACCATAATCAAGACATGAAATACTTCCAGTTTCCAAAATATTCCATCTGTCCCTTCTCAGTCAATTCCCCCAAATCTCAGCCCTAGTCATCCACTCATCTTTCTGTTAGGGTAGGTAAGTTTGCCTCCTCCAGAATTTCATGTAAAGAGATGATACAGTATGTATAATTTGTGTCTGGCTCTTTCATTCAGCTAAATGTTTTTTGAAATTAATTTATGTTTTTATATTTATCTCTATTGAGTGATTTTTTATTGCTCAGTATTCAACTCTATGGATATACATTGTTTTGTTTATCCATTCATTAATTAATAAACATCTGTTTTGTTTCCAGATTTTGACAAGTGTGAAGGAAGCTGTTATGAACAAGTACAGTTCTCTTTGGACATATATTTTTATTTTTATTGACTATATAAAGGTGGGATTGATGGGTCAAGTGTTAAGGTGTTCATAAGTGGAGAATTCTTGTGTGAAAACTTGCAACATTCAGCAGAGACTCTAAAGGGCTCATACCTAAGAGTAAAAACTATTCTAGTAAAAACTTCCTAACAAAACAAAAATATATGTAGAAAAAGAATAAACTCTTTTCTAAGTAACTTAACCCACTCCAGAAACAAACTTCCACACTCCTTAAAATAACACCTAGACATAACATTCATAATATCCATAATCAATACTTACTGCACATGAGAAAATGCAGGAGAATGTGATCCATAACCAAGAAAAACAAATAAACAAATAGGGAATTAAAGCAGATGAGAAATAATGTAGGTAATTGAACTATGGATTTAGCAAGTAAATCCTTTCAACCTCACAAGGATTTTTACTGCAACTTATGGGTTATAGCTATGCTCCAATCTCTCAACCCTAGATCTTGAAACTAGTCAATGCTGCAAAAAAAGGCTGGTGTTAGTTTATAATCCTTCCCAAAAAATTAGATAAAAGCCTTTAATATGAAAAATATGCAAAAAAGAATAATATCCAATTAGTATATCTGACATTTATATATTTGTAACTTTGCCGTAAAATGGATTATATTTTTCCTTTCCAATTTACATGTGCTGCCCATGAAAAAAGTAGGCTTATCCAATATACAAACACATTTATTTATATAAGTATTTCATCTAGTTGAGGTGCAATAGTTTATATACATTTCAAAAGTTACAGCTCATGAAACAAATTGACAATTATAATAATATTTATCTTTATCCTGGGCTCTATGCAGTCTACTTATTCTTCATGAAAATAGTTCCTTATTCAAATAACTTATTGGGATGGCTCCTCATTTATAATTTTTTTCTAAGATTAATTCATACTTCTATAATGAAAAAGTTAACAACCTAAAGCTCATATTCTTAAAATTTATTGTATCATTACTTTGGTATAAAATTATTTATTAACTAATTGTGATTTGAAAAAATCACTTAGGAGGCTCTCTTTAAATTGGACACTGATCTAACTGAAATACTTTCCATTGGTTTATACATGAATATCACAAGAATATCTGTACATCTACATATGCCAATATGTTCCATAACATTTCAATATGAGTATGCACGCACACATCCATTTATGTTCTTATCGTTTGATAGCATTGTAAACTCTTCTCTTGTGAATTGATCATTTAGATGTTGCAGGCCAGACTTCATTTTCTGTGTATGTTTCCTTATAGTTATTTAATATAACACATTCTAAATAGGAATTTGCTTTTTATGTATCTGCTTTTATCAAAATGGAAATACAGTACTTATCACAAGCAATTCATGAATCTCTAAAATTTTTTTCAGATATTATTTACTAAACATGCTCTAAGAGTATTTTTTTTTTTTTTTGGTATGCAGGCCTCTCACTGTTGTGGCCTCTCCCATTGTGGAGCACAGGCTCCAGACACACAAGCTCAGTTGCCATGGCTCACGGGCCCAGCCACTCCGTGGCATGTGGGATCTTCCCGGACCAGGGCACAAACCCGTGTCCCCTGCATCAGAAGGAAGACTTTCAACCACTGCCCCACCAGGGAAGCCCCCTAAGAGTAGTTTTAAAGCAATGAATATCTTTGGTCACTATTTATAATAAACTATTCTATAAAATATACATTTATGTTGTTTAGCCTAAGATAATCTTTATTAAAATTATTGTACTCAAATCCATTTTAAGCTCTGTTATATAATAGTTCAAACAGTTCACGTAATATACCTTGTTCTAATATATTTTGCATTGGACAGAAGAGGCTATCAAAGATATGGTGAGTCTTTATTTCTTTTTCATGATTTTTGTTCTTATATTTTACCTGGAGTATTCATATGTGTAAAAAATTCTCCTCTAAATCCTGATGTAAAGACCTTTTGAAATATTTTACTATATTAACATAAAACAAATTAGCAACACAATTGTGCCACGTGGTGATACTGTTTTCCTATGAAACTGTTTATCGTCCTTTCAGTCTACAAAATTTTAGTACATTTCCCAGGAGAAAGCCTTCATCAAAGTAAGGACACTTCAGAGCACAGAATAGAAGAACTATAAAACTGTCATAGATGTCAGAATATATTGCAATCAGCAGCAGAGTAGCATTGCCTGGAAAACAGCCATTTCATCTAAGGAGTTCTTTATGGTCTGGTAAATTGCATTACATTTAAACAAAATAGAAATGGCATTCTTACACAAAATAGTTTAATCACTCAGTACATGGTTAATTTTTCTGACATATCCTATTTCTTCATTTTCTGAAATGTGTGGGTTTTTTATTTACTTTGAATTCAAGAGAGTATATCCAAATAAACTTTATTTTACCAAAGGGGATGTGAACACAGCAAGAAAGGAAAGGAAAAAGAAAGCCCCACCACCTTGAAAAATATAACACAGACTCTTACAAAGAGTCTACTGAAAATAATTTCAAATATTAAACCTAAATAATGGTAACTGCATATGTGTGTGTGTGTGTGTGTGTGTGTGTGTGTGTTGATAGGCAGAAAAGAAAAATGAGAGAGAATATAAGTAATAAGCAGTACTAAAATAACAACACTAGTAAGCAAATTTGTTATTTAAACTTGTCTTGTTAATTTTGGTGTCTTTTTATCTTGAATAGGGACCATTCTGAGTAGAGACCCAGTATACTGAATATATGGCACTGGGTAGCTTGATTTTTTTCTTCTTCTTTCACATTATTTTATTCTTCGTTGTTTTAATTTTTTTTAACTTATGCTCGCATTTCAAGGCATTGGACTCATTTGGGCATGTCATTAAGAAGTGCTGGATCTGGGATTTTATTATTTGATTATTGAGTATTTTGCACACTCTGAAGCAAATTAGTATTCCAGCTTCTCTGCTCACTGCTAGACACTGAACGCAGATAGAACACATTATGCGTTAGACTAGTTAAGAATTTTTAAATTAGATTTGTGACTTGGAAGGTTGAATAAGAAAACTAATAGAACACAAAATGAAGTGGAGGGAAAATTAGATTAATTATCTACATCATTCTGTGTGAACGGTTGCTGATGTGCTGTGTTGTTGAGTGGTATTTTGGAACTAAAACATGCCTTAATTTTGCTTACATTAAGCTGCTATAATTGTTGTGTTTTACACATATACATATTTACAAATCATAGTATCTTGCAGTATTTTAAAAATAAAAATATATTTAAATAGGACATTTTTTTTTTTTTTTTGCGGTATGCAGGCCTCTCACTGCTGTGGCCTCTCCCGTTGCGGAGCACAGGCTCCGGATGCGTAGGCTCAGCGGCCATGGCTCACGGGCCCAGCCGCTCCGCAGCATGTGGGGTCTTCCTAGACCGGGGCACAAACCCGTGTTCCCTTCATAGGCAGGCAGACTCTCAACCACTGTGCCACCAGGGAAGCCCCTTAAATAGGACATTCTTATTCTTTCTCTCTCCTCCACCTCCTCCTCCTCCTCCTTCTTTCCTCTCTCTCTCTCCCTCCCTTCAGTTAGGCATATTTACATGTGTGATTAAACCAAATATTCATCTTGTGTATTTTTTCTTCATTAAAATAACTTCTAACTTGTTAGTTCAAGAAACTATATACTAAGTGCAAAAACGTAAAGCATTTTCTCTAATCATTCTCATTTCCTAACCTTCCTAAAAAGGTATTATCTTTCACTCACCAGGAGAAAATTCTAAATAATGGTATCTGCAGTAATTTCACATTCAGTGTAACAACAAAGGTCAAACTTTCTTGATCTATTTCTGAGGCTACTTTCTCTTATTTTAGGTAATCCAGACAAATTGAATCCATCCTCCTGCAAATCTGGTTCAGTTCAGATGCCTTAAATTCATATTGTGTGTGTGTGTGTGTGTGTGTGTGTGTGTGTGTGTATGTGTGTCTTTTGCTCTTATTTCAGTATTCTCTAATGGCAATGACACTGATACTTAACTGAAATAATTCCTGCTGGGACATCAAACATGCCTGAATAAACATTCACCTGTTCCTTGTAAATGGCATCAAGTGCTCATTCTGTGTGACAAGCTATATTTTAATTTTAAGTATTCATTTATTTTATGCTCTGAACCTCAGCAGGGTGAGATTGCCATGAAGCCCTCTGGTTGGTAAAATAGTGGGGGGAATTAGGAAAGAATGTTTGCAAATTCTGCTTGGTAATTAATGCAACATGACAGTTATTATTAAAGTAATTAAAACATAAACAACAGCTAGTTCCTAGTTAAGATTGTACTTAGACTTTTTTGGATTAATTATATAAATTCAGAGTTACAAAAACCCTGCTTATCTCTCTAGAAAACAGCTAAGTAAATTATAAATTATCTCTTATTCTAAGTATATATATATATATATATTACACAATGTAAATATTTTCAATAAGTATATTCCTTTCAGTTTAAATTTCAACTGATTAAGATAAAATAATGAAGCCCTGTTTACCAGAAAAAGTGAGGTAGAAAGATATGGATTAAGTAGACTTTTTTTAAATACAATATTCTTTTTTTAATGTATATTTTAATTTTTTTGGCTGTGTTGGGTCTTCGTTTCTGTGCAAGGGCTTTCTCTAGTTGTGGCAAGTGGGGGCCACTCTTCATCATGGTGCGTGGGCCTCTCACTATCGCAGTCTCTCTTGTTGCAGAGCACAGGCTCCAGTCACGCAGGCTCAGTAGTTGTGGCGCACGGGCTTAGCTGCTCCGCGGCATGTGGGATCTTCCCAGACCAGAGCTCAAACCCATGTCCCCTGCATTGGCAGACAGATTCTCAACCACCACACCACCATGGAAGCCCAGATAAAGTAGACTTTTTTAGACAAAAATGCAGCATTAATCGATAAAACAAAGAACATCAAATCAAACTATCACAAGTTAGAAAGTTAACCAGCATCAAGCTTTACTATTAATTGTAAGTAATAAGTAAAGAATATTCAGGAGGAACAAGGTGGAGTCTAGGAATGTCTTTACATCTCCTATCCTGTGTTATCAGGACCCACTCAGGCCACAATTAATATACTGAAAATCTAACTTTTACATTTATCACCATGATTTAAAAGAGAAATATTCAACCCTGAAATATCTCCACTTTATACTCAGATAGTTGCACAGCTAATGTGATATTTGCTATGAAAAATGCCTCAAAATTCCATGATTCCAGCTTTGTTTACAAAGTATGCTATACACACTAGGCATGGAATGTTCTGATGAAACCTTTACATACATAAGAACTTTCCAGCTAGCAAAAGCATTTGTATAATTTCTAAGAGTTCTATCATTAGCACGTACATGTGAAGATTTGACTGGATTGTCTTTATTTGTTTACTTCTGGAACACATCCTCCTTCTTTCACCACAATTATAAAATGAAAGAAAAGATTGCAGACTTGCTATTAACCATTTATTGGCAGTTCTGTCACTTGCCATTGTTCACTATGTAAGGGATTCAGAGGAAAGAAGAGAATTACAACAATGCATGGCACAGAATATGTTCTATATATGTGTTAACTATTATTAATGTTATAATCCCATTAAATATAAATAGTTCTCACTTCTATAAACATTAAAACAAACTATCTTTAATTTTTAGTAAGTTCTTTTAAAAATCCAGAAACATTTTATGAGTCATGCAAAGCATAAATTTCCTTGTAAGTAAGGATAGAAAAGGAGTCTGAACATAATGATTGGTAATGAAGACCAGTCTTTACTAATCAGATATCAGCTTTTACTGCCACAATAAAATTATCTTACTTAGGCACTGTCTGAGACTTAATTTTCATATGGTTTAAAGTCAAGAGAATTTTTATGTTCACACAAAAATCTTCCTATGTGGCAGATTATTATTCCAAAGAAAAGGATCAATTTCAAGAAAATTATCATCCTCATTTATTGCTTAAAATGTATAATTGAATGTTTAGAACTTAATCTATGGGCTATCAATACACTGAAGGGAAAACTATATTACTACTAGTTCAAATGATGACTATTTTATGATAAAAGAATACGATCAATGACTTGTACATATCAGACTTGGAAGCAGTCTCAGTGGAGACTTAGACAGAAATTAAAGTCAACGCATAATGTTATTAACCTGATGAGCATAGATCCATGGTCTATGTGAGAGGAAATGCAAAAGTAACATGTGTGTACAGCATACACATAGTCCATGACCATCTCATCATGACCACATACAGAACATCGCAAATCAGGAAAACAAACTACATAGTTGGGATTATTCACATTAAGGGTTAGATTGTTTAGAAAATGAATGAAATAATTGGATAACTGTGAGAGAAGAAATAAGAGGAACTTGTGCATAATGGACTAAAGATCTTGAGAAGGACATCTTATGTAAACTGAAATATCATTCTTTTTTTAATGTTCTTGAACTGTAATGTAAGGTTCAAAGACCCCTACAAAAATAATCCTAGGGCTAAAATCCAAAATGAAGTAGAGAGCCTAAATAAAAAAGTAGACACAAGTTACCTAAGAGTGCTTCTACATTTATTCTGGTTTGTTGCCAATTCTGTCTCTGTGCTATATGCTTTCTTTAGAAATATATGTATGGAGCTTTCATTATTTCTTTTTTTAAGGGTCCATTATCTTTCCTAGGAGAGAAGAAGTACATTTACCTTACCTGAAGAAGATTCTAGACTGGGCAGATAAATTTTAGTTTCTAAGTTCAAGGCATCCTGGGTAGTTATTTTATTTAATATTGACACAATCTTGTTGAAGGAATGATGCAGATAGCTTTATCATAATTTTGGTTAAAAATTAATAAAACAACAAAGAATTAGAATATTGTGTATTACTTGTCCTGGTTGTCATAGCATAGAAAACATATATCAACATTAGCATTTGACACCACATATATATGGCATCAAACTACAAGATATTTAGACTAACACATTGCCTCAGAATATAATTATTAAAATATAGTGGGAGGAGAACCATTCCTAGAAAGTCAGGTTGAGCTCCTCATGGACCCTCTCTCTAATGAAACAAAAGTAATTGCA
>NW_020175414.1:1421207-1436214 GCF_003031525.2 Neophocaena asiaeorientalis asiaeorientalis | reverse complement strand
TATATATATATATATATGGTTTCTCTCTGATAGTGGCAGACAAAAATTTCTCATTTCCCAGATCTATGTTGCAAAACCTTTATTTGAGGAAAGCAGAGCAAAATCAATCAATCTGCTTCATCTACCAAGCTTCTACTCGTAGAGTGCAAGACTACTGCAGTTGCAGCAGATTGAGAATCCCAGGCCTTGATCATCCTACCACATCACTCATATGGCAGATGTTCCAATGACAGGAAAAGGAAGCCAAGAAACCAGAGGCTATCGTCCATGCCCCCTGCTCTCCTTAGAGTAGGAATGCAAATGTAAGGCACTCTCCATGCCCCCAGCTCTGGATGAATGGCACATAGGTTCTTCCCAGGTGGAGTGGTAGGCCATAATAACAGAAATTTGTAGCTCTCCATAAAGTGACTGACTTTATCTGCAGCAGAGTTTGGGGATCTTCACGCCCAAGGACACTGTCAAAAATGGAGATCTTAGTGATAAATAATTAAGACGAGGCTGGTAATTCCTTGTTACAGCAACAAATAAAATAATAGACCAGCTAGGCATTTATCAGTAAGAACCAGGGAAAACAGAGCTTTCTTGGGATTGGGTCAAACCCCGAAGACTGCCCAAAGACTATCCTGCAGAAGAGGCTGACTTAGTTGGAATAGTAATTAACTAGTAATCATTGGAAATAAACATCTGAGTGTGATACTAATAGAGGCAGACTGGGCAGTTTGTCATCCACAGTGTATGGGGTATCATGAAGATAGTGCAACTTCTGAGATGCAACATTAAGGCTGGATTCTGCAGGGGTAATAGACTTTCCTGAAAGAGTCTATCAAAATCACTAAATAAATAAATAAATAAACAAATAACAACAAAGTTTTCAATAAAATATTATGAGACATACAAAACAAACAAGCCATGAAACTTTGACTCATACACAGAAAAAATAAAACAGGCAATAAAAACTGCCTTCAAGGTGACCCAGAGAAAAAACAAACAAACAACAGCAACAAAAAACCTTCAAAGTACTATTATAAATATGTTCAAACACCTAAATGCAAAAACTTCCAAATTAAACAAACAATTTAATCTATGCATCCAATAAGCTCAACTACCTCTAAGTAGAATATATAGAAAGATATCCACAAGCAAACACATCATAGTAGAACTGTTGAAGGCAAAAGATAAAAGGAAAACCCTGAAAGCAGCAAAAGAAAACTGACTTGTCACATACAAGAAACCTCAATAAGAGTTACAGCTGGTTTCTCATCAGAAATGGAGAAAACCAGAAGGCAGTGGGATGACCTATGCAAAGCTCTGAAAGGCAAAGTATCTGTCAACCTAGAATCTTATATCCTACAAAACTATCTTACAAAATAAAAGGGAAATAACATATTCCCATTTAGGCAACAACTGAGAGCGTTCATAGTTAGCAGGTATGACATAATAAAGAGTTCATCAGGAGGAAAGCAAGTGATATGACCATTAAAGAGTGCATCAGGATGAAAGCAAGTGATAAAAAATAATGCTGTTTGAAAAATAGCAATGATAGACATTCTATGGAGGGTTGCCATAAACCTCCAATTTGTAAAAAATGCAATATCTTCAAAGCAAAACAAAGCAAGTACAATAAAAGGTGGTATGCCTGTATTACCCAAACAGTAAAACCAAGCAAAGACATCCCAAAAAATTAAAACCACAAACCAATATCCCTTATAAATATATGCACAAGAACCGTTTACAAAACACTAGTAAACATAATCCAATAATATATCAAAAGGATTATACATCATGATCAAAATATTGTTGAGAGAAATTAAAGAAGACCTAAATATATGGAAAGATATCCCAAGTTCATGCATCAGAAGACTTAGTGTTGTTATTATGACAATACTCCCCAAATTGATCTACATATTTAACACAACTTCCTATGAAAATTCTAGTTGCTGAACCCATGAAAATGTATATACTTAAAGTATCTAAAAACATCTTGAAAAAGAATAAAATTGGAGCATTCCAACTTACTAATTTCAAAAATTATTACAAAGCTGCAGTAATATATTGGCATAAGGGTAGACATTTAGATCAATGGGATGAAATTCAGAGTCAAGAAAGTAACTTTATATGAATAATAAATTGACAATTGAAAAGGATACCAAGGCATTCTATGGGGGAGGGGGGTACCTCCAGTGCTTTTCAATAAATATTGCTGAAATCACTGGATACCAAGTGCAAAATAATGAAGTTGTATTTCTTCCTTACACTGTAACACAAAAATTAACTCTAAATGGATCAACAATCTAAATGTAAGTGTTAAGAATATAAAAATCTCAGAGAGAACACAAGAATAAATCTTCATGAACTTGGGATAGGGAAAGCTTTATAAGATATGACAATAAAAGCCAAGATACAAAGAAAAAATATGAATTTTACTTCAGCCATAATTAAAACATGTATGCTTTAAACTATCTCACCAAGAAAATAAAAAGGCAAGTCACATAATGAAACAAAATATTTACCTGATAAAATATCTGTATCTAGAATGTAATAGTTCTAGAGAACTATTACAACTCAATTATAAAAATATTAAATATTTAAAAAAGTAAAAATACCACTTAAATGATAATCAGAATGGTTATGTACACAAATAAACAAAGGACCAATAAGCACTTGACATTTGCTGAACAGCTTCAGATATTAAGGAAATGCAAATCAAAACAACAATAAGATACCACTTTACACCCACTAGGGTAGCTATTATCAAAAAGACAGATAATATCAAGTATTGTTGAGGGTATGGAGAAATTGGAATGCTTGTAGGTTGATCAAAGTAATGTATAATTGTACAATTACTTTAGAAAACAGTATGACAATTCTTCAAAATGTTATATATATTTTTATGATATGACCCAGTAATTCCACTTCTAGGTATAAACTTTAAATAAAAATCTATGCAATATAAAAAAGTGCACACAAATGTTTATAGCAACATTATTCATAATGACCAAAAGTAGGAACAACACATGCCTTTAAACTGATGAATGGTATAAAGTGTCATACAATAGCATTTTATTCAATTATAAAATGGAATAAATTACTTATACATGCTACAACATGGATGAACTTTGACAATATTTTGCTAAGTGAAGGAAGTCAGTCAAAAATATAATACATTATATGCTTCCATTTATATAAAACATCCAGAACTGACAAATCTATATAAACAGAAAGTATATGAGTAGGTGCCTATGAGCTGGCCTTAGGGTAGAACAGGAAATAACTGCTAAGGGGAACCGTGTTTCCTTTGGGTGATGAAACTATTATAAAATTAGATAGTGTTGATGGTTTCAGAACTTTGTGAATACATTTAAAAATATTGACTTGAACACTTTAAATGGGTTAACTGTATTTTATATAAATTATTTTAAAGTGTTAAGAAAAAATAAGATTAATTGGAAGCATGTTGGAAGAAGTAACAGTGATTGTGTGATAACGTAAAAAATATTTAAAATCAAATATGATGAAAGATTGGGAAGGGACAGATTAGATACTGAGCTAAATCTAAAGTTGTATTCATAAATAACAAATATGAAAAGTCTATCGTGGGTAATTTTCTTATTTTGTAAAATATCATTGAAACTGTTTTCAAAAATCTAATCAGTCTTGTGTACCCTTCATATCTTTCTGGGTCTATCAACATTTTATTCACATAATAAAATAAACAGTAAAAATATTCTTTTCATGTGTTTGAAAAGATATATATTTTCATGTATTCGACTAGTTTGGGGATGTTACTTTGTTTGCTTATAACAATAAATTCATCAGCTAAATACTGAATACTCATGCTTTGCATTTCTCAAATAATCTAAAAGAGAGTTGTTTCTAAGATCAATATAGAACCTGTCTCCTACCTAATTTTTATCTCTCTTCTTTTAGATAACTTTCCAAATCATATTGTCAAGATATCAAAACACAAAAAGAAAATGGACTTATAGCTAACATATGAAAAATTTCAAATGTTTATAAGAAAAAAAGTGTGATAAACTTTCATGTTCTATGATTCGAATAACAAATATGATGCTGTAAATGTATTCTCTCTATGATTAAGGAAAATGAGAGATAAGAGTCAGATACATTTCAAATGAAATCACACTGCAGTTATAAGAAAAGTTGATTTGGTATTGGTATTTGGAACATATATTTAAGACAAGATACAGTTAAACGTATTGGGTAGAAAAAAAAGGAATTATTGTTTTTTATAATTCTCTTTTTTAAACATACTGGGTCACTCTATGTCTTTTATTTCTAAATTATTTCTAAATCAATATTTCTAAATTAATATTGCAGTAGCCATTGAGAAATTAAGATAGGCAGTGTCATTGTCATTTTAATCATTCTTTACCCTTGGATTTTAACATAGCTGGCAAAGTGACTTTGCCATAATTAGCTCATTATTTTAAAGTAATATATATTCATTGTAAAGATTGGATCCTGAATTGCATTGCAAAGATTGCAGAAAACAAATATAAATAGAATTTTAAAATAAAAATAAATCATCCCACCTAGATTTAGCCGGTGGTAACATTTTGCTTTATTTCCTTTTGGCATATTTACCATGCAATCTTTCTTCATTTATTTTCCAAAACATTTAGAATACATGTATATGTCTGAATTTTAGAAGATACTTTTATTAACTAATTTTTGAATTGATTTCATCTAAAATCAATTAGAAGTTTTTTGAGCCATATCTTCAGCTTTTCCATACTCTTTCAAAATTTTCCAGTGGTAAGAAATATAAACTTATATATTTGATTCTGCCCCAACTCTCCTTTGTGTCACTTGCTTAGAATGATAGTTTATTTGTAATTTACTTTAACCTTTAAAATAATGTTTTAAAGATATCTGTGAATTAAAAACTATTATTATGAAAAAAACATGGTACACAAGAAAGAAAGAAACATATTGGCACAAGGCAACCACACTGAAGAAAGCACATCTGACTGTTTGGTCATAACAAAAGATGGCTGAACCTGTATTTATGAACTGAAATGTTCTATTACTGAAGAAAGAGTAACATCTCAATAGGTCTGAATTTATATTTCTATTAAATCAGAAATTATTTCATAAGCACAATAAAACTTTAGCCAATAAATGAGACTGAGTGTCTCCTTGATTGGACTCTTGTAGACAGCAAGCCCATAAAAAATCATATTTTGAGTAATTAGAATTTTTTTAGATTAAATGCTCTGCAGAGTGACAATAGAATGATTCTGTTTAGTGACTGGCAACAGAAGTGGACAACTGATTCCTGATTTCAAATTGGTGACTTAAGCCCACAGAAAAAATGTAAATCTTTTCAAGTAACTTCAGAACAATATACTATCTTATTGTACATCTGTAATGGGGTATGTTACAAGAGAAAAACTACAAAGAAATAAAGTTTGTCAATAGTCTGTCACTATTAATATATTAATTATAATTTAAAAATGCTTCATGAATGATGATGGGTGACACGTTAAGTAAAATCTATTAATATTATTAATAATTATAAATTTTGGTTTATGTGAAAGGACTACAAATAATTAAGCACACCCAATTTAATTTTAAATTATTTGATCTATCTCTCCATCTATCTATCTCTCTGTCTATGAATGTATATATTTGTACACTTTTTTCTAAACATTTTTTAATTTACAAATCTTGAAAGTAAAAATATCTCAGTAGCAATAAATAGATGTAGCTTCCAGATCTTCCTTCATAGTATAATTTTCCACTAAAATACCCAAGGTTTTGAGGATAAATGGTTTAGATAAGTTCTGTGTCATGAACATACCAAGTAAGCCCTAGGACCATGTTATACCAGAAAACAAAGAGGAACTCAGAGACTAAAGGAGTTTTCAAGGGACACAGAGGTGAGCTTTGTAGTACTCACAACAGCCACATTTGTATTCAATGATTCTCATTAATTATAAAATATTAAATATAAATCAATGAGTTCTTAATGATGCTCAAAAATTGATAAAAGAGACTCATTTACACCATTTGAAGTATCTATGACATCACAACTTTATTCAGAAAATCGGTAATTAAAAGGACATAAGTAAGCATTTACCCTGCCTCCTTAAGGGTCATTATATTGCTTGATTTAAAAGGGTTGCTCACTAATAAATATTAAAGGAGTGATTGGATTAGAAAATTATGATTATAAAACCTCCCCAAACTTAGCTGCTGAAAAGTGATTCATATTGCTTCAATATGTCTTTCAGACATTATTTTCTAAGTACAAAAATGTACCTTTAGGGCTTCCCTGGTTGCGTAGTGGTTGAGAATCTGCCTGCCAATGCAGGGGACACAGGTTCGAGCCTGGTCTGGGAAGATCACACATGCCGCGGAGCAACTAGGCCCGTGAGCCACAGCTACTGAGCCTGCGCGTCTGGAGCCTGTGCTACGCAACAAGAGAGGCCACGATAGTGAGAGGCCCGCGCACCGCGATGAAGAGTGGCCCCCGCTTGCCACAACTGGAGAAAGCCCTCGCACAGAAACGAAGACTCAACACAGCCATAAATAAATAAATAAATATTTTTACAAAATATACCTTTAAAATGGAGAAAAATTCAGCCATGATCATAACAAAATGATCAAACTTTAGGATCATGAACATTGAGATTCTGACTTTATGCAATGTTTGAGATGTTGCAAAATAAATTGTATTGTAACATCTCTGTGGTATTCCCACCAAAAAATTTTTACCTGAATTTAATAAAATAATTAGATTTAAGTCCCTGTTTATAGGAATACAGGGAATAAAGGAAGAAATCAATTGAACCAGGAAGAGTAATATAAAATATCCAGGTTGTGAATGTATAACCATGCACCAGTGACAGTTCTCATATATCACTGTTTACAGTAGATATTTTTATGGGCTTTACAAAATAGTTTGGCTTTACCTAGTAAATTTAAACGTGCACATACCCTACACCTAACATTTTTACTCTAAGTATATACCCTAGAGAAATTCCCATATCTATGCACCAAGTGATGTGAAGCAGATTATTCATAGCATTTTTCATAATAACCCCAAGCTGGATATGACCTAATGACCATCAATAACAGAATAGAAAATAAAAATATGTTGCCACCAAAACATACAGTATTAACTACACAGGCATAAATGTTAATGCAAATACTTGCATTCACATCAATGTATCTCAAAAACATGACTTTAAGTAGAGGATAAAAGTCACAAAAATATATAAGCATAATTAAACCATGTTATCTCTAAGTGCACATGAGAGATAAATGTATGAAGCAAAGGAAATAATTATCATGAATGTAATAGAAGAGGTTTTCTATTAAGCAAGGGACAGAGGGAAAGAGGTGTGAGCAATGACGTTTCTAAGGTTTTGGCAAATTTCATTTTTTATCTTAGGTGGCTAGTACATGGGTCTCTTTTATCATTATTATTTAAATTGCACACATATAGTGCCAAAAATCGTATGAAACGTATAAAATATAAGCTTATATGGGATTGAAAAGAAGACTCCCTACCTTTCATTTGTGAGTGATACTATCATTCTAAGGCTATATTACCATCGTAGAAGTCTGGAAAATAAATATATTTTTAGAGTTAAACACACATACACAAAAGACAGTTGTATGTCCATGCTAAGCATCTTTTATTTTTGTAGGATGAAGAAGAGATTGTATCCCAGGAATGCCATGCCGGAGAATAAACTGTCATCACATCTCAGCATGGTCAAAGTCACCGCATCACAAAATGACATACAAAAGTGATACATTTTTGATTGCTAAACTTTTGGAAGTTTTTTTCTTTTTTTTAATTAGTTTTATTACCAAAGGTTTAGGAATAATAATTTTGCTCTTATATCATGGAAAATCCATATTTATCCTTCAAGTTGCCCAAATATCATATGATCTCTCTTGTAAAGTCTATCTAGACTTGAGTCTAGAATCTTGTCTGATATATAATTTTTAATTTATAAATATTATACATTTTTCCCTTTGCTTGTTCATTCTGAGTGATTCTGAAGGGTACATTTCAACTTTTTCATCATTATTTAACATTGTAAACAGTACATGGCACATAATGAATAATCCTTAAATATTTTCTGAAATAAAGTTTCTCCTTCTATAAATGGATTTGAAACTAGAAAATACCTATTTTAATGCTATTATGAAGATATGTGATGGTATAGACAGAGTCTGGAGTTCTGTCTCTGGCTTTGATTTTATACCTTGGTAGTTTCTAATTGTTGCTCCATTTTGATATCAAGTACAAAATAAATTTTTTATTTCAAATAAAGTGGTCTCATTTCATAAACTCTGAAACAGTCCTCTATCCATGACTTCTTTAAGCTATTTGTATTATTATTACTGATGATATCTTAGGTTGGAATTACTTAAGGCTATATGGATTCAGAAATGATGATCCATATTCTCCTGTTTTCTTCAAACTGGGAATAAGGAGGAAAGGACGGAAGAGAAAATGAAATAACAGCATATCACTAGTTCTACACAACATCAATAAGGCTTCAGGGAAAAATGTTGAATGTAAGAAATAGAGAGAATTTAGCTGTGCTGCATATTTTCTGTTTTCTGCTAGTACAAAACAGGCCATTTATACACACTTACCTGCACATGAGGGAGTATTTTAGTGACTATAATCACTCTATAGAGTTGTAAAATTGTTAACTGGTCATTTTTCAAATTGATGACTATTGAAAAATACTGAGAAAAAGAATAAAATAAGAGGAAGTTTTTCTTCTGACCAAGGAACTCTCCTCTGAAAAACCTATTAAATTGATTTTTCTTCAAGGTCTATGTGAACAAACTAAATGTAGGATTTAAAACAAAAAATTAATTCAATATTTAATATAAAACTGTTGTCAGAGAAACCTAACTTATTATTATAGTATATTTATCTATTAAATTTTATAGATAAAGATATGCTTTGGTCTCTTGCTGGTCTGGTCAGAGATATTTGTTGATGCAACAAGTAATCCTCTCCATTGTAAGAAACAACCAGAGCAGTGAAGCCACAAAGCAGAACCTAAGGTAAAATATCACAACATACTTTGAAAAGAAGGGTCTAACTGTGCCTAAGCACAGGTATATTTCCTGGATTTCTAAGTTATCTGAACTAATTAAGTTTCCTTTTGTTTTACCTACATGGAGTTGAACTTTGGTCTTTGATACCAGCAGAATACAGATTAATAAAGCAATCAGTGAAAATTTTACTGAAAATTTTTGGGACAGGGAGTTTCAAAAGACAGAAAGTCTAATATTAATTTGTCTGGGGAGACTAAAGAAAAAAATACATAAAAGGGAGATGGATCATCAATACCAAGAATATTTTAAGATATGTGTGGAGAAGAGAATTATTTAATGTTCATTTTAAATAAAATTTTGCCTTACTGAGTATAATATAAACCGATTCTCTGAATCTGACACTGCAGTTTTAGTAAAGTCATTCGACAGAGTGATAAGATCAGATTTGGGAGTGGGGTGTGGGGAGCGTTTTTACCTTGAAAAAACAATTATTAATATAATTGAATTACTTGACCTATTTTGAGAAGAACTTTAAGACTGGTTATATTATTGGTAAAAGAGATCCAAAAGACTAAACAAAAATAGAGTGGGAGGAGGGGTTAATATATTTCATGGTGACCATTCTTGTATTTAAACAAAAGTGGAAACAAAAACATGTTTAAATGACTCTGAAGGAAAACAGTTATTCAGCAGAGATAGTCAATGTTTGAAAAAGCCCATTATGACTAAACTCACAAAACAAGAACATTTACTGTGAAGGTTAATACACTATATATTACTTATGCAACTACATTTAGCCAATGTCAAAGATTTTGAAATTGAGCTAGATGTATCATAAACAAGAGAATACTTTACTTTGAAAGACTCACACACCTCAGAATATATAGGGTAAAATCTAAGATAAGACTCTCTTTATTTATTTTTTTAAACATCCTTATTGAGTATAATTGCTTTAAAGTAGTGTGTTAGTTTCCACTTTTTAGCAAAGTGAATCAGATATACATATACATATATCCCCATATCTCTTCCCTCTTGCATCTCCCTCCCACCCTCCCTATCTAACCCCTCTAAGGGGTCACAAAGCACCGAGCTGATCTCCCTGTGCTTTGCAGCTGCTTCCCACTAGCTATCTATTTTATATTAGGTAATATTTATAAGTCCGTGCTACTCTCTCACTTCGTCCCAGCTTACCCTTCCCCCTACCCATGTCCTCAAGTCCATTCTCTACATCTGCGTCCTTATTTCTATTCTGCCCCTAGGTTCTTCAAAACCATTTATTTTTTGTTTCTTTGGTTCCATATATATGTGTTAGTATGTGGTATTTGTTTTTCTCTTTCTGACTTACTTAATCTGTATGACAGACTCTAGGTCCATCAACCTCAATACAAAAAACTCAATTTCATTTATTTTTATGGCTGAGTAATAGTCCATTGTATACATGTGCGAAATCTTCCTTAATCATTCATCTGCCGATGCACACTTAGGTTGCTTCCATGTCCTGGCTATGTAAGTAGAGCTGCAATGATCATTGTGTACATGACTCTGAATTATGGTTTTCTCAGGGTATATGCCCACTAGTGGGATTGCTGGGTGGTATGGTAGTTCTATTTTTAGTTTTTTGAGGAACCTCCATACTGTTCCCCATAGTGGCTGTATCAATTTACATTTCCACCAACAGTGCAAGTGTTCCATTTTCTCCACACCCTCTCCAGCGTTTTTGTTTGTAGATTTTGTTGATGGCCATTCTGACTGGTGTAAAATGACATCTCTTTGTACTGTTTATTTGCATTTCTCTAATGATTAATGATATTGAACATTCTTTCACGTGTTTGTTGGCAATCTGTATATCTTCTTTGGAGAAATGTCTATTTAGGTCTTTGCCCACTTTTGGATTGGGTTGTTGTTTTTTTTTGACATTGAGCTACATGAGCTGCTTGTAAATTTCAGAGATTAATCCTTTGTCAGTTGCTTCATTTTCAAATATATTCTTCTACTCTGAGGATTGTCTTTTCATCTTGTTTATGGTTTTATTTGCTGTGCTAAAGATTTTAAGTTTCATTAAGTCCCATTTGTTTATTTTGGTTTTTATTTCCAATTCTCTAAGAGTTGGGTAAAAAAAGGATCTTGCTGTGATTTATGTCATAGAGTGTTCTGCCTAATTTTTCCTCTAAGAGTTTTATAGTGTGTGACCTTACATTTAGGTCTTTAATCCATTTTGAGTTTATTTTTGTGTATGGTGTTAAGGAGTGTTCTATTTCCTTTATTTTACATGTAGCTCTCCAGTTTTCCCAGCACCATTTATTGAAAAGGCTGTCTTTTCTCCACTGTATATTCTTGACACCTTTACCAAAAGTAAAGTAACTATATGTGTGTGGGTTTATCTCTGGGCTTTCTATCCTGTTCCATTGATCTATATTTCTGTTTCTGTGCCAGTACCATGCTGTCTTGATTACTGTAGCTTTGCAGTATATTCTGAAGTCTGGGAGCCTGATTCCACCAGCTCTGGTTTTCTTTCTCAAAATTGCTTCAGCTGTTTGGGGTCTTTTGTGTTTTCATACAAATTGTGAAATTTTTTGTTCTAGTTCTGTGAAAAATGCCACTGGTAGTTTGATAGAAATTGCATTGAATCTGTAGATTGCTTTGGGTGGTATAGTCATTTTCACAATATTGGTTCTTCCTATCCAAGAATATGGTGTATTTCTCCATCTGTTGGTATCATCTTTAATTTCTTTCATCAGTATCTTATAGTTTTCTGCATACAGGTCTTTTGTCTCCTTAGGTTGGTTTATTCCTAGGTATTCTCAGTTTTTTGTTGCAAAGATAAATGAGAGTGTTTCCTTAATTTCTCTTTCAGGGTTTTCATCATTAGTGTATAGGAATGCAAGATTTCTCTGCATGAATTCTTTATCCTGCTACTTTACCAAATTCATTGTTTAGCTCTAGTAGTCAGAATTTGCCTGTGAAGCCATCTGGTCCTGGACTTTTGTTTGTTGAAAAAATTTTAATCACAGTCTCAATTTTAGTGTTTGTGATATCTCTGTTTATATTTTCTATGTCTTCCTGGTTCAATTTCAGAAGGTTGTGCTATCTTAGGAATTTGTCCATTTCTTCTATGTTGGCCATTTTATTGGCATATGGTTGCTTGTAGTAATCCCTCATGATCCCTTTTATTTCTGCAGTGTCAGTTGTTACTTTTCAATTCTAATTTTGTTTATTTGAGTTTTCTCCCTTTTGTTCTTGATGAGTCTGGCTAACAGTTTATCAATTTTGTTTATATTCTCAAAGAACCATCTTTTAGTTTTACTGATCTTTGCTATTGTTTCCTTCTTTTTTTTCATTTATTTCTGATCTGATCTTTATGATTTTTTTTCCTTCTGCTAATTTTGTGTTTTTTTGTTCTTCATTCTCTAATTGCTTTAGGTGTAAGGTTACATTGTTTATTTGAGATGTTTCTTGTTTCTGGAGGTAGGATTCTATTGCTATAAACTTCCCTCTGAGAACTGCTTTTGCTGCATCCCCTAGGTTTTGGGTCATCGTGTTTTCATTGTCATTGTTTCTAGGTATTTTTGATTTCCTCTTTTATTTCTTCAGGGCTCTCTTGGTTATTAAGTAGTATATTGTTTAGCCTCCATGTGTTTGCACTTTTTACAGATATTTTCCTGTAATTGCTATCTAGTCTCATAGTGTTGTGGTCAGAAAACATACTTGATATGATTTCAATTTTCTTAAATTTAACAAGGCTTGATTTGTGACCCAAGATATGATCTATCCTGGAGAAAGTTCCATGAGCACTTGAGAAGAAAGTGTATTCTGTTGTTTTTGGATGGAATGCCCTATAAATATCAACTAAGTCCATCTTGTTTAATAAATCATTTAAAGCTTTTGTTTCCTTATGCATTTACATTGTGGGTGATCTGTCCATTGGTGATAGTGGGATGTTAAAGTCCCATTCTATTAGTGTGTTATTGTCTATTTCCCCTTTTATGGCTGTTAGCATTTGCCTTACATATTGAGGTGCTGCTATGTTGGGTGCTTAAATATTTACAATTGTTATATCTTCCTCTTGGCTTGGCCTCTCCCGTTGTGGAGCACAGGCTCTGGACACACCGGCTCAGCAGCCATGGCTCACAGGCTCAGCTGCTCCACAGCATGAGGGATCTTCCCGGACCGGAGCATGAACCTGTGTCCCCTGCATTGGCAGGCGGACTCTCAACCACTGCACCACCAGGGAAGCTCCCTATTACCATTTATTAATTGTTTTGGGTTTGTTTTTGTAGGTAGTTTATTTCTCTTGTGTTCTCTGACTAGATGATTTCCTTTAGCATTTGTTGTAAAGCTGGTTTGGTCATTTGGTTGTGGTGAATTCTCTTAGCTTTTGCTTGTCTGTAAAGTTTTTAATTTCTCTGTCAAATCTGAATGAGATCCTTTCTGGTTAGAGTAATCTTGGTTGTAGGTATTTCCCTTTCATCACTTTAAATATTTCCTGCCATTCACTTCAGGCTTGCAGAGTTTCTGCTGAAAGATCAGCTGTTAAACTTATGGGGATTTCCTTGTATATTCTTTGTTGTTTTTCCCTTGCTGCTTTTAATTTTTGTCTTTGTATTTAATTTTTGATAGCTTGAGTAATACGTGTTGTGGCATTTTTCTCCTTGGATTTATCCTGTATGGGACTCTCTGCACTTTCTGGACTTGATTGACTCTTTCCTTTCCCATAATATGGAATTTTTCAACTATAATCTCTTGAAATGTTTTCTCAGTCCCTTTCTTGTCCTATTCTTCTTCATGGACCCCTATGATTTGAATGTTGCTGCATTTAATGTTGTCCCAGACTTCTGTAAAACTGTCCTCAATTCTTTTCATGCTTTTTTTCTTTATTCTGCTCTGCAGTAATTATTTCCACTATTTTATCTCCCAGGTCACTTATCTGTTCTTCTGCCTCAGTTATTTTGCTATTGATTTCTTCTTGAGAATTTTTAATTTAATTTATTGTGTTGTTCATCATTGTTTGTTTGCTCTTTATTTCTTCTCGGTCCTTGTTAAAGGTTTCTTGTATTTTCTCCATTCTGTTTCCAAGATTTTGGATCATCTTTACTATCATTACTCTGAATCCTTTTTTAGGTAAACTGCCTATTTCCTCTTCATCTATTTGGTCTGGTGAGTGTTTACCTTGCTCCTCTGTCTGCTGCATATTTCTCTGTCTTCTTATTTTGCTTAACTTACTGTGTTTGGAGTCTTCTTTTTGCAGGCTGAAGGTTTGTAGTTCCCATTGTTTTTGGTGTCTGCCTCCAATGGATAAGGTTGATTCAGTGGGTTGTGTAGGTTTCCTGGTGGAGGGGACTGGTGCCTGTGTTCTGGTGGATGAGGCTGGATCTTGTCTTTCTGGTGGTCAGGACCACATCTGGTGGTGTGTTTTGGGGTGTCTGTGACCTTATTATTATTTTAGTCAGCCTCTCTGCTAATGGGTGAGGTTGTGTTTCTGTCTTGTTAGCTGTTTGGCATAGGGTGTCCAGTACTGTAGCTTGCTGGTCGTTGAGTGAAGCTGGGTCTTGGTATTGAGATGGAGATCTCTGGGAGATTTTTACCATTTGCTAGTATGTGGAGCTGGGAGGTCTCTTGTGGGCTAGTGTCCTGAACTTGGCTCTCCCACCTCAGAGACACAGCCCTGACAACTGGTCGGAGCACCAAGACCCTGTCAGCCAAACAGCTCAGAAGAAATGGGAGAAAAAATGAAAGAAAGAAAGAAAAGAAAAAGGGAAAGAAAGAAAGACAGAAGGAAAGAAAGAAAGAAATGATAATTTATTAAAATAAAAAATGATTATTAAAAATTTAAAAGTAATAAAAAAAAGAGAAAGAAAGAGAGAGCAACCAAAACAAACAAACAAAATCTACCAATGATAACAAGTCCTAGAAACTATACCAAAAAAAAAAAAAAAAAAAAAGGAAAGAC
>NW_020175414.1:1388585-1421189 GCF_003031525.2 Neophocaena asiaeorientalis asiaeorientalis | reverse complement strand
ATAAAAAAAAATAAAAAAAAAAAAAAAAAAAAAAAAAAAGGCAGTCAGAACCCTAGGACAAATGGTAAAAGCAAAGCTATATAGGCAAAATCACACAAAGAAGCACACACATACACACTCACATAAACAGAAAAAGAAAAACAAAACAAACAAACAAACAAACAAACAAAAATATATATAAAGGAGGAAGAGAGCAATCAAATCAATAAACAAATCTACCAATGGTAATAAACTCCAAATATTAAACTAATATAAACATAAAGCCAGGGCAAATTAGATGCAGAAAGCAAACCTCAAGTCTACAGTTGCTCCCAAAGTCCACCGCCTCAATTTTGGTATAATTAGGTGTCTATTCAGTTATTCCACAGATGCAGGGTACATCAAGTTGATTGTGGAGATATAATCTGCTGTTCCCGAGGCTGCTGGGAGAAATTTCCCTTTCTCTTCTTTGTTCAAACAGCTCCTGGGGTTCAGCTTTGGATTTGGTCCCGCCTCTGCATGGAGGTTGTCTGAGGGCTTCTGTTCCCGCTTCAGACAGGACGCGGTTAAAGTAGCAGATGATTCAGGGGCTCTGGCTCACTCAGGCTTGGGGAGAGGGAGGGTTATGGAATGCGGGGCAAGCCTGCGGCAGCAGAGGCCAGCGTGACATTGCAAGAGCCTGAGGCATGCCGTGTGTTCTCCCAGGGAAGGTGTCCCCGGATCACGGGACCCTGGCAGTGGCGGGCTGCACAGGCTCCCAGGAGGGCAGGTGTGGATAGTGACCTGTGCTTGCAAACAGGCTTCTTGGTGGCGGCAGCAGCAGCCTTAGCATCTCATGCTCGTCTCTGGGGTCCGCGCTGATAGCCGCGGCTCGCACCCATCTCTGGAGCTCGTTTAGGCATTGCACTGAATCCCCTCTCCTCGTGCACAAGGAAACAATGGTCTCTTGCCTCTTAGGCAGGTCCAGACTTTTTCCCAGACTCCTTCCCGGCTAGCTGTGGTGTAGTAGTCCCCTTCAGGCTCCCAGCCCCCACCCGTCCTGGCGGGTGAGCAGACAGTCCTCTCGGGCTGGTGAGTGCTGGTCGGCCGATCGTCTGTGTGGGAATCTCTCCACTTTGCCCTCTGCACCCCTGTTGCTGCGCTCTCCTCCATGGCTCTGAAGCATACCAACCCCCGCCCAGCCCCCGTCTCTGCCAGTGAAGGGGCTTCTCTGTGTGTGGAAACTTTTCCTCCTTCACAGCTCCCTCCCAGAAGTGCAGGCCCCGTCCCTATTCTTTTGTCTCTGTTTTTTCTTTTTTCTTTTGCCCTACACAGGTACGTGGGGGAATTTCTTGCCTTTTTGGAAGTCTGAAGTCTTCTGCCAGCGTTCAGTAGGTGCTCTGTAGGAGTTGTTCCACGTGTAGGTGTGTTTCTGATGTATTTCGGGGGAGGAAGGTGATGTCCACGTCTTATCCGCCTGCCATCTTGAAGTTCTCCACATGACTCGCTTTATATTTGCTGTTGTTCTGTATTAGGAGCACGAAGAGTCTTGCATATTCATATAATTGTGGGCATGAATATTAAAAGAGACTTTTACATTGACATCTTATTAGATTACCGCCAGCAAAGTCCAAAAGGAAAATTTGAAAATGGTTAATATTTAGCTTCTATGTTGGTCATTCCCAGAGAAGGTTATTATTACCTGACTTTGAACCAAGATATACCTTTTTAACATTCTGCACCATTGTCATAGCCAGTTAAAAAAGCACAAAGGAATTGAAGTATAAGGATAAATGATAAAAGAAAATAAGTGC
Source organism: Neophocaena asiaeorientalis asiaeorientalis (assembly GCF_003031525.2). NCBI lineage: Eukaryota > Metazoa > Chordata > Mammalia > Artiodactyla > Phocoenidae > Neophocaena > Neophocaena asiaeorientalis. The sequence continues at coordinate 1,419,417 of NW_020175414.1, read as the reverse complement.
AGAAAAGGATAAAAGGATTGTTTTTACTGTTGGGTTTTATTTCTAAGTCATCCACTCCTAACCTTTATTAAAGCAAGCAATTAACATGAAACATATTCAGGGAGGATTCAGTAGTAGCAACCGAAGTATATTTTTCCGAATCTAGTCATGAATGACATTGCAGAATTAATATTTAAACAGCTTCGCCTTTCGGCTACAGATTGTACTAAAAATCAGGCAACCTTGGTTCCCTTAAGGTTGTTTCCTGTTATAAAATTATTTAAACATACCGAGAAAATTACAACTTATCTAAATTTCATAATACCAGAAAAACAATTAGTTTTGGGAAAGCAACTTGAACAACTTTCTTTTTGGGATGATTTGTTGCACTATCACTAAAAACGTTGATAAATCACAGCTTAGATGGTGAAATTTATCTTAGATAGTATGATACAACAGCAGAAAATGACATTACCTTAAACTTGCTTCACTGCTTCCCATCAAAAGAGTCTCAAGGGGTTTTAAGGTAACTCTCAATCTTCCCATCCTTTCTAGGAGAAAATCTGTCAGAACTCTGTCATGACTTAAATACATGTTCCCCTTCCTTAGTAAAGTTCCCTCACTGCCCAATAATGCAAGTCCCAAGTGGAGTCATAAATCTTATTTGGAGAGTGAAGCTGCAGTCTGAACCAAGTAGATTTGGAATCTGTGCTCCTTTGGGCTGAAGTATTGTATAGTTACACAATTAATTTTTGTATTGTAAGTGTTGCCACAAATGTGAGTGAATACGGGCAATATTTTTCCCCAAAGAACAAGTTCAGTTTCAGAAAAATAAAAAAATAAAAAAATAAAAAATCAGGACTTCCCCTATTTTTCAAGAAGTAATTGGAAATCATTATTTAAAATATTTTATTTGCCTCACCCAACTGAAAGCTCAAAGCAAATGTTGATACCACTAGACACTAAGAAATTGTTCTGTTAGAATAGACCAGACACTTGGGGCTCATCTGAAGAACACTGTATTTTGACCAAGGGCTGCTGGGATAATTTCAGACAATTTTAGTTGTTGTTAAATGACCACAGGCATATCTTAGGAAGAGTTGGCCATGGAAGAAACTATGAGATATTGTCTCACATAACATATAAGACATGTACACTCAGCAGATCACACAGAATCCCAACCACAAACCTATCTACAAATTTTCTGTGCAATGGATGAGGCCAGGATTGTGCTTGTGGGGGTAGAGCAATATTGATGGTGAACAGTTGTCTAGGCAGATTGAAACAATTACATATGGTATCCCAATCTCTGTTGTTAATGTGAAAAGATTGAATCTTTGATCCTTCTGAGGCTTTATATTTCTCATTAGTCCAGGTTTGTGACGGTCTAGCCAAAGTGTGTTTGCCGTCTGGAATTGGCAGAGGTAAATCTTGACACTATGTTGTGTTCAGTTATATGGGCACAAGTAAATTGCCTGGCTGAGTTGCCAGCTTCCAGAGATTCAGCAGATTCTCTGCCTAGGAATAAAATTGAAGAAACAGGAGCCAAATAAAATGCCTATGCAGCAAAACATAATGAGCTCAGAGACATGATTCAGAATTCAATTGTCTATTATGGAGGTCACATGTGTTTAGAATTGGAGTGATTTTTGTTTTATATAGCTATTTCCTTCAAGGTTCTGTGACTTTTTTCTGGCTTTTATTTTCTTTATATATATGGTAGTATTCTCAGGTATATTTGGTGCCTTTAACAAATATGGATGGGAAAAATGTCATTTTATGTTTATGATTTAATTTAGTTCTAAACTTTCCTGTTAGAAAATATTGATTTAAAAAATGTTTCTGGAAGTGAGTTACAGTCTCATTCATATCTCATATTTATGCAATTAAGATGTCAGTAATTTTATATTTGAAAACTTGTATATCTTTGTAAGAACACAAAAATCTGGAAAAAGATTGTGTTCTGAGTGCTTTGAGTTTAGCTAATTGTAAAAACAAAATGAAAATAAAACAAGCGAACAAAAAACCCTTTCTTTTTAACATGTTATTTCACTATGAGGAAATCATAGGCAAAATATGTATCTTCAAAATGGACTTTATATGCATATCTTAATAAGTGAACATATTATTTTTCTGCAAGAAGAGATACTTCTAATATGTTAAAGTGGTTTTTAATAGTTACAATCTTTTTGTCAGATGGTGCCAGGTTAAATTATTAGGAAATGAGCAGTAAAACACACTGTTTACTTATATGAATGCTGATAAGATTTGAGAATTATTTTTAAAAATGTAACTTAATAAAAATGTCAGGGGCTTCCCTGATAGCGCAGTGGTTGAGAGTCCGCCTGCCGTTGCAGGGGACACGGTTTCGTGCCCCGGTCTGGGATGGTCCCACATGCCACGGAGCGGCTAGGCCCGTGAGCCATGGACGCTGAGCCTGTGCGTCCGGAGCCTGTGCTCCGCAACGGTAGAGGCCACAACAGTGAGAGGCCCGCATACAGCAAAAAAAAAAAATGTCAGTAAAATGTGCTGTCATCTATGTATTTCCATAAAAGTATTTTCAGGAGACAATTCATTTTTATCAAAAGAAAGCAATTATGTATTTGAGCCCTTATAAAATCTTTTATACAAATATACTTATCAACATCTTGAACATGAAAGAGTGTTTAAACATAATTCGATAATTTTGCCTCTGTTTTTTCTAAATTTTTATGTGAAGGCACTCAGCATTTCTCACCCTAGCCTCCATATGTGGACATTGTTATATTATCTCAATGTTGTTTCCACAAATTTATTTCATCATGGGACACATTGCCTACTTTGTTATTAGGACCTAAGTGAGAGAATGTGATCAAGACAGTGGAGTAGGAAGACTTTGATCTCACCTCCCCACATGGGTACACCAAAATTAAAACTTTTTTTTTTTCCAAAGAAGATGTTATTGGTAGGAGTTTATTAATTAATTTATTTACTTTTGCTGTGTTGGGTCTTCGTTTCTGTGTGAGGGCTTTCTCTAGTTGTGGCAAGCGGGGGCCACTCTTCATTGCAGTGTGCGGGCCTCTCACTATCGCGGCCTCTCTTGTTGTGGAGCACAGGCTCCAGATTCACAGGCTCAGAAGATGTGGCTCACGGGCCTAGTTGCTCTGCGGCATGTGAGATCCTCCTAGACCAGGGCTCGAACCTGTGTCCCCTGCACCAGCAGGCAGATTCTCAACCACTGTGCCACCAGGGAAGCCTCAAAATTACAATTATTTACAGAATAACTATTAATGAGAAAACCAGAAGACTAGCAGAAAATATCTTCTACAACTAAAAATATAAATAAGAAATCTTGATGATATGGATAGGTGGGTGGCAATGCAGTCTCGTCAAGACCCATACCCTTAGGTGGGTGACCTACAAATGGGAGAATAATTACAATTGCAGAGGATCTTCTCAAGCAATGAAGGGTCCAAGACTCATATCACGCTACCCAGTCCAGGGTCCCTACACCCAGAAAATGCGCCCTAAGAACATTTGCTTTGAAGTCCAGCAGGGCTTACTTTACGGAGAGACAGAAGGATGTGGGAAATAGAGAATCCACTGTTAAAGGGTGCACACAAAATCTCACATGCTCTGAGACCCAGGGAAGAAGTAGTAATTTCAAAGGAGCCTGGGTCAGACACACCTGTTGATCTTGGAGAGACAGGAGGCAACTGGAACTCACCCTGGGGACACAGACACTGGCAGCAGACATTTATGGGAGCTCATTCTCCCAGGAGTACACTGGTGCTGGCAAGCACCATTTTAGGAATCTTCCATTTAGCTTACTAGAGCCAGGAACTGACCCTGCTCATGAGTACTCTTAGCAGCAGTTCAGGGATGCCTCAAGACAAGCAGCCAACTGGGTGGGGACAAAGCCCCACCAATCAGAATGTTAGTTGCCTTAAGACATGCTGAGCCCACAGCCCTCCCAGGACCAGCCTGTCTACTGGAGGGCTCAGGACTTAGTCTCATATATCAGTGCACCAGCACTAGCCCCGGGACCCCCAGAATCCCCAAACCAGTTGTCAAAACTCATCTTCAACCACCAGCAGGCCAACATCAATTCTAGAACCCCTAGGACCATGCAGCCAGAGACCCCAGGACCCAGCACCACCAACCAGTGGGCCACAGTAACCCCAGGCCTCCATGGGCCCAAGCTCTGCTCACCAGCAAGCCAACAACAGCTCTGGGACAACTTGGGCCCCTCAGCCAACCATCCTGGTATATAACCCCATCCACCAGTAGGAAGACGCCAGCTTCAGGATACCACAAACCTCAAAGTCAGCTGTACCAGAAAGTGCCCCACCCACCAGCAGGACTACACTAGCTCTGGGATCCCCAGAACCTGGCAGCCAAAGACCCCAGACCTGGATCCAACACCAGCAGGCTGTCATTAGCCTGGACATCCCTAGGCCCCAACACTGCCCACCAGCAGGTCGACACTGAGACATCTCGTACACCTCAGCCAGCTGCCTGAGAATCCAGTTCCACTCACCAGTGGAGACACCAACTTTGGGACATCCTGGAATCCACAGCCAGCAAAGTCAGGAGCCAGTAGTACCCACCATCAAGCAAGCAAATACTAGAGCTGGGAAACCCAGGGTTCTGCAGTTAGCTGACTTGTGACCAGCCCTGCTCACCAACAGCAGGCAACCTCTGCATAAGACAGGGTCAGACAACCAACCAGATCAGGGGCCAGCATGCATACCAAGCCAGGCAGAGTGGTCAGCCTGTCAAAACAGAAGGACGCACTCAGTCCAGATAGGGACACCCCTAAAACATATAGCTCTGGTGACCAGAGGGGAATGTGTGGCTGGGACACATAGGGTATCTCCTAAAAAGGCCACTTCTCCAGGGTTGGGAAATATAACCAACATACCAGATACATAGAAATAAACACAGCAAATAAGGCAAAATGAGGAGACAGAGGAATATGTTCCAAAGAAAGAAATAAGATAATCCCCAGAAGAAAAACTAAGTAAAATAGAGATAAGCAATCTACCTGATAAAAAGTTCAAGGTAATAATCCTAAAGATGCTCAAAGAACTTGAGAGAAGATTGGATGAACAGAATGAGAAGTTAGGAGTATCTAAAAAAGAGTTAGAGAATACAAAGAAGAACCAAACAGAGATGAAGAATACAGTAACTGACAAAATACACTACAAGGGATGGACAGTAGATTAGATGATACAGAGGAGCTAGGGAGTATAGTTATTGTTGAGTATGTACAGTTTTTCCCGTATGGTTTTACATTCAACAGATAATTCTTTGACCCTCCCATTTGATTTTCTCTAAATAAACAGTTTCCTTTATGACAATAGGATACTGTCCTAGTTTGAGATGCCCAGAAGCAGAATTTGAGATGGTGATTTAGGCATAAGTTGTTTATTGAGTTAGTGCTTTCTGGTGAAATCTGTGAGAACAGAGCAGGAGAAAAAGCTAAGCAAATTTATGGTTTTACCTGAAGTTTAGACTCAGCCTGATTTCATAGGGAGATCAAGAGTATTAATTGCATCAAAAGTTGTCCTACCTTGAGATATTTTGCAGCCTATTATCCATCATTCATTGACTGGATAGGTGGGGGCAATAGAAGACATGTTCTCTGAGGTATTTCAATCTTCCCAGGGCAATTCTCTGGGAAAGGGTGTGGCTCTGAGTCTTTAAAAGTCAATACTCACACAACCCAGGGCATGAGTAAACAGGTCTGGTAAAAGTAATCTGAGGCTATTACCTGTTCGTCCATAGCACATATGTTCTAGCATTTCATTTCATGTTGTTTTAACTTGCTAGACTCATTCTTCCTGGGATTGGCAGCAGTCAGCATAATGAAGGTCCAGAATTTGGCCACAAACACCATTACTGATGCTGCTGAGCCAGCAACCACTGCAGGGATCAAGCAAGAATACAATATAAGATTTTGGTCTTTGTGCAAATAACATGTGCTCATGTGTAGCAGGGCCCCAGCAGGAAATTTATTCTAGGGACCCAGAGCAGATGGTACAGTTGCCAATTGACCTTTATGGAACAGTGTTCACTGCTTGACTTTACTGAAATAAAGAGGCAGGAAAAATATCAGGTTTCCCATTCTCAAAGTTCTATTTAATCCATCTAAGTATTTGTTCTGTAACCATACATACACATTGAAATAATTTATATTTTCCTCAAAATGATTCTTTCTGAGAATTAAATCTGGGGAAGATAATATTAGGGTTGCCAGATAAAACACAGGATTCTCAGTTAAATTTGAATTTCGGATAAACAATGAATATTTTCTTAGTATAACTTTCCCCACACAATATTTGGGACATACTTATACTAAAATTTATTCATTGTTTATTTGAAATTTAAATTTAACTGAGAATCATATTTTTACCCACAAAATCTATCAACTATAGTCAATAGCCAGGGTAGTTAGAATATCATACAGTCACAGTGCGATGGTGTGTTATAATCTCAAACAAGGACACTTTAAAAAATCATTTGTCCTGAGTTTTTATTATCAATATACAAATTAAAGATAGAGTTGTTTTTACAAAGAAATAAGGGAAAACATCAAAATATATTCAAGTGCTTGGATTTTTGTTCCTGTCAACTTCTTAGAAACGTCAAATGTTAGACATACACTTACACACACAGGTATACGCTTGAACATACACACAATTTTTCATCCTCATTAAGTTTTAAAAGCTACTGCTTGGTTGGGTTGCCATATCAATTTATAAATGATACATAAAAAGAAAAATCTCCGCTCCCCTGCAGTGCCAGTTGAAAATACACTGCATCACCTTCACCACTGAGCAGAGTGATGCTGCACTCCTTGCTATAATTATCACTTGGAATTGGAGACATCAATCACACTGAGGAACCCCACCAGTCGGAAGCAAAAGGAACTTTCTTTATGTGTGATCTTCCTCTAGGAAGGGAGAAAGGAGTCAGTTTTTCTTGTCCACACTTTCTTTTGCTTTTCATTTTTGTATTATTATTTGAGAATATTTATCACAGCAGTTATTCCTTTGTCTACTCACACATACCATTAACAAGCCAAAGTGTTTGCATGTGTTCCCTATATGCAACACCAGTTGGTTCGTTTTTAATAAAAAGTCCCTGAAGGAACAAAACAGTTTAAAGAAAGCTAAAAATAATCTTTAACAATTTAAAATTAATGATAATAAAACTTCCAGCCATATAAATGAAGTCTGATTTTGCTTTAAGAGAAAATGCTTCTGATTTGCTTAAAAAGACTTTTATGGCAGAGCTCTACAGATCATTCAGTTTGAATTTTACTTCAAAATAAATTTGAACAGTGTTTAGGAAGCTTGGAGCTTAGATCTATAAAAATAATAAAAGGGGGCTTTCCTGGTGGCTCAGTGGTTAAGAGTCCACCTGCCGATGCAGGGGACATGGGTTCGTGCCCCGGTCTGGGAAGATCCCACATGCCCCAGAGCGGCTGGGCCCGTGAGCCATGGCCGCTGAACCTGTGCATCCGGAGCCTGTGTTCCGCAACGGGAGAAGCCACAACAGTGAGAAGCCCACGTACCACAAAGAAAAACAACAATAACAAATAATAATAATAATAAAAGTTTCACTAATCCATTCACAACACTAAGCATTAACCAGGATTTTAGTAAAGCGTTTGGTTTGGTCTTTTGTTTGTTTGCTTCCTTGTTACTTTTTAAATTTTGGCTTTTAACCTTTTTTTTTTAGTTTTTCAGATGCCTGTTTTGTTATTCCCCTCCAGCACGTCAATCACAGTTGTACCTAATTGCCAGTCTTTAAATTCATCTGTTTAAAGCACAATAATAGATTTCTGTTTTTCTGATTGGACGCTGACTGAAACAATGTTTCAGCAGATATATGGAAAGCCAAGAGGAATAATAACTATTTGCTGTTTGAAAAGTAATAACAAAATTTTATCTTTAGATCCTGAGAATTTATATTGTGCAATAATACCAAAATATAAGAGAAAGGAGAGGAAAAGAACAAAGGGCAATAAAAACATTTTAATTTGTCTTTCTGATGACAATACAATGGTGAGATAGAGATATTTATGAGAAAGGAGGGAATAAACACAAGTATAAGTAACAATATGATAGAGGTAACAACTAGAATAATAAAATATAATGGATAACATGCAAATCCACATAGAAATTTGATCTATAAAGTGGGTGGTGGGAAAAGAAGAAAACAATATGTAGAAGCTGATCAATGGAAAATAAAAAGATGGTAAAAATGAGCTCTGAGGTAACAAGTATTTTCTGAAGTGTAATTGAGTAAACTACAGATCAGATCAAAGACTCTCAGATTTTTTTGAAATCTTGTCACAGTACATAAGATCAAGAGCTGGCAAAAAAAAAAAAAGAGAGAGAGAGAGAGAGTGAACAAAGTAGAGAGTGAGAGAAATGGGGAAATAAACAACTGTTAAAAAAAAGAAAAGTCAACTATCCCAAAGAAACATATTTAAAAGTAGGCATTTCTTCAAAAGTGTAAAATAAAAGAATGAAAAAAAGTATATTTTAGGCACATATGATGAAAAGAAAAGAAGTGTTACAGCATACACAAAATATGCTATGATACAGAGCATTTGAATAATTAATAACTTGAACTTATTTATAATTGGTAGGTAGAGAGGGAACATATCATATTGATATGTATTGTCCTCTGCATTTGTAAATGCAATTTTCTAGATATATTATTTAAAGATGAAGAATATTTGTATGAAGATAATTTTTAAATGTGGTTAAAAATTTTAAAGGGCAATATAAATAAATATATACATAGTCTTCATTTTATGGTGCAAGTTAATATGATACAGATGCCAGGTTTTCTGAAAGCAATCTAGAAATCCAATTCAATTTTAATTAAACATCTAATGGATTTTTTTTTTTTTTGCCGTATGCGGGCCTCTCACTATCGTGGCCTCTCCTGTTGTGGAGCACAGGCTCCGGACGTGCAGGCCCAGTTGCCATGTCTCACAGGCCCAGCCGCTCCATGGCATGTGGGATCTTCCCGGACAAGGGCATGAACCCATGTCTGCTGCATTGGCAGGTGGACTCTCAACCACTGCGCCACCAGGGAAGCCCCATCTAATGGATTTTTAATTTAATATATTTTACAATCTTAGGGAAAAAGTTCACAATACCTACGGAAATGTTGGAATTAAAAAAAAATGATGTAGGAAGATTTGTTCTACAGATGTTAAAATATGTTACCTACTCATGGTAATAAAAATAAACAAATAAATAAACAAGTGAGTTAACTAATTAATGAACAAATACAGGCAAACAGATGTTACTGGGAAATAAATAGGAAACTAGATTTCAAAAGACAATTGAGTGTCCAGCAAGAGACACATATGAAAACACAATATGTGATCAAAGAAATATTACAAATGTGCGGACATTACTGTTTTAAAACAGTCCCAATATATGGACTAAAATAAAGGAGTTTTTATACCATACATAAATGTGTCTTTCAGTTGGAAAAAATGACCTAAATGAGAAAGACAATTTTAAAATGTAATGGAAGAAAATATAGGAAAATATATTTGTTACATTAAGTGAAACAGTTCTAAAGGAAACCCAAAAGCATAACTCATATGATAAAATTTTTTGGCTTTGAAATCATTAAAAGTAATTATATATGCTCCATATGGAATACTATAGATGGAGTTAACAGGTAGGTCACATTTTTGGAGAAGATATATATGTAAAATCTTAAACCAGCAAGGCAATATAGATACTTATTCATATTAACAAAAGAAGTACAGAAATCCACCAAAAATACTGATCCTTGGCTTTGATTTTATTTTTAGATTTTTTAATGCACTTATCTATGTAAAACTACATGCAAACATATGAAACACACACACACACATTATTTTAGCTACTCAACTTCGCTAACATTTAGGAAAACGTATTTTTAAACCACTATAAGGGAGAAGCTTCATAGATGACAGAAGAGTAAGATGTAGAGATCACCTTCCTCCCCACAAATACATCAGAAATACATCTATATGTGGAACAACCCCTACAGAACACCTACTGAATGCTGGCAGAAGAACTCAGACCTCCCAAAAGGCAAGAAACTCCCTACGTACCTGTGTAGGGCAAAAGAAAAAAGAAAAAACAGAGACAAATGGATAGGGATGGGACCTGCACCAGCAGGAGGGAGCTGTGAAGGAGGAAAGGTTTCCAAACACTAGGAAGCCCCTTTGAGGGCAGAGACTGCAGGTGGTGGAGGGGGAAAGAAGCTTTAGAGCCATGGAGGAGAGCACAGTGACAGGGATGAAGAGGGAAAAGCAGAGAGATTCCCGCATGGAAGATGGGTGCCGACCAGCACTCACCAGCTTCAGAGGATTGCCTGCTCATCCACCAGGGAGGGTGGGGGCTGGGAGCTGAGCTGACTTCGGAAGTCAGATCCCAGGGAGAGGACTTGGGTTGGCTGCGTGAACACAGACTGAAGGGAGCTAGTGTGCCACAGCTAGCCAGGAGGGTGTCCACGAGAAGGTCTGGAGCTGCTGAAGAGGCAAGAGACTATTTCTTGCCTCTTTGTTTCGTGGTGCATGAGGAGAGGGGATTCAGAGCAACACCTAAATGAGCTCCAGAGATGGGTGCGAGCTGCGGCTATCAGCACAACACCAGAGACGGTCATGAGATGCTAAGTCTGATTCTGCAGGCACCAAGAAGCCTGTGTACAAGCACAAGTCACTATCCACACCTCCCCTCCTGGGAGCCTGTGCAGACCACCATTGCCAGGGTCCCGTGATCCAGGGACAACTTCCCTGGGAGAACACATGGCATGCCTCAGGCTGGTGCAACATCACACCAGCTTCTGCCACCGCAGGCATGCCCTGCATTCCGTGTCCCTCTCTCTCCTCAGCCTGCGTGAGCCAGAGCCCCCTAATCAGCTCCTACTTTAACCCCTTCCTGTCTGAGCTGAGAACAGATGACCTCAGGAGACCTACAAGCAAAGGCAGGCCAAAAGCCAAAGCTGAACCCCAGGAGCTGTGCGAACAAAGAAGAGAAAGGGAAATTTCTACCAGCAGCCTCAAGTGCAGCGAATTAAATCTCTACAATCAACTTGATGTACCCTGCTGCATCTGTGGAATACCTGAATAGACAACAAATCATCGCAAATTGAGGCAGTGGACTTTGGGAACAATGATAAATATATTTCCTTTTTCCTTTTTTGTGAGTGTGTATATGTATTCTTCTGTGTGACATTGTCTATATAGCTTTGCATTTACCATTTGTCCTAGGGTTCCTTCTGTCGTTTTTTTTTTTTGTTTGTTTGTTCATTTTGTTTTTTTTTAGTATAGTTTTAAGTTCTTGTTATCATCGATGGAATTGTGTTTTGGTTTAGTTGCTCTCTTCTTTCTTTTTCTAATTACTTTTAATTTAAAAAAATAATTATTTTTTATTTTAATAACTTTATTTTTTTCTTTCTTTCTTTCTTCTTTTCTCCATTTTATTCTGAACTGTGTGGATGACAGGGTCTTGGAGCTCAGGCCGGGTGACAGGCCTCTGCCTCTGAGGTGGGAGAACCAAGTTCAAAACATAGGTCCACCAGAGACCTCCCAGCCCCAAGTAATATCAAATGGCAAAAATCTCCCAGAGATCTTCATCTCAATGCCAAGACCCAGCTCCATTCAATGACCAGCAAGATACAGTGTTGGACACCCTATGCCAAACAGCTAACAAGACAGGAACACAAACAAACGCATAAGCAGATAGGCTGCCTAAAATCATAATATGGTCACAGACACATGAAAACACACCACCAGATGCAGACTTTCCCAACAGAAAGACAATATCCAGCCTCACTTAACAGAACACAGGCACTCGTCCCCTCCACCAGGAAGACTACACAACCCACTGAACCAACCTTAGCCACTGAGGGCAGACACCAAAAATAACAGGAATTACACACGTGCAGCCAGTGAAAAGGAGACCCCAAACACAGCTAGTTAAACAAAATGAGAAGACAGAGAAACACAAAGCAGTTGAAGGAGGAAGGTACAAACCCACCAGATCAAAAAAAAGAAGAGGAATTAGACAGTCTACCTAAAAATTAGTTCAGAGTAATGATAGTAAAGATGATTAAAAATCTTGGAAATAGAATGGAGAAAATAAAAGAAACATTTAACAAAGACCTAGAAGAACTAAAGAGCAAACAAACAATGGTGGACAACAAAATAAATGAAATTAAAAATTCTCTAGAAGGAAGCAATAGCAGAATGACTGAAGCAGAAGAACAGATAAGTGACCTGGAAGATAAAATAGTGTAAATAACTACTGCAGAGCAGAATAAAGAAAAAAGAATGAAAAGAATCGAGAACAGTCTCATAGACATCTGGGACAAAATTAAACATACCAACATTAGAATTATAGGGGTCCCAGAGGAAGAAGAGAAAATGAAAGGGACTGAGAAAATATTTGAAGAGATTATAGTTGAAAACTTGCCTACTATGGAAAAGGAAATAGTTAATCAAGTCCAGGAAGCACAGAGAGACCCATACAGGGTAATTCCTAGGAGAAACATGCCAAGACACATATTAATCAAATTATCAAAAACTAAATACAAAGGAAAATTATTAAAAGAAACAAGGGAAAAAAACAAAGAATGCACAAGGGAATCCCCATAAGGATAACAGCCGATCTTTCAGCAGAAACTCTGCAAGCCAGAAGGGAGTGGTGGGACATATGTAAATTGATGAAAGGGAAAAATCTACAACCAAGATTACTCTACCCAGCAAGAATCTCATTCAGATTTGATGGAGAAATTAAAACTTTTACTGACAAACAAAAACTAAGAGAGTTCAGCACCACCAAACCAGCTTTACAATAAATGTTAAAGGAACTTCTCTAGGGAGGAACCACAAGAGAAGGAAAAGACCTACAATAACAAACCCAAAAGAATTAAGAAAATGGTAATAGGAACATACATATTGATAATAACCTTAAATGTAAATGGATTAAATGCTCCAATTAAAAGACATAGACTGGCTGAATGGAAACAAAAACAAGACACATATATATCATGTCTACAAGAGACCCACTTCAGACCAAAGGACACATACAGACTGAAAGTGAGGGGATGGAAGAAGATATTCCATGCAAATGGAAATCAAAAGAAAGCTGGAGTAGCAATTTTCATATCAGACAAAATACACTTTAAAACAAAGACTATTACAAGGGACAAAGAAGGACACTACATAATGATCAAGGGATCAATCCAAGAAGAAGATATAACAATTGTAAATATTTATGAACCCAACATAGAAGCACCTCAATACATAAGGCAAATACTAACAACCATAAAAGGGGAAATAGACAATAACACAATAATAGAATTAGACTTTAACACCCTACTTTTGCCAATGGACAGATATTCCAAAATGAAAATAAACAAGGAGACACAAGCTTTAAATGATATATTAAACAAGATAGACTTCTTTGATATTTATAGGACATTCCATCCAAAAACAACAGTATACACTTTCTTCTCAAGTGCTTAAGGAACTTTCTCCAGGATAGATCATATCTTGGGTCACAAATCAAGCTTTGGTAAATTTAAGAAAACTGAAATCATATCAAGTATCTTTACTGACCACAATGCTATGAGACTAGATATCAATTACAGGAAGAAATCTGTAAAAAATACAAACACATGGAGGCTAAACAGTACACTGCTGAATAACCAAGAGATCACTGAAGAAATCAAAGAGGAAATCAGAAAATATCTAAAAACAAATGACAATGAAAGCACAATGACCCAAAACCTATGGGATGCAGCAAAAGCAGTTCTAAGAGGGACGTTTATAGCAACAGAATCCTACTTCAAGAAACATGAAACATCTCAAATAAACAGCCTAACTTTACACCTAAAGTAAGTAGAGAAAGAAGAACAAAGAAACCCCAAAGTTAGCAGAAGGAAAGAAATAATAAAGATCAGATCAGAAATAAATGAAAAAGAAATGAAGGAAATGATAGCAAAGATCAATAAAACCAAAAGCTGGTTCTTTGAGAAGATAAACAAAAATGATAAACCATTAGCCAGACTCAACAAGAGAAAATGGGAGAAGACTCAAATCAATAGAATTAGAAATGAAAAAGGAGAAGTAACAGCAGACACTGCAGAAATTCACAGGATCATGAGAGATTACTACAAGCAACTCTATGCCAAAAAAATGGACAAACTGTGAGAAATGGACAAGTTCTTAGAAAAGCACAACCTTCCAAGACTGAACCAGGAAGAAATAGAAAATATAAACAGACCAATCACCAGCACTGAAATTGAAACTGTGATTAAAAATCTTCCAAGAAGCTAAAGCCCAGGACCAGATGGTTTCAAAGTCAAATTCTATCAAGCATTTAGAGAAGAGCTAATACCTATCCTTCTCAAAGTCTTCCAAAATATAGCAGAAGGAGGAACACTCCCAAACTCATTCTACGAGGCCACCATCACACGGATACCAAAACCAGACAAAGATACTACAAAAAATAGAAAATTACAGACTAATATCACTGATGAATACACACGCAAAAATCCCCCACAAGATAGTAGAAAACAGAATCCAACAGCACATTAAAAGGATCATACACCATGATCAGGTGGGGTTTGTCCCAGGAATGCAAGGATCCTTCAGTATACACAAATCAATCAATGTGATACACCATATTAACAAATTGAAGGAGAAAAACCATATGATCATCTCAATAGATGCGAAAAAGCTTTTGACAAAATTCAACAACCAGTTATAATAAAAACCCTGCAGAAAGTAGGCATAGAAGGAACTTTCCTCAACATGATAAAGGCCGTATATGACAAACCCACAGCCAACAGTGTTCTCAATGGTGAAAAACTGAAACCATTTCCACTAAGCTCAGGAACAAGACAAGGTTGCCCACTCTCACCACTATTATTCAACATTGTTTGGGGAGTTTTAGCCACAGCAATCAGAGAAGAAAAAGAAATGAAAGGAATCCAAATCAGAAAACAAGAAGTAAAGCTGAAACTGTTTGCAGATGACATGATACTATATATAGAGAATCCTAAAGATGTTACCAAAAAACTACTAGAGCTAATCAATGAATTTGGTAAACTAACAGAAACAAAAATTAATTCATAGAAATATCTTACATTCCTATGCACTAATGATGAAAAATCTGAAAGTGAAATTAGGGAAACACTCCCACTTACCATTGCAACAAAGAGTAAGAAACCTAGGAATAAATCTACCTAAGGACACAAAAGACCTGTATGAAGAAAACTATAAAACACTGATGAAAGAAATTAAAGATGATACAAAAAGATGGAGAGAAATATCATGTTCTTGGATTGGAAGAATCAATATTATGAAAATGACTATACTACCCAAAGCAATCTACAGATTCAATGCAATTTCTATCAAACTACCAGTGGCATTTTTCACAGACTAGAACAAATAATTTCACAATCTGTATGGAAACACAAAAGACCTTGAATACCCAAAGCACTCTTGAGAAAGAAAACCAGAGCTGGTGGAATCAAGCTTCCAGACTTCAGACTATACTGCAAAGCTACAGTAATCAAGACAGTATGGTACTGGCACAAAAACAGAAATACAAATCAATGGAACAGAATAGAAAGCCCAGAGATAAACTCACATATATATGGTCACCTTATTTTTGATAAAGGCATCAAGGATATACAATGGAGAGAAGACAGCCTTTTCAATAAGTGGTGCTGGGAAAACTGGAGAGCTACATGTAAAAGAATGAAATTAGAACATTCCCTAACACCATACACAAAAATAAACTCAAAATGGATTAAAAACCTAAATGTAAAGCTACACACTATAAAACTCTTAGAGGAAAAGATAGGCAGAACACTCTATGACATAAATTACAGCAAGATCCTTTTTTTACCCACCTCCTAGAGAATTGGAAATAAAAACCAAAATAAACAAATGGGGCCTAATGAAACTTAAAAGCTTTTGCACAGCAAAGGAAACCATAAACAAGATGAAAAGACAATCCTCAGAGTAGGAGATTATATTTTCAAATGAAGCAACTGACAAAGGATTAATCTCCGAAATTTACAAGCAGCTCATGTGGCTCAATATCAAAAAAACAAACAACCCAATCCAAAAATGGGCAAAGACCTGAATAGACATTTCTCCAAAGAAGATATACAGATAACAAACACGTGAAAGAATGCTCAATATCATTAATCATTAGGGAAATGCAAATCAACAGTACAGTGAGATATCATTTTACACTGGTCAGAAGGGCCATCATCAAAATATATAAACAGTAAATGTTAGAGAGGGTGTGGAGAAAAGGGAACCCTCTTACACTGTTGGTGGAAATGTAAACTGATACAGTCACTATGGGAACATTATGGAGGTTCCTCAGAAAACTAAGACTAGAACTACCATACGACCCAGCAATCCCACTCCTAGGCATATACCCTGAGAAAACCATAATTCAAAAAGAGTCATGTACCACAATGTTCATTGCAGCTCTATTTACAATAGCCAGGACATGGAAGCAACCTAAGTGTCCATCAACAGATGAATGGATAAAGAAGAAGTGGCACATATATACAATGGAATATTACTCAGCCATAAAGAGAAACAAAATTGAGTTATTTGTATTGAGGTGGATGAACGTAGAGTGTGTCATACAGAGTGAAGCAAGTCAGAAAGAGGAAAAGAAATACTGTATGCTACCACATATATATGAAATCTAAAAAAAAAAAAAGAAAAGAAAAAATGATCATGAACAACCTAGGGGCAGGATGGGAATAAGGATGCAGACCTATTAGAGAATGGACTTGAGGACATGGGGAGGGGGAATGGTAATCTGGAACAAAGTGAGAGAGTGGCATGGACATATATACACTACCATATGTAAAACTGATAGCTAGTGGGAAGCAGCTGCATAGCACAGGGAGATCACCTCGGTGCTTTGTGACCACCTAGAGAGGTGGGATAGGGAGGGTGGGAGAGAGGGAGACGTAGGAGGGAAGAGATATGGGGATAAACGTATATGTGCAGCTGGTTCACTTTGTTATAATGTAGAAACTAACATCATTGTAAAGCAGTTATACTCTAATAAAGATGTTTTAAAAAACGCTACCCTAAGACAAAAGAAAACATTATAAAATATAAAATACAGTTAATATATATTTGATTGACTAAATGTGAAAGCAAGTTTATATCAAGGTCTGGGGATATGGAGAACTTCATGCTTTCCTTGAACTCATTCATCTAAACTGGAAACAAAATTAGCAGTATTTAATCAATTTTAAAATGATCATTCCCTGTGAGGAAGCGCAATTCTTCTACTTTTTGTGTACCACAGCAAAGCTCTTACACAGATCTCCAAAGAGGTGTATACTTGGGTCTTCATGGAAGCTTTATTTGTGGTAGCAGTGAGATAGTAGCATCCCATATTCTATCATCAAGGAAATAGATATGAGAAATATGCAATATGTTACATGCCTTTGACAGTAGAGTGTGATATAAGCACAAGTCCTGAGTTAGACTATTAGCAATATGGGTACATCTTGAAAACTGTGGAATACAATAAGTATCAAATTGAACGCAATTTTTATCACAATAACAATAATACAAATTAAAAGACAGATATATACAAACCACACTACTCATAATTTCAAGGATAATGACAATGTCATATGAGCCAATAGAGTGAGCACATATGGGAAATTTCTCTAATGCGAGAGATGACAAGAGGAGAAGCAATAAAATAAAATAAAAATATGTGTGGTGCCTTCCACAGATGAAAAATAAAGCGCTTTTAAAGAGGTATACGATGAGCTCAACACTAAAAATTATATTAGCACATAGCAGTTTCATTAAAAATTTGTGTGGAAACTTTATACTGAGATTTAAAATCATTAATAATTCATGTATTTCTACCAATAGCACTCTATTGTTTGAACATAAATAAAGCTAAATAAAATCAACAAAAATATGAGAAAGTAAATTAAAATTTATTTACCAGTTTTCCATATTTTTTAGGAGTAGACTCACATGTTTTAATTAATATGCATATTACTTTGATTGTAAGGTTTTCAAATAATTATAGAAAAATCTGATAATAGTATTTGCTTAAGAATAAGTGATTCAGTTGTTAAAACTATCAAAGTTAATTTTAGAATAAAGGATATCATATGCTTTTACAAATTATTAAAAGGAATTCTACAGATGGTTTATTTTATTAAATATAACACTATCAATCAATCTTACCAATCTAATCAATTTAGCGATCTGTTTAAATGGTGAAATGATTTAAAATCCCACTCTTGGGCTTCCCTGGTGGCGCAGTGGTTGAGAGTCAGCCTGTCGATGCAGGGGACACGGGTTCATGTCCTGGTCTGGGAAGATCCCACATGCTGCGGAGCAGCTGGGCCCGTGAGCCATGGCCACTGAGCCTGCGTGTCTGGAGCCTGTGCCCCGCAAGGGGAGAGACCACAACAGTGAGAGGCCCGTGTACTGAAAAAAAAAAAAAAAAAAAATCCACTCTACCTACAAAAAATGACCTATAATAACTACTTAATATTTACAGGAAAACACATTTCCTGTAAAGATGAATTTTAAGTTATTATTTCTATATATTGATGGAGATATTAGTAGAGTGTAAAACAAATTGTTTTGGAAGTGAAATATGTGACACTACTTCCTGTACATCCATAGAAAAGTCACCTAAGTCTTCTGAGTTTCAGACTCGTCACCTGAAGCCCGAACATATTTATTATTTATCTTTTTTTTAAAAAAATTATAAAAAAATTTAAAATTAGAAAATAAAGCTAAAATGTATGATTTCATTTACTCAACAGTGTTTTAGCACATATATACATGTTTTCATTGACTTATTTATTAACTTACTAATCATGCAAGCATGCATATCTCACTATTGACAATACATTTACTCTGTTATGATTTCAGCAATATCTCCCTTAAATTCTTCTTTCATATTATAGCCAAGGGGTTCATTTTATCCCTCTATACATGTATACTGCTCTCTTTCACTAATAGAATAAAATTTAATATTTCACATATCAAACAAGGCCCCAACAAAACTCAATACTACTTATCCCTTCAGGTTTATCTTTCAACATTCTTTCCTTAAGTATTACATGTTTGTGTCTGGCTACCTACATCACACATTATAATGTATTGGTGCTTTTTCTTATGCTTTTCTTACAGACTTGAATTCATTTTCCATTTACCTTTGCCTTTACAACACTTCCAATTCTCTGCAAAATATAAATGTCATCATGTATACTAGAAAGTTTCCTAGCCTTGAGATTTTGACTTTAATGCCCCAAATTTTATGTTCCTCAAGTCTTGCCTCTAACTTCATACTTACTTAATAACAATAAAATTTACACTGTAGATTTATATGTTAACCTCCCCCTTTGAGTAATAATTCACCAAAGAGCAAGACCTTTTCCTATCAATATGTATATTACTAGTCATAATATATTGCCTAGAAATGAACATGAGCACAATAATTAATTTTAATTCAATAAGTAAATCAATATATTAGAAATTAACATGGCAAATGCATTCAATAAATCCAAAGAACTCTACAAGCTTAAAGCCCAAATTAATTGAATTAAAACTCCAGATTTCCACTTGATTTTCAAAGATGGCATGCAAAGATGCAAAGGAGCATTACCCTGTCAAGTTGGCTATACTCATGAACAAACAAGTATTCTTAATTATCTGATACTTTAGAAATGATTTACACATCTTTTATGCTTTTATAAAGCACTTAGAAAAACATCATTGAAGAAATATGAAATAATGGTATAGTACGCTAATCACTACATGTCTATATGTGTTGTAAAAATATGCTGATTAGTCTGGGACATTTTCAACAAAATTATACTTTCTTCTGTGTCTCATAAAAATCATGTCAAAAACATAAGTTTTGTGGCGATGCTGAGCCATCTGTTTTGTTCAGATCTTATCATTTCTTTGCTCTGTGCAACAATAATTAAGTATCTCGACAGTAGGAGAAATAACAGTTGGATTTCTTTAGAAGATTAACAGCATGAACAGTACGGCTAAGAAGGGAATTTTCCCACAGATTCCAAAAATATCCCACCTTTATAACTTTATAGCAGAGGAACCTATAGAGCCACCCACTCTCTCCTATCTACCACCAAATGGTCACAAAATCTTCAATGCATGCAGCACTTTCCAGAGGGTCACTTTTTTTCTTCTGAAACAAGAATGGTTACTACTGTTATATTACCTCTATCTTATAATTATCATTTTTCTCTTCTTTTTTCTTATTTCTATCTTTGTATTTTATATCGTTTCTTTTCTTTTCTCATTCCCTTTAATCTGGCATCTATTTTTAGGTACATCTATTTAAAATAATTTAAAATTTTGGCATCTGACACCAAAAACACAGGCGACAAAAGCAAAAATAAGCAAGTGGGAACTAAAATGTTTCTGAACAATAGAGGAAACAAGCAACACATGAAAAAGCAAAGTGGTACAAAAATATTTGCAAACCATATATCTTATAAAAGGGTTAAAAATGCAACATATGTAAGGAACTCATACGACTCAATAGCAAAAAAACAAACCGCATTATAAAATTGGCAAAAGACCTGAATAGACATTTCTTCAAAGAAGACATACAAATGGCCAACAACAAATGACTAACAGATATATAACATGTGCTCTACATCACCTATTATCAGGAAAGTCAGGAAAATACAGATGAAAACTACAATGAGATATCATCTTACATCTCTTAGGATGTCCATTATCAAAAATAATAATAATATGTGTAGGTGAGGATGTGGAGTAAAGAGAAACTTTGTACACTGTTGAGGGAAATGTAAATTGGTGCAGCCACTACAGAAAACAGTATAGATTTTCCTCAAAAAATTAAAAATAGAATTACTGTATGATCCAACAGCCTCACTTCTGGGTATATATTCAAAGGAATCGAAAGCAGGAACTCTAAGAGATATCTCTACTCCCATGTTTATTTCAGCATTATTCACAATATCCAAGACATGGAAGCAACCTAAATGTCCACTGATGGATAAAAGAATAAAGAAAATGTAGTAGGTGCATACAATGGAATATTACTCAGCCTTAAAAAAAAGTAAATTCTGCCATTTGTGACAACATGGATAAACCTGGAAGACACTATGCTAAGTAAAAAAGTCAGAAACAAAAGAACAGATATTACATGATACCACATATATGAAGTATCTAAAATAGTGAAACTCATAGAAGCAGAGAATTATCAATAGGATGGTGGTTGTCAGGGCCTCAAGGTGGGGAGAAACAGCAAAGTATCAGTCAAAGGGTATGAAACAGCATAGTGCCTAAAGTTAACAGTATTGTATTGTATACTTAAAAACTTACTAAGAAGGTAGATCTTATGTTGTGCTCTTTTCATAAAAAATAAAATAATGATAAAGAAGATGGGAGAAAACTTTTGGAGGTGATGGATATGTTTATGGCATAGATTCTGATGAAGTTTTCAAAGGCATATATTATCTACAAACTCATCAAGTTCTATACGTTAGATATGTAAAGCTTTTCATATGTCAATCATACCTCAATAAAGTGGTTTAAAATTTTTTATTTACATCTTACAACTGAATCTCAAATGTATATTTTTGTTCTTAAAAATATGTTTCCTCCATTGTTTCCTAAGAAGATGCCTTAATTTGCAATCAGTCTAAACATTTAGATTAACATCTTGGTTTTGATTAGAGACAGAGTAATATTTTATAGAGAAAATTCTGCTTACATGCCCGAAGGATTTCTCTAATATTGCATAAGAATCAAGTTCAAATATTCTAATTTCATTATAAATTCTTGAGTATTACACATTTCTTAATTTTCTCATAACATCAATACGATGCTCAGTTTTCTTCAAATTTTTAACTCCAAATTTGATATATATATCTATCTATATATATATATATATATACACATATATATATATTTGTAAATTTATTAAGTTTTAATCCATAGTTGTTATACCAAATTCATCCTTGCTATCTAGATTAAATTAGAAGTTTTAATTCAAAATCCTGATTTGGCATGTTTCATATAAATATCAAGATTTTTCAGTTGAATTTTTCAGTAATTGTATCTGTTTGGTTTTATATAAAAATAAAATACAAGTACATATGTCACTTTCTTGTACTTTGTATACTTAGTTTTTGTGTCTGTGTTTATGTATGTGTGTATGTTTCCTTCTTGAAGCCTTCCACAAACTAAATACATGATCACAAATACATATAGTCAGAGTTCTGTAAAGGGCAAACCATTTTAAATCATGTTACAATTCTTGCTTGCTACAACCTTCAGCAATTTGTAAGATATATTGCAATGAAAATTCCAACTGAAAAAAGTTATTCCCTGGGCATCTCTCAAAATATTTTGTGTATTATATCTAGTGTTTCTTTCTTACAAAATACTTTTGGATTTTCTATCTGAAAATTGACATTTTGGTTTTTATTTTTTTTAATCAATTCAAATTTGGGACTAAGTACAAAATTTCATTTCCTACACTTTTATGAAAACATATCAAAAAGAAAGCCATCATCCAAGAATATGGAGGAAAGATTGAAATATGCCTTTATAATGACAAGTTAAAGTAAAAATATACATATGTGTACATATTTATACATATTATTTTAAAAATTTGATTATAGGCTAATTTTATTGGACATTTTTCCAACTAAATGCAAGCTATTGATTGCCTCATGACTATGACTTTCTTGAAATAACCCCATTAATACTCTGAGTTAACATTTATGAAATCTAGTATTCTATAGATCTATTTTAAAAGTTAATTTTGTTCTCTGCCATATATTATGCTGTTAAACATATCCAGTGAATTATTATATTTTTAATTCAGTTTTTTATTCAGTCATAATTTCTATTTGTTTCTTTTTTCATAGTTTCTACTTCTCTGCTAAGTTTTTCTATATTTTCTTTCATCATAAGTGTATTTCATCCCTACCTTTGTATTCAATACAATATCCTTGTAACCTTTTATTCTTATACTTGTTAAAATGGTTTCTCTTACTAATTCTTTAATAATAGAATAATAGCCAACCTTTGTTGAATGACTAGTATATACCAAACATCATTATACTACACTATATTATCTATTCACATATATGGGAATACTGTGCTTTCTTTTTGTTTTTTTTTTTTGCACTTCACAGATACTATGTTTTTTAAAAATGAAAGGTTTGTGATTAACATGCATTAAACAAATCTATAGGTGCCATTTTCCAACAGCTCCCTTTGTGTCTCTATCTCACGTTTTGGTAATTCTCACAATAGTTCAAAGTTTTTCATTATTATTATATTTGTTATGGTGATCTGTGGTCAGTGAACTTTGATAATGTTCTTTCAAAAAGATTATGACTTGATAAAGGCTCAGATGATGGTTAGCATTTCTTAGCAATAAAATATTTTTAATTAAGGTATGTACATTGTTCTTTTAGACATAATGCTATTACACACATAATAGACTACAGTATAGTGTAAACATAACTTTTATATGAACTGGGAACACAAAAAATCACATGACTTGCTTTATTGTGATATTTGCTTTATTGTGGTGGTCTGGAATCAAACCTGTAGTATCTCCAAGGTATCCCTGTATTATATACTGTACTATTATATATACTGTACTATAAAATATGTATTATTTATCCTAGTTTTGTTTATCACAGAATAGTGTAGCACAGTCTTGAGAGCCAAATTCCTGAGGTTATATTTCAGTTTACTCACTGCATCATAGATGACTGGGTAACAACTAGAGATTCATTTCCCTTCCATAGTAAGAATCTTTTTTCTTGAAACTGGCTGCCTTACTAAGAAACATATTATCATATCTTCTAATTTCTCATATCTCATAGAGGAGGACGTGGACTTAGGTTTGTCTAATGTAACATGTGTCAATTCCAGGTCCCAGTTAAGTGTGTTGTATGATTTCCTCATGCTCTCTTCTCTCTGACTGCAGACTCAGTGGTGTCAGGGTCAACTAGAAACCACAAGATGGCAGAGGTACAACATGGCATCAGCTAGTGAGCTTCACTTCCACTTCAAGGAGGGCTTTGTAGGGGAGCCAACTGACCAGAAATATTTCCATTGGATTTGACCTAAATAAAACCAAACCTTTATTTTATTATTTCACTGAGATTTGGGACTTGTTTGTTATAGCAGTTAACCAATACTGATTAAAGTATGACTTTTTACAAATTATTTACCCTTGTGATAACACAGACTCACTATTTATTAAATAAGCATATTGAATAATTAAGTGAATTCATCTATGTGGACCACATAGATTAGATTTTGGTGCATAGTAAGCACTACATAATTACTTGTTATAATAATTATTTGTAGTAGTAATGTAAATTTATGTGGCATGTACTATACCAATTATGCACATAGGGAAATTGGTCAATCAACTAGCAGCTCCTTTTGAGTCTCTTCAGTTTGTAAGCAATTATAAAACATGTTAAGTGGAGATTAAAACAATATGCTAGATGTAATCTGATCGTTTCTTCACAAATTCTAATGTATAAAGTAAAATATACTCAAATATCATAAGTGAAAACAACCTCAAAGTCTTGAGCAGATTAATTCTTAATAAAGAGCATTATAGGGGGCTTCCCTGGTGGTGCAGTGGTTGAGAGTCCACCCGCCAATGCAGGGGACATGGGTTCGTGCCCAGGTCCGGGAAGATCCCACATGCAGTGGAGCGGCTGGGCCCGTGAGCCATGGCCGCTGGGCCTGCGTGTCTGGAGCCTATGCTCTGCAATGGGAGAGACCACAACAGTGAGAGGCCCGTGTACCGCAAAAAAAAAAAAAAAAAAGCATTATAAAGACTACCCAAAATACCATTGCATTATCCTTGGTTTCAAGGAACTTTTGTGTTTAGTTAAATAAATGTTAGTTTATATTGAGTGGCACAATTACTGAAAAAAACTATAGCAAGTCTTGAGTGAGTATTATTTTTATCTGTTTAGACTTGATTTTCAGTAGAATTGAGTCTGAAAATTAAATTCAACTAAAGCAAGTTATGTTTGTGAAGGTGAGTATTACACAGATGGACTGTGGAGCATTTTATATGTAGGCTGTGGGAGGAGTAGAGAGAACTACAGAATCCAAAGAGAAAAGGATGATAGTAGATGGTCTTACCCCAGATTCTACTGTGAACAATGTGATTCTTATTTCCAAGGCTTTGAATTAGTCAATCTTTAGAATAGGTTTGTTATAGACATTTTTTTTAAAGCTTACCTTCATTTGAAAATGTCTTTATTTCCCTGTCATTTCTGAAAGATAGTTTCAAAGAATAAAAATTTGAGGTTGACAGTACTTTTCATCCAACAATGGAAAAAGATTGTGGTACTTCCTTCTGCCTCTTTACTTTCAAATAGGAAATCTACACTTATTCAAATTAATGTTCCCCTATAAGTAATGTGTCATTTCTTTCTGGCTGTTTTCCTGATTTTTTTTTGTCTTTAGTTTTCAAAATTGAATTGTTGTATGTCTGGGGAGGAATTCTTTTAGTTTTTTTCATTTTAGGGTTTGCTAAGTGTTTTGAATCTGTGGGTTATTTATTTTTCCAAATGTAGGACGTTTTCAGCCATTAATTCTTCAGACCTCCTTTTAGGTATATTCTCCTTCTTCTCTTCTCTATGACTCTGATGACACAAATGGTGTACCCTTTGCTATTAACATATTGTTCCTAAGGCTTTGTTCATTTTTTTAGTCCATACTTGTTCAGATTATGTGAATTATATTTTCTTTCCACAAGTTTACTGATTCTATCTATGTAATTTCCAGTCTACTACTGAACCAACTGAGTGAAATTTTTGTTTTGTATTTTTTGTTCTGTAATTTACATTTGGTTTTTTATAACATATTAATTTGCAGAGTTTTTAAATTTATTTCAGGAGAATCTTTAATTTATTGTTGAAACATTTTGAAGATATCTGCTTTAAAACACTTGTCAGATACTCCCAACATCTGATTCATCTTAGTGTTAACATCTGTTGTGATTTATTTTTCCAGTTTCTTAGTAAGATGAGTGATTTTTTTATGATAGCCTGGACATTTTGTCTATTATATCATTTGACTTGGATCTTATGTAAATATTTTATTTTAGCAGGAATTCAATGTTTAGGTTTAACAAACATGGCTTGCCTTACTCTTGTGTGCTTTGGTTCCAAAGACATTTTCATTTTCAGAGACTTTGCCAGGTAATTTTGGATTTCTTCAGTTATATGCTATCTCTGGGAAATCCAAAGATCCCTGCTGTTTTATGATGGCAGTGAGAGGTTTTCCCCAGTTTGAGCTGTTCAGTGTCTTTAGGTGGGTATGATAGACAAAACAATGGCTCCTCAAAGATGTTAACATCCTAACTCCTGGAACTTGTGAATATGTTATATTACATGGCGAAAGGTGTTTGAACATGTGGCTAAGTTATGGGTCTTGAGATGAGAAGAATATCCTGGATGATCCGGGTAGGCCCAGTGTAATCACAAGGATCTTTAAACAATTGAGACAGAGAGTCAGAGGAGACACAACAGGCAGAGAATCGGAGCGGTAAACTTTGAAATAGAAGAAGGAGCTGCAGGCTGAGAATTTCAGATGTCCTCTAGAACCTGAAAAAGGCAAGGAAATAATTCTTCCCTAGAGCCTCCAAAATAAATGTAACCATGCCCTTACCTTGGTTTTAAGATTTTGGACCCCAAAGCAGTAAGATAATAAATTTGAGTTGTTTTAAGACAATATTTTGGTAATGCTTATAGTAGCAATGAATAATGAAGTGGGACGCTGCTGTTACAAAAACTAAAAATGTGGAAGTGGCTTTGCAATTGGGTAATGGGTAGAGGCTGAAAGAGTTTTAAGGAGCATGATAGGAAAAACCTTGATTCCCTTGAAGAGATTGTTAGTAGAAATATGGATATTAACCACTTTGTTAGTAAGTAATCAGTAGGAAGTGTAGAACATGATAGATAAAAGGTATATTTTCTTAGAGGATATTTAAATAATCAGAAACAAACTATCAGAACAGATATTAAAAACTTTGCTGGTAAGAACTCAGAAGTGAGGAGTATGGAAGAGAAAACATATCTTGTTAGAGAAAACATAAATTGTTTAGAGACTCCTGTTAGCCATTAAATATGGGTATTAAAAATGCTGCTGGTGAGGATTCAGAAGGAAATGAGGAATACATTATTGATAAGTAGGAAAGTATCTCTTTGTTATATAACAGTAGAAAGCTTAGCTGAATTGTATCTTAGAGTTATACAGAAAGTAGAATTTTTAAGTGACAAACAAGGACATTTAGCCAAAGATAATTTCTAAGCAGTGTTTAAGATGAAGCCTGGTTTCCTCTTGCTGTTTTCACTTACTGTTGTTACTATAATGTGAAATAAATGAAATGAATTGAGGAAGAACTGTTAAGAAAAAAGGAAGCAGGATTTGATGTCTGGGGAACTTCTTCACTTATCCAGATTTCAAGAGATGCTAAAATTAGAAGATTAATTGTAAGGCAAGCATGCTCTGGAGAGACCACGCTGCTGGTTTTGTGTTTCTTCACAGGTACATAACAAGCTTCTGTTTCCAGGTGGAGCTGCATCTCATCAATTATAAATACTCATAAATTATAGGTTACTTATCAATTACATGTTACTTAATAAGTAACTATCTGTAACCAGGCAGAGATACTTGGATTGTACAATATTCTGAGAGTGCTTCTAAAGGAACAAAAAGTCCTGTTGCACTGAAGATTCTTTGAAGAGATTAGGCATGTCATTCACAGATTCCTCTCAAAAAAAAAGCCAGAAATAAAGATGAGATTATCTAGGAAAGATCTGTGTACCAATCTTGTGTCTAATTAAATGATCCCTTGAGACATACATTGTGATGCACAATGCTCTTGTGAATGTTATAACAGCAGAAACGCTGCTGTCTTGGATGGAAAGGGACAGAGGCAGGACAAAATAAACTAAAGCTGGAAAACTCCCAAAGTTCTACAGGCAAGTTAATGGCTAATAAAACTACTCAGATGAAAACACATGCTACAATACCTTTCTTGTAAAAGAAGGATGACTCTGAGGGCTGAACCAAGAAGCATGAAGTCAGGGAAGAATTGACTTCAGAACCGGAAATGGTTCTTCTTAGGGCTTAAAACCTGATGGGGTTTGTCAGGCTGACTTTCAAAATTTCTAAGAATTTTTTTTCCTTCCATTTTCTCTCTTTTAAAATGGTTGTGTTTTTATGCGAATTTTTGCTCCGGACGCGCAGGCCCAGCGTCCATGGCTCATGCGCCCAGCCGCTCCGCGGCATGTGGGATCTTCCCGGACTGGAGCACGAACCCATGTCCCCTTCAGCGGCAGGCGGACACAACCACTGCGCCACCAGGGAAGCCCCTAAAATGGTTGTGCTTTTAAATGTTACGCCTGACCCACAATTTTATCTTAAGCAGTTAAATTGTTTCTTGAGTTCCTTGGACTTACACATGGAGAGGAATTTTGTCTCAGGAAGTGTTATAGTCAGATCTTCCCTTATATGTAATTTAGATGATGATATTTGGAACTTTGAGGCTGATAAAGTTTAGATGAGATTTTGGACTTTGAAATGATGCTATAGTGGTTTTAGACTTACGGAAGTGTTGGGATGGGGTGAATATAGTTTACACGTGGAGAACACATGAGTATCGGGGGACACAAGGGAGACTATAGTAGGCACAATATCCCCCCAAGACCTCTACAAGTTAATCTCTGGAACTGTGAATATGTTACATTACATGGCAAAAGGGACTTTTTGGTGTGACTAAGCTAAGAATTTTGAGGTGAAAAGATTATCCTGGATTATTTGGGTGAGTGCAATATAATTACAAGAGTCTTTATAAGATAGAAAGGGGGACAGAGCATCAGAGAATGATATGTAGTAACAGAGACAGAGGTTGGAATCATACAGTTTGTAGCTGAAGGAAGGAGCCATGAGCCAAGAAGTTCAGACTGAGTCTAGAAGCTGGAAAGCAAGAGAAGGATTGTTTCCTAGAAACTCCAGAAGGAATATAGCACTGACAGCACCTTTACTTTAGGATTTCTGACTTGCAGAAATGTAAGAAAATTAATTTGCATGGTTTTAAGACACTAAATTTGTGGTACTGTTTCAGCAGAAATAAGAACTGAAAAAAGTGGGAGATATATCTCAGAACTTCAGGGACAAAGAAGATTTTATGGTTAGACCTTTGCTGGGTTAACTGAAAAAAAGAATGCACGACCTAAAAATTGAGAATTATGTTTTATTTGGCAGACGTACTGAAGACTTAAACACAGAATGCAGACTCTCAGATAGTTCTGAGGGGCTGTTTTGAAGATGCAAGGGAGGAGCCAGGGTATATAGGAGTTTTTGCAGAAAACGAAACAAAACAAACAAACAAAAAAAAACAGGTAGCCAGAACATCAAAAGATTGCTGCTAATTAAAGAAAAAACAGACATCTCAAGTTAATGAATTTAGCACTTTTCTAAGTACGGGAAGATACAACAGTCTGAGCTTAATGAAATTATTTCTTTAATATGCGCCTTAACTATCTAAGGCCAGTACCATGTTTTTCTCCATCCTGTATCCCCTCAGGATGCACTGTTGAGAGAGTGTGGTGGCTGCAGTAGCTGATGGCTTGATGGTCACAACATCCTTTGTCCACAGCTGTGGTGGTATGGCCCCTGTCTCCCTACCCAGCCCCATGATGTCAGGCATGAAGAGTACTTATTTGGTAGGTTCTTGTGGTGTGATCCTCCCTGCCAGTGCTTCTTGGCCACCCTGGTGTCTCTGTATGGAGTATGGATAACTCCATGGCATGGGAACTAAGGAATACTTGTTAAGGTAGAATCCCTCTTGCCAGTGCCACCCATTTATCCCATTATCTCTTAGTCGGGTAGGGAAGTCTGAGAGCCAGCAGGCAAGGAGAATATTTCACCTGGTCACTTATTTTTAGCAGGGCTAGTTTTGTCAGGCTCATCTGTTGCCAGAGGAACTCAGATTTGATCCAGAGATTAAATGATTTTATCTGCCTTTTGTTGCCAGTTTAGCAACTGTAAACACTCTGAGCCAAGGTCTCCTACCTTCTGTTGCATGGGGAGACATAAGACACTGACACTTTGTAGTTGTGTTTCTCCTTCAGTTATGGGGGGGGGGGGGTCAAACCAGTTCATCCTCACACCACCTCACAGTTGTCCTTAGATTGCCTGGTGTGTTATATCCAGGGTATTAGTTGTACTTGGTATAAAGGAGCAGGGAAAAAATACTCTATTACATTTTGGCTGAACCAGAAGTCCGTATATATTTTTATCTTTCCTAAAATTATAGATTTTAATAAAGCATTTCAGACAATATATATAAAATTTATATATGCTTTATATATATGTGTACATATATATATATATATATATATACTTTTTAACTATACAAATTGTCGAGTAGACAAAAAAAATATATAGTACTATAGTATTTGAGCTTGGAAAGATTCTGTTCCCAAAACCACAAATATATGAGCAAATGTTCAGAGAAGCTCTCTCTCTCCCACATATTTGGAAACACTCATGTGCCAGCAAATCATACTCCACGCCCCCTGATGTATTACATTAAAAGTTCCACAATGTGAATGATGACAACCTCAAAACATGTTTTCTGGGGGGACCTTGAAGATGGCGGAAGAGTAAGACGCGGAGATCGCCTTCCTCCCCACGGATACACCAGAAATACATCCACACGTGGAACAACTCCTA
>NW_020175414.1:1343918-1388231 GCF_003031525.2 Neophocaena asiaeorientalis asiaeorientalis | reverse complement strand
TGGGAGGGAGGGAGACGCAAGAGGGAAGACATAAGGGAACATATGTATATGTATAGCTGATTCACTTTGTTATAAAGCAGAAACTAACACACCATTGTAAAGCAATTATACCCCAATAAAGATGTTTAAAAAATAAATAAATAAATAAATAAATAAATAAATAAATAAATATAAAAAAAGAAAACATGCTTTCTTTTCTCATCCCACTTACCTCAACAACTGAAGCATGATCTTCTTTAATAACAAGAATATACTTCACTTCAGTTTAAATATCAGCACTGCATCTTTATTCGGGTAGCCTTCTGCCTGCATGATCACATTCAAAATAATACATATTGCCCCATTAAATATATTTATATTATGCATTTTTTTTCTGAACAATAGTGGTGAAACATAACATACGGCAACCATGAATTATTTCCAACATTTTTAATGTGTTTTCAACAATTATTATTGTGGAAAATTGCTTTTATTTTCATGGATTTAAGTTATGATACTTCCAGTTTAAGGTGGAACATGAAACACAGATTTAAGTTCTCCATTCTTAAAGACCCTCTAAATCAGGAATTCATAACCAGGCTCCCTGAGTTTGAATGAATTTAAACTTTGATGTACATATTTATTTTCATTTGTCTATTTCCTTCAATTACAAGTACAGGCAAAAAACTCCAGTAGTATTAGCAATATTTATGGCTTTATTATCATTAAAAAACACAAGTAGCTTCATAACATATTTTACCTATTGAAGATGTAGAAATTTAGATTATACTGATTACTACCAAATTATGATAATTTTTAGACCTGAAACTCAATATTTTTATTTAATGTATGACTGGAGATACATTTATTCTTATATTTAAAATGCTGTTGAAAATATTTGTATGACCACTTTTCAGCGCAGTTGTTTTCTTTTTTATTTCTATATATTTTATTTCATGAATTTAAATCATTATTTGGATAACTCCATAAGCTTTACTAGCCTGCCAAAGAGATGTATAGAGCAAATGTATGAGGAACCCCTACTCCAAAAGGATAGTAGATATATTTTAAAACCATAATTTCAAAATCAACACAAATGGGAGAAAAAAAATCAAAAACACAATTTTGGAAGCCATAATCTGATGGAAGTGGTAACTTAGAAGAGGCAATTGAGCTGAACACTAGATCAACAGAATGTAAAGTGAAGAATGAACCAATTGATATAAAAACTCATCAAAGGGTTCAGGAATTGGCAATGTTAGCTGCTCCTGAAAAGTGAAGTGAATGTGGGGTTAAATAAAGTTGGCTAAGCGATCTATGTAAGGCGAGGTTGGACCTCCTTACCTCTTCTGCCACTCTGTGGAACTGTGACTGTGCATAGAAAACATGGCCTGATGACTTATATTCAGAAAAAAAAAAGCAAAAGAAAGGGACACAGTAGCAGTGTAATAAAGGGCTAAATTTAAGTCAGGCATAAGTCATTATCATACTGTAACTGAGAGGAATAGAATAAAAGTCTACAGCCAGCAATGATCACTCTGCTCCAGAAGCAGGGTTCCTGGATTTGAATGGACAGTCAAACTTATAAGGCAACATGGCATCATCAAAACATTTAGTGATGAGAAGTAGTACAGAATATGCAGCAACACACCATGCACTGTAACAGCATGGCAAAATTCTTAGGCCTTCCATACATGTTACCTGAATGTTCCAATAACACTAGACTGGTCCCCACATGGAAGAAAATGCAGACTGCATACCTTTGGAGTGAATCCATTAGCATTAGAATTCCTTCAGTTTTTATACCCTGCTGGTCATACCCTCCCTCAGAAGTATATAACAAGCTCCCATTCACAGATGGAACTGCATCTCATTAATTATATACTACTCATCAGTTATAGATTATTTATCAGTTACATGTTCCTTAATAAACACTATCTGTAACCAGGCACAGGTGCTTGGATTGGTAGATAATAACTGAGCAGAACCCTGATTTACCTTGTACTTAGTGTACTTATACCATCCTTGAGTTAATGTGGAAGGAGAGTTTAAGTAAGAGTCAAATCCTTGGGCATTCCTGAACCTAGAGAAGGCCAAACCAGCTGTTAAATATTTAATTCAATACCAAACATTGAAAACTCTAATCTTCATCTAAGAGATTTCTGTAAGATAGACCTATAGACATCCTTTACATGCTAAGTATAGGAAGAACTATCTGAAGAACATAAGGGAAAAAGGCCTAAAAACACAACTTTCTTGATTTCAAAGATAGCATCATAACCAGAACAAACTCCAGAGAAGACAAGATCCACCTATATGCATAAGGCTCCCAATTAGCATTTCAGTGGTCAGTTATCAAATATGAGAAAAAGTCAAGAATCAATAGGTATTTCAGATAAAACTTCTAATATGAAAACCAGAAATCAAATCTCACAGATGAAAATGAAAGAATAAAAAATTTGGAAAGAGAAGTTTATAAAAAATATATTTATATTCACACTTACTGAAGATAATTCTGCATAAAACATTAATAAAATTTAATGATAAAATAATAATATTCAGGAAATGTAACATGCTCTTGAAAATTAAAAATGTGATAAAAGTACATTAGAGTCCTTAATTCCATTTCACTCTAAATAGACTATTTTATACTGTTATGCTATTTTATTCTATTTGTCATCTTATTATAGAAAACATTCTTAGAAGTCTGCATATTTGTGACTTCCATACATTTGCCTCCACCTTCTAATTCTGCCCTGTAAACAACAAATTAATAGGGATTCTTGTCTGCAAGAGAGATCTTCAAATAAAAGAAGTCTTAAAGCATATTTCCCTAAATAGCCTCTTCTAAAAAATAAAAGCGTCTGTTGCATTAAAGTTTTCATTTTGTAGGAGAAATTAAACCTATCTTTTGTACTGTTTATTTATATGCTTGTTTTTCAAAACATGATTTGTTTAATACAGAACACAAACACATTATCCTGAGATAATAATTTTTTTTCTGTAAAAAGTTGTATAATATGTATAATAAATATATTAAGTTTGGTCACATATGGCCACTGTAATATATTCTTTGTTTTTGTGTTATATTTTTAAATAATCAATTAAAAATATTTTTTATGACTCCAAGGCTATACAAAAACAAGCTGCAAGCTGGATTTGACATTCTGGCAATAGTTTGCCAACCTCTGATCTAATCCACCAAAGGAAGCTTTTCTGATTAAAAAAAGTTCATCAGGGCTTCCCTGGTGGCGCAGTGGTTGAGAGTCCGCCTGCTGATGTAGGGGACATGGGTTCGTGCCCCGGGCCGGGAAGATCCCACATGCAGTGGAGTGGCTGGGTCCGTGAGCCATGGCAGCTGAGCCCACGCATCTGGAGCCTGTGCTCTGCAACTGGATAGGCCACAACAGTGAGAGGTTCATGTACTGTAGAAAAGGAAAACAAACAAAAAAATAACAAACAAAAAACGTTCATCAAAGTAATGTAATCTTTAAATTGTATTCACATGTTGAGTGAGAACACCACAAACCTTGAATTATAGTGAGTTTATGGACACTAAAATCTCAGTATCTTTTCCACATTAACATCATAAATCTACATATCTATCAAAATGTGGATAGCTAAAATTTTTTATTTACTTTACTCCTCATCCTTTTTAGATAAGAAACGGTATCAGTTAACTTTTTTTAAAGCTGTATAGAACCAGATGGTGAATATTTTACACTTTGCGAGTTTAAACCACTCTGTTGAACTCAATTCTATCCTTGTAGTAGGAAAGCAGCCATAGGCAGAACATAAATGAATGAACATGATTGTCTTGTAATTAACCTTTATTTATAAAAAATCCCACTTCCAACTGTCATTACAGGCTAAAAAATCATTTTATTTAGTGATGCTCTTGCTAATGGATTAAGTATTTCTCCCAGTTTCCGGTAACCCGAAAAGCATATGTATTTTCTGTTAAAGTGAAAACAACATGATAAATAGGAGAGGTGGAAGGTTTTCTCTTAAGTTTAATGACAATTTGAAAATATATATATCACACTCTTAAACTGGAATTCAGATATATATGGGAAACTATTGTTATGGGAGTTTCCAATCATTATCATTTATTTATATATGTGTGTAAAATGTATTTACATGTATTTATATATGACACATAATATATATTTACATATATATGTATACATATGTATTAATTTTATTTGGAAAATAAAAGCTGTCCTGCTAAATTAAGTGTTCAAACCATTTCTCTATCCCATACATATTACACTAAAATGGTTTTACCTGTTGCATTGTATCAAATACCTTGTGAAATCAATGTCTGTATACTATCATAGTTCCTTGTATATTTTATAAATAAATAAATATATATATAATTTATATATAAATAAATTTATATATAACCAAACAAGTGCCAATTAAACTTGTAGTAGTTGTCGACTGAAAAAAAAATGCACAACACGAAAGTTGTGAGTTAAGTTTTATTTGGGGCAAAATGAGGACTATAGCCCAGGGGGCAACGTTTCAGATAGCTCTGAGAAACCATTTGGAAGAGGCCGGGGGAATGGTCTGTATATATGTGATTTTGGTGAAGGGAGTTACATGCAATCAAGCACACAGTTTTGCAGACGTTTGCTGCTAGCCTTGTGAATATTACTGCTAGTTACAAGGAGCAGACATCACCATGAAAAATTTGAGTGCTTTTCTAGATACAAGGAGATTCAAGAATTGGGCTCATAAAATCTTCTCCTGAAAATATCTTTCTGAAGACCTGTTCTGCCAGTTTTTCCCAGAGCACAGAGTGCCTAATTCCTGATTTCCATCCTGAACTCCATTCAGGGGATGTTGAAGGTCAGCAGCTTCAGTAGCTCATGATTTAATCCTTGTAGATAGAGGTAGAAAGCAAGTGCCAATTTGTAGTTGGCATAGTAAAGGTTGTTTAACTTTCATTTTTAATAATATATGTTATACCATATAACATAATTTCTCGAAAGTCAGATTCTCTCATTCACTTTTCTTCACACACTGATGAAAAGATGCTCTAACACCTATCTGTATCTCTAAATAACCCCCTTAGTTCAATCTATGTGTCTGTACTTACCCCCTTGTATTTTTTCCATCCAATTCTGAAGCACAAGCTCAAATCTCTGGTCTAACTAAATAAAAATATGTGCAAAAAATAAGATAGAGGAAATCAATATGAACAATCTTTATAGTTTGATGAAGAGTTGTGTTGGCTAAAAGAAGTAAACATAATATTTGTCTCCCACCAAATGTTATTAGAAAATTAATTTGTCTGGTAGAAATTAATGGTGATATCAGATTATTTTAATTTTCTAATAGCCAAACCAGTATCAGAGTAAATCCAAATTTGCTTCCTTTATCTCTTAAAGGAAATGCTTTTCTGTCTTTATTATGTGGACATGTAAATATAACAACTTACTAAACCATCAACATTAACTTTATCCCCATTTTATTGTATTTGAGCAACTATATTAGCTAATTATAGGAATAAAGCAAGGTCATTACTTAAAGTAACATAGAATTCAAGCATCTTCTTCCTCTTGTTTTGCCTCTTCACTATCTAGCTGGAAGTAATATAAAGTTGAATTAGCTGATGAAATTAATTTAAACTAGCCTAAGTCCCTATCAGTCTTTATTTTGTGATAATAATATTTTTAATCTGTAAAACATCATCAAGTAAGAATGCAGAATTTTGGAAACAAGCATTTTTTAAATTAGATAATTATTAAAATTAAACATATGCATATTAGACCAATTCTAGTAAGTTAAATTAATATTTATATTATCTAAAAGAATCTAGAATTATACTATCCAATATGGTAACCAATAGTTTAATGTTGTTTGAACTAATTAAACTTAATTAAAAGTTGAATTCTTTGAACCACTGGTTTGAAGGATAATTTATGCTTACTTAGGTTCTTGCAAAAAAATAAGACAAATTCATCTATTAAAAAAAAGACTAAATGACACTGACATTACATATATAATGTGTCATACATATGTATTTATTATGTATCTAAAATACACATATATGACACATTATATAATATCAGTGTTGCTATACATATATATGTGTGTATTTATACATACACATACAATAATACATTATGTGTAACACTAAGTTGAGAGAGAAGTATAAAATGTACAGTAGGAATTCAGACAAGGAAAAATCACTTTTAAATAAAGAAATAAGTGGGATAATGTTTCATGGTGTAGGCATCATTTGCCAAAACATTGAAAGAGTAACAGAATTTCACTTAATTAGCACAGATAATGGCAGCATCAGGGGAAAATATGAGCAAAATTAAGGAATATGAGTATAGGATGTGCAAAAAAGAATTAGCTAGAAACTTGAGTACAGAAAGTTGTGTAACTGGGAAAATAAGAATGGGATTTTCCCCCTAGTTCTAGCAGAAATATTCACACAAAAGTGAGGAGTGTCAAAGCAAATTTTGTACCAGACAAACTTAAACAGACAGACAAGGAAGACTATCCAAACTATTGCAATAGGGAAGAAAGGTTCAACTCAACACAACTGAAATAAAAGTGCTTAAGCATTAGGGTGAAATAGTGGAAAAAATATTGAAGGACTTTAGGGGGAAGGTTAATCAATGGGATATGTAAAGAACATTGAGTTTGCAAATGTTTTTTTCTCTGTGATTTGGGCTCTGTGTCTGATAATTGGTGCCCATCAAAGTTGCTCCTACCTTCCCACAGGAATTGAGAGATAGTGGTCCTACTTCCTTAGAAGTTTACACACCAAAGAGATGGTTTCCAAGTGCTTGAGCAACTTGTAAAATTGGCAAGGGACTGGGAGAAGATTTGCATACATTTCAAAAAGGCAGAGAAAGAATTTACAATTGCAAGCTTTCTAAGTAAGTTCTCTAAGAAAAAAATAAGATGAAGTGCCTATAGTCAGGAAGAAACCTGTGTAAAGTTTAACCACGCCTAGTGGAATATTAAGGCCATTTTGGTCAGTGGGAAGCACACAATCTGGAATAGTCTGAATCTTCTCAAGAGTACGGGTGATGGGTGTAGAGGACTTTAGAAGTCTTACAAGTTTCCTTGTAAAAGTCCTCCCCAGAGGAACATTGTATGAAATCAAACAGAAATGAATAAAATGTCTTATAGTGTTAGGTGACGAATCCTTGGGCATCTTCTTAATTAACATCATTCTGCCTATGACTAGACTACCTTTTTAAGCTTAAATAATTTACTCAATGTCACAGTTAAAGTAATAGCTGAGTTAGAATCAGAACTTGAATCTCCTGTAGTTAACTTAGCAGGGAAAAGAACCAAAATAGATTAGCTCGAATTTGCAGTTAGCTATCATCATGTTTATATTTTAGAAATAAGAGAGGAAATGGAGAAAATAATGTCTTACACCATGTGATTCAAATAGGGGTAGAGAAAGAGATAATTAGATACTAGTAAACATGATATTTAAGAATATTCCAGTACAAAGTTCATAACATAATCTGCTCTTTGTTATCAAATGGCATGCTATGTCAAAAGACTCATTATTTTTATTGCTTTCAATTTACTTTCATAGCAAAACACAGCATGATATCCATATGCTTCCCTTGCATATCAAATATTTAGGCTATTAATTTTGTTATTAAGCACTTGTTTTTCCTATTGGAAGAGTAAGCACCTATAGAGTTCCTCCTCTGGATTTTCTTTCAAATAGACATGAAAATTATAAATCATATACAACTGGATTTTAACCACTGGTATTGTGGATCAAAGAAGCCTTAGACTACAAACTTCAGCAGCTAAGACAGAAAAATAACTGAGAGACTGCTCTTTTGCATGCTCCAGATGATTTCTCCTGCCTTTCAGTGTTCTTTCTTGTTGGGACTGCAACTTGGTCAGTTTGTTTTAATCCATATCCCTAACAGCAAGACACAACAAAAAGCTGGCAAAACACCATCTGGGTCAGATCAAAGGCAGAGTTGGGCTGAGTGACATCAACATACTGAAGGACCAATGCTGCCAAGAATCCCTCTGCTTATTACAGGCAAAATGTCACATTGACTGGTCTTTCTTCTTTAGCCTTTCAAACCTTATGAAGGCTTTCAATAAGTTAAAGTTCATAACAGGTGTTTACCACAACAGGTGAGTACATTAAACACTGAGATATAGACTTTTATGACAAAAATTCCTTTCTGTTTTCAGTTTTTATGTCTTTTCTTTGGTTTAAGATATATTTCCTTCTTTGAATACCTATAAAAACAGGTATGTATACATATAATTTATAGATATAAGGTTGTATCTCTGTGACTGTCTATAAATAATGTAGTAGCCAAAGGTGATTCAAAGAATGCAGTTATATCAACTGAGACCTTTTAATTTACAGCACAAATTAATATATTCTGTTTATCCATTATATTACATGTGGCTGAAAAATAAATCAATGAGACAGAAACATAGGTTTGAAATTTTGGAAATTCAGGAAAATCTCTAGTTGAGCAAAAACATTTATTTAAAATATCAACACATCACAGGTTTCTTTATTCTAACTAATACTTATTAATAATATGCTGGAATGCATACCAATAGAAGATTTTAAGGTTTGAAAAAATTTTGTAATATTCCATATGTTTTCTCCAGGATATTTTCATGAACTTGCTTCTCCAGTCTGTCAACACCACTGTCTCTCTTTAAAGCAAATCATTATATCTACCTACATGCACATTGGTGAAAAAACACACATATACATATACATGTGCATGTACATAAACATACAGATGAGAGTATGTGAGAGAATCATCCAAACTAATATTAAATTTGCTGGTCTCAATTTGAAAATGAAATATGAAAGTGTCAGCATATTTGCATTGTTAATAATGGTCAAATACACAGTTAACATAAATTAACTCTTTTGTATCAATCCTAAGTTTAATTGAAGAGTTTCAAATATATTTTATTTTAGTCACACCCACATCTACTTGAAAAGCCTCTACAGAAATCAAAAGCAGGTTATAATATTGCAGGAGCTGGTTAACTTTTTGCTATTTCCAGACTCATTATAAACATTGTCATCAGTACGAAGATAGGTTGTTTCCTTTTCTCTTTTTGTTACATTTCTCAGGCTTCCAGAAAATGTCATTTCCATACAAATTACCCTTCTGCAACATTCATTGAACCATTTTTACTGAGAATCTAGCTGGCTCTCAATCTTCTCAGTTATCTATGAGAAATCTTGGAAGGGTTGAAACAGCAGAATAACGTATTGTTTTAATATGAAATATGAAAAAGCAAGAATATAATATTTTTGTATAGTAAGAATGTTACAGAGGCAAAATACTGAAATAGAATATATTCTTATGTGTTAAATAGAATTATTAAACTAAGAACTGGTACAAATTAATCGATTTTTATTACAACTTCCATGTAACAGTTTCATCATCCTCTTCTGAATCTGTACTTCCAAGAAATGACCTATTTAGATCAAATCAGTGAAAATTCTAGCAAATGACAATTTTTCCATTTGTTGCAATGTCTGACTTCCTAACAGTGGAAACATATTGTGTGAATTAATAGTAATCCTCAACAATGGAAATGAAAGCATGATACTTTACATTGATAATACCCAGGTAATACTTTGTTACAATAATTGTTATATCCAGATTAACTTTTCCAAACCATTTTTGACCTATGAATACTTTTGACAGAAATGTGTATTT
The DNA here is from genome assembly GCF_003031525.2 of Neophocaena asiaeorientalis asiaeorientalis. Classification (NCBI taxonomy): domain Eukaryota; kingdom Metazoa; phylum Chordata; class Mammalia; order Artiodactyla; family Phocoenidae; genus Neophocaena; species Neophocaena asiaeorientalis. The sequence goes on along the minus strand of NW_020175414.1, from coordinate 1,378,536 downwards.
CATAAACCATGTGGGGAAATTTAATCAGTTGGGGGATATCATTAAAAAAAATAATAAATAAAAAAAATTAGCAGCGTATTATTAATTACTATTATAAATTAATTTAAACATTCTACTCAATTATTTTAATCACACATGAAGTTCTATTTTGATTTGAACCCATTTAACAAGTTGATTCACATTGACCAATTTAATTATGTGAGAATATATATGATTTGAAGATACAATATAACATATTACATTTGGGAGTGACCATTTATATGAAAACTGCAGCATCAGATAAAAATAATACAGTGGATTTTTAGCAAATCCACTGTATTATTTTATAATTTCTATGTTTTATAGTAAAACTCACAATAAGTGAAAATAATTCAGACTTGTATTTATTAGCATTTCCCTGCAAATAGCATATAATGGGTAAATATAGCCTTATTCGCAAATAACAAAATAATAAACTTGATTATCATCACTGTATTTTATATTTTTAATATTTGCCTTACTGGCAAAATTACTTTTAAATATTAAAATTACTTTCAAAAAGTAATTTTTAAAGTTTCATCAAATATTTGTAACTCTTAGAATGGGCAAACATCACCTTGAGGAAAATTTGGAGAAATATCAATATTTTATGCTGTTAATTTTCATTTTAGTATCAGTGTTCTTTTTGCTTTCTCTGATAATCAGTGGTTCATTTAAAAAATGCACTTTCTAAATGATACTCTGTTATTACTTCATATGGACATTTATTTTCTCTACTGTTTCTCTACTACTCATTTGTTTCTTGATCACTCCAATACATCTTTAAGAGTTCCATTCCAAGGTGACTGCCCTTCAACAATTATTTTGTCAATTAAAAATAACATTTCTCTTTTTATCTATATCTATTTTCTGAAATGACTTCATAGAACTACTTCAAATATGCATGAGGGATATCAAACTATAGGTAAGTGTTAGGATATCTCTCGATAGGTTAGTAGAGATGTGAACAGTAAAAGAACCACACACTGTAAATATAAACAAGTATGAGGGACATGGAATTAGGAGGTTAGTTAATCAGAAGAAATTCAGTTTTCTTAGATGATAGGTTAGACATAAAGCAGGTCCTCCTTGGATTAGAAAGACTATATCTGCCTCAAGCCTGGATAATTTCCTGGAGTGCATCTCCTATCTCCACTATTAGCAAAACTGCTTCCAAACACCTCAAAATAGGGAGTGTGGCATCTAGTAAAGTTCTGCGTGAATTATGAATTATATCATTCCACTTGCCTGGCTTGGACAAATCACTTGCTTACAGTGTTCCCACCTATGTGTGGAAAAAGAAGAATAAAGTAATTATTGAAACTACTGTTGTATATTTAAGGTAATAATATGCTTAAAAAGGAATAAAATCAGCTTTACCTTGTTAATAAAATATCTAGATAAAATGAGTATGTAGCATTTTGTTTCAGGGAAGGTACACAATTTGAAGATTTCAGTGCTCTGAAGCTAGTCCAGAGAACGTGGTGAAGGTGCATTACCAAGATGTTTCAAAAATCTAATAGAACAGTCTATTGGATTCCTTTTCTGACTCTTTTACTCATTCAGACAGGTTTGACCCTGATCTAAAATGAATCAGATAATCAATCATCACAACAAGCAAGCTCAGTTTTTATCAAAGGAAGACAATCACAAATATTACCAAGAAAACAAACTTTCTCACAAAATTACCGAGAAAACTATCTATCTTGCTATCTCCAAGTCCAAAGTTCCTTTAGAAGTCTCTTCTATAAAGTCACAGTATCTGGCTTCTTCTCCTCATCCTTTTTGTATATTTCTCTCATATACCACTTACACAAAATTTAGCATCTCATGCTTTTTTCTAACATCACATTCAAATATTCTCCATCATGCCCAACTGTAACAATTACATCTTTATATGACCTATATTAACATGTATTTATATAATCATTACATCCTATCTTTCCTTACCAGAATTGTATACAGTTCTCTTCTGATAACTTCCACGTGGTTCACACTTGGGGAATAGAATGACCCCTTCCACCAGTGAAAAAGAAAGGCAATTATTATTCAGATATCCAGAGCTACTATTTAGTGGAATAATAATTAAAGAAGTAGAGCTCAAATTCTCAAGGACACTCAGTCTGGAAAACAACAGAATGGAAAAGACTAAAACAGTATTTCTTTGAATATTAGCTCTTGGCTCACTTGCATCAAAATCAAAAGGGGAAGCTTTATAAAAAACACCACTTTTGGATTCCATCACAATCATAATTAATCTGAAATTTAGGGGGGTGGTTCTCAGACTATTTATTAACAAGTTTATCAGATTACAATACATACTAAAGTGTGAGAAACATTAAAGTGAGGATTTCAAATTAAGGTACAGATGAGGAATAAGAAAAAAATCTGTAACAACGTATCTTCTTTGTGGTTAGAACTTAAAATTTATGAAACAAAAATTAAAAAGAAGCAGGAAGGGAAGGTGATTTTTATATAAACTACCTATAGAGGTTTAAAGATATAGATTTCATTAACCTTTGAGAATAGGTGTTATTTTTAAAGTTTGTTTAAAACTTTCCATTTTAGGAAAATGCCAAAATGGCATTGATAGCCAAATATAGCTCAAAATGTGAGTTTTCTCAGTAAATTGTGAAAACTCCATTAACCAGAAGGGAGATGGTATGTGTACTACATTGGAATTTACCATTTTAATATCACTGATACAGCCTTCTTTATCTCTTTGTTATTTGTGTTGAAATAATATTAATATACCAATTTTCTAATCATTCATGATTGAGTGATACATATTTTTGTTATCTTTTTACTTTCAACATATTTTTGTATTTAGGTGTAAAGATTGCTTCTTCTGAAGACCATTGAGTTTTAACAATCTCTGTCTTTCCATTAGATATTTAAAATACAATCTTTCTGTTACTGAACAAACTTGGGTCCGCTTGCCATCACACAGACCCAAGCCAATCGATTGACACCTGATTGTGGTGAAGGAAAGTGAAGCATTTATTGCAGGCTGCTAAGGAAGGAGTCCAGGGCAGCTAGTGCTTAAAAGACCCAAACTCCCTGAAGGCTTTCAGGGAAAGGTTTTTAAAGACAGTGTGAGGGAGGGGTGTTGTGGGGTATGTGATCAACTTGTGGACATTCTTCTGATTGGTTGGTGGCGAGGTAATTGAGAGTCAACATCATTAACCTTCTGGTTCCAACCAGTCTAGGGTCTACTTGCTTGTGGGCATCATACAGTTAACTTCTTCCCCCTGGTGAGGGTTTGGTATCTGCAAAATGGCTCAAAGGACTTGGCTCAGAATATTATTTGTAGTCCTCGAGAAGCGACCAAAAGTCCTGACTTTGCCAAATGGCTATACTATTATTATTTTGTCTTGCTTGACTGTTTTGCTCTTTCTACATTTTCTCACTTCTCTGATTACATTTATTCCTTGACTAAAGTTTTTCTACAGACAAAAGGCAGGTGGAGGACATGGAGGGGAGTGCTATTCTGGTAAGGACCCGCAGGTCCTGCTCAGTTACAATTCCTGGGTTATCTATCGTGGATTGCTTCCAGGAACACCAGTGGATAACAAACCTGAAGATGCTCAAGTCCCTTATATAAAATGGTGTAGTGAAAAGAATAAAGTCAGCCCTCTGTATCCTTGGGTCTTGCATTCATGGATTAAACCAACAATAGATTGAAATTCCACCCATGGTTCATTGAATCAGTGGATGTGAAACTCAAAAATACAGAGAGCTGACTGTAATTTAATTTAATATATCTGTTGAAATATCTGAATTTGGTGTTTATTTTTCCCATCTGCTTTTTATTTTCTCATCTCTTTCCTTCATTTTGATGAGTCAAGCATTTGTTCCACTTTGCCCTCTGCTGATTTAGTTATGCCTAATTGTGTTTTTTTTTAGTGCTTTCTCTATATCACAATATACATTTAAACTTAGTATAGTTATCTTCTGAAATATTCTACTACCTCTCACATAATGTGAGAATTAAAAAAATATATGTTTCCAGGCTTCCCTGATGGTGCAGTGGTTTAAATATATATATATATATATATATATATATGTTTCCAATTGTTCCTGACATACATTGTGCTCTTGTTGTCAACTATTTTACATTCATATATGTGTGAAACCATACTAAATTGCTATTATTTTTACTCTGCAACATGGATAATCTTTTACAGGGATTTCACATCTGGATATTAAAAAGTGCTTTATATTTACTGACATATTACACTTTCTGGTGTTCCTCATCCTTATGGCTTTCTCTCAGTATAATTTCCTTTCATTTCAAAAATCATCTTTAAAAATTTCTTGAATACAATACTGATTAACCAGAAATGAATCTTTCAGCATTGAATCTTTCTGAAAAAATCTTGATGGAGCATTGATTTTTGGATGAAGATTTTGCTTCATATAGAATTTGGGGCTAACAATTCATCGTTGATGTGAGAATCCAGCACTTTTGCCTCAGTTCTTCAGTACTGCCCTCACCCTTAGCATTCTGGCACTGGCACCCTGGCATGTGGGCCCTTCTCTGCATTTCTCCACCTCATTCATCTGCAGGAAGCATTTGTCTCATACTCCACATAACATCTCCAGTGCCTGGATGGTATGCTCGCTTCCAGGGCCCTCCTGTTTGTACCTGTGCTTTGGGGCATTTCTCCCTCAAATAACCTGCATCTCCCACAATCAGAGACAGTAGAAGACCTGGAGTTCTTGGAGGCACTCATGACCAACACTAAGACTTCTGTAGGCTCCAAGTGAGGAATAGCTCTCAGCTCTTACCCTGCCCCTAATCTTTCTTATGAGTACTAGGTAAACGCCTGCATAGAAAACTTGATGAGTGAGTACAGACTCTCCTTACATCTGGGTCTCCTAGTGACTCTAAACTATCATGCTGGCACATGCTCAAACTTTAAAAAATTCATTAGAAATTCAGCTATTCTCTTCTTACCCTGTGATTCTTGCAGCTTCTCCTTCTACTGCTCCAGAAAGGATGAAACAGTCAGCAGGCTCTTCTAGCTTTGAGTACAAGTGTTTCTTTGACTCCTCAATTCTACAATGGGTTAAAAAATTACTGTGTTGTAAGTTATCTAGTTTGTAATTATTATTGTCATGTGACTTTCTATATTCCATTGAAACAAAAGTTCAAACAACACAAACACACACACACACACACACACACACACACACACATTCCAGATTATTCAACTGGTATGAAATAACTTAGTCAACCATTGTCACAAGTTAAATTGTCATTGTATTCTTTATAAATTGTATGCCCCCTGGATGCTGTTGCTATTTTTCTATTTTAAAGTGGAAGAAGAATTGTTGTAAAATGAGATTTAGAGCTAGAATAATGCCAAAAGAAGTAAATATTTAGACTTATCATTTTTTTTTAAATAGAGTACATTTGAAAACTGATTCCCTAGCAATATTTATGCTGGAGTAGTTTGGACTGTCTTCCAACAAACTCCCTTCCCTGCCCTAGGGATACAAATACCCCAGTTGGAGAAGCCAGCAGTTAAACTGGAAGGAAATCTATTGGTATTTAATGATAAATCCAAAGGTAAGAACGTTCAGGGTTTGATTATTCATAATAATATTCTCAAAAGGCCCAGGTCTCACTAACCAACCCTTCCACTCTGGCACCTTCACTGTATAATTAGCTCCTGTCCTCAAGGTCACAGGTTGTTTCTGAGAAGTCACATGTGACAGAAATTAGTGATTAATCCTCAGAGAATATCTTCATTGCGTGTCTTTCTTTAGGAAAAAAAATTTCTTACCTCACCTTCCATCCCCCACAGCAGACTTCGTAGAACATTGGATCAAGACTCATAGGCTCATACTTAGGTGAACAACTGAGTAACTTGCAAAGGGAGATATGATTATGACAATTAGTTATAAATATTCAGATTCATCCCAGACATCTCTGCGTGTTACCTGTTGAGCAATCTGAGGCTATATTACAAGGATCAAGTTAGAAGAGATGCTGACAAGGTAACTAACGGTGCCTGCTGCAAAAGAGAGAGTCTTTTCTGTGCCTGCTGCTTGTAAGCAAAACATAATGTGATTGTATGCTGAAAGCCCCCTGCCACTCTCAATTACTCTCTTGGCTTAAATTTGTGCCAGGTTGATTCTTTACCCATTGGTAGGATTTCTTTGTAATTTTTTCTCTTTGTGACACAAATGATTTTTATTGCCATTATCATTCTAGTAGAAATACAAACATTCCTCCTTCCAGAAGTGATGAAAACAATACCAGATAGAGCAAAATAGTCAAATTTTCAACTCTGCAACATTTATTGAGGTGGATTAAGAAACTTCTTGTTGAATCCACTAGGAGCTTTTTGATACTGACTTTTAGAAACTGTTCCAATTAATGCATTTAAGGATGTTTGCACTGAAAAAGAAATTTCACAGTCTTTCCAGGTTATTGAAGTCAGGTTTCTCAATCTCAAGACAAAATTAAGACTATGCAATATTTTCATGGTGAGGATGCAATTAGCACTTTAAGATTCCCAATGACCAGTACAATTTTTGTTATATAATGAACACAATAGTTATTGAAGCAAATATATTTTAAAGTGCATGAGCAAAATGAAACATATGTAAGGAAAATTGTAAAGATAACAGCCTCCATGAATTTAATGTTATCCTTGAATTCTGATAATAGAGATTTAATAAGATTGACTCTGATTTTTTAAAAACATTAGGAAGAAATATTCAGTAGAATTCTCCTTCCTAGATATACCAATTACATATGAACTTAGAAAAAGAACTGACAAACAAACAGAAAATCTTCTGTCTTGTAAAAAACTATATGGACATTCTGCATAAAGATGACAGATATCTTTTAATCCCTACTAATCTTGACTATGGACAAAAGTTTAATGAATGTGAAGAAAAATGACAAAGAAATAAATGGTGATAATAACATTTCTTAAGCATTTACTCTGTCCAGTATTTTAAGAATTCATTTGTCTTTAGACTTAAATGTATCACCTGAAAGCATAAAACTCCTAGGAGAAAACATAGGGGAAAACCTCCTTGACATCAGTTTCAGCAATGATTTTTTGGCTAAACACCAAAGCACAAGCAAAAAAAGCAAAAATAAACAAGTGGAAGTACATCGAACTAGCAAAAGAAACACTCAACAAAATGAAGAAGAAACCTCTGGAATGGGGGAAAATATTTACAACCATATATCTGATAGGAGGTTAATATCTGAAATATAAACATAGAACTCAATAACAAAAATCAAATAATCCAATTAATAAATGATCAGAGTAACTGAATAGACATTTTTTGAAAGAAGACATACAAATGGCCAACAGGTATATGAAAAGTTGCACATCTTCACTAATCATCATGGAAATGCAAATTAAAATAACAACAAGCTATCACTTCACAACTGTTCGAATGTTAGTATCAAAAGGACAAGTGATATCAAGTATTGGTGAGGATGCAGAGACAAGAAACACTTGTGCACTCTTTGTGGGAATGTACATGGTACAAGCAATATGGAAAATAGCATGGAGGTTTCACAAAAAATTTAAAAAAAAAACTACCATATGATCCACTCCTGGGTATATTCTGATGGATATGAAATCACTATCTCAAGGAGATATCTGTATACATGTGCTCACTGCAACTTTATTCACAATGACCAAGACATGGAAATAACCTAAGCATGCCCTGATAGATGAATGGATAAAGAAAATGTGATATATATAGTATATGTGCAATGGAATATTATTCAGCTACCAGAAAGAAGGACATCCTGCCATTTTCAATAACATGGATGGATCTTGAGGGTATTGTGCTGAATGAAACAAGTCAGAGAGAAAGACAATATTATATGGTTTAATTTGTATGTAGAATCTTTTAAAAAGCCAAATAAAAATAGAGAGTAGAATGATGGTTGCCAGGGGGTAAAGGACAGGGGGTGAGATGTTGGTCAAAGGATATAAACTTCCAGTTCTAAGATAAATAAATCCTGGGAATCTAATGCACAGCAAGTGAGTATGGTTATTAATAATGTATTATGTACTTGAAAAGAGATAAGAATAGGTCTGAAACATTGTTACCAACACACACCAGTAAATTATATGTGTGAAGTGAAGGATATGTTAACTAATCTTTAGTTATTTTGTAGTATATATATGTATCAAATCATCACATTGTACATCTTATAATTACATATGCCTATGTCAATTTTATCTCAAAGCTGGGGACATTTAAAATTTTTATTTATCTTCAAACATCTTGAAAACTACATACATTATCATACCCTTAAAATATATGAGTTAATAACGAATAAGAATTTGGATAACTTGAAGGGGCTGGCCAAGATGGCAGAGTAGGAAGACCTGGAGCTCAACTCCTCCTATGAGAGCACCAAAATTATAGCTATTTACAGAGCAGTATTTATAGAACAGCCTGAAGACTAGCAGAAAAGATTTTCCACAACTAAAGATATAAAGAATTAACCAGAATGAGATAAGTAGGAGAGGTAGAGATGTGGTCCAGTCAAGACCCAAAACTCTGGGTAGGCAACCCTAAAACAGGAGGATAATCACAATTACAGAGGTTCTTCCTAAGAAGTGAGGGGTCTGAGGCTACACTGGGCTCACCAGCCCAGGGGTCCTGCATCAGGAAGATGAGCTCCAGAAACACCTGGCTTTGAAGGCCAGTGAGACTAGCAAATGGGAGAGACAGAGGCTGTGGGAAACAGAGACTCCCTTCTTAAAGTACGTGCAAAAATCCTCATGTGCTCCAAGTCCCAAGTCAGCAACAATAATTTGAAGGAAGAGTGAGTCAGCCAATTTGCTGATCTTAGAGAGCCTTCCTGAGGGGTAGCAGGCAAATGGGACTCTTCTAGGGAGCATAGACACTGGCAGCAGCCATTTTTGGGAGCTCATTCTACCACAAAGAGACTGATGCTGGCAAGGACCATTTTAGAATGGTCCTAACCTATTAGCTCTAAGGGCTTACTGACACACCAGTGAGCCAGAATGAGACCCACAACTCCCAGGCCCTGCAGCCAGTGGCCCTAAGACCTGGCCACTTGCACTAGCAGGGCAGCACTAGACCTGGACCCTCTGGGCCTCTCAGCCAGTTGCCCCAGGACATCACTAGTGGACTGACACCTTCCCTAGGACTCCCAGGCTGCAGAGCCAGCTTTGCAAAGACCCAGCCTGGCCCACCAGCTTGCTGGCAGCCATGACATAGGGAAGGACCTGGCAGTAAGCAGGCTGGGGTCAGTGATGCCTACCTGCATGCCCACACAACAAAAGAAAGGCACCACTAGAGCATATAGCTTTGGTGACCAGAGAGGAGTCTGCTTCTGGGCCCCATAGGACATCTCCTACATAAAGCCACATCTCCAAAATTGGTAAATGCAACTGACATACCTAATAACATAGAAATTAACTAGACAATTAGGCAAATAAGGACTCAGAGAAATATGTTTCAAATGAAGGAAGAAGAAAAAAAAACAAAACAAACAAACAAAACCCAGAAGAACTAAATGAAGGAGAGAGAAGCAACCTATCTAAAAAATAGTTCAAGTTAATGATCATAAAGATGCTCAACAAACTCGAGAGAAGATTGGATGAAGAATATGAGGAGATTAATAAAATAGTTAGAACATATAAAGAAGAATGAAGAGCGCTGAAGAATATAATAACTGAAAAAAAAAAAAGACTAGAAGGAGTCCACAGTAGATTAGATGATACAAAAGAATGAATGAGTGAATTGGAAGACAGAGTTGTGGAAATTACCACAACAGAAGAGAGAAAAGAAAATGACTTTTAAAAAATGAGGACATTTTAAGAGATCTCCAGGAAACATCACCATGCTATCATTCACATTATTGGCATCCCAGAAGGAAAAGAAAGAAAAAGGGAGAAGATGTATTTGAGGAGACAGCTGAACACTTCCTTAACTTAGAAATGGAAACAGACATCTAGTTTCAGGAAGTCGAAGGAGTCCCAAACATGATAAACTCATAGAGGTCAAACACCAAGACTAAAATTAAAATGGAAAAATAAGATTAAGAGAGAAGAAGCAACAGAAAAACAAATAGTTACACACAAGGGAACTTCCATAAGGTTATATGCTGACTTCTCAGAAAAAACTTTGCAGGCCAGAAAGAGTGGCATAATATATTCAAAATGATGCAAAGAAAAAGAAAAAAAACTACAACCAAGAATATATTACCCAGCAAGATTAGCATTCAGACTTGAAGGAGAGATAAAGAGTTTTACAGAGAAGCAAAAGCTAAGAGTTCAGCACCACTAAACTGACTTTACAAAAAATGTTAAAGGAACTTCTCTAATTGATAAAGAAAAAATAAATAAAATAAATACAACTAGAAATATGAAATCTATGAAAGAAAAACTGTCATTGATAAAGGCAAACACACAGTAAAGGTAATAACTAAAATATTTATAAAGGTAGTTGGAAAGTTAAAAGACAAAACTAGTAAAATTATATATCCACAATATGTAGTTAAGGGATACACAAAATATAAAGATGTAAAATATGATGTTAAATCATTTTACATGGAAAGGGGAAGTAAAAAAGCAGGGATGTTAGAATGTATTCAAACTTAAGATATTATCAATGTAAAAATATCATATATTAATATGTTGTCATATATGAACTGCATGGTAACTTCAAACCCAAAATGCTTAATAGATACACACAGGAATAAAGAAAGGAATCCACACATAACCCTAAAGATAGTCATAAAATCACAAGAGAAGACAACAAAAGAAGAAGAAAAGACCAAGAAAGAAATACAAAAACTATCTGAAAACAATTAACAAAATGGCAGTAAGTACATACCTATCAATAACTATGTTAAATGTAAATGGAATAAGTGCTCTAATCAAAAGACTTAGAAAGGCAGAATGGATAGAACAACAACATCCATAGACCCATATCTATGCTGCCTACAACAGACTAAATTCATGTTTAAAGACACATACAGGCTGAAAGTTAGGGGATGAGAAAAGGTATTCCATGTAAATGGAAATGTAAAGAAAGCTGGGGTGGCAAAATTTAGACAGAAGTTGGTGACCAGAGACAAAAAAAAGGACATTACCTAATGATAAAGGGGTCAATCCAATAAGAACAGATAACAATTGTAAGTATATAGGCACCCAACATAGGAGCCCCTAAATACATAAAGTGAATATAAACAAAAAGGGAAAATTGATAAAAACACAGTAATAGTAGGGGACTTTAATAACCCACTTACGTCAATGGAAGAATCATCCAAACAAAAACTCAATAAAGAAACACTGACATTAAATAACACATGAGACCCAATGAAAACAGTTTCCTTGGGAAAAACCTCCATGCCCTAATTATCTTATTTTAAAAAGAAAAAAACGTGCCAACTCATGAGGTGAGGGTTACACTATTTATAAGATGCAAATCTTGAAACATTCCCCTGTACCTGAAAATCTCTAAATAGTATAACATGCCATAATTGAAAACTGCTAAAGTTTACTTATTTTCCAAGTGAACATATTTGATTCAATTATATTAGCTCATATACTATTGCATGTGCACACTCATATGCATTTGAAATCTTTTAAAATATGTAATCCTATTAATTCAAATATTATTGCCGTCCTTATTCTTTTGTCTCTGTTTTTTCTTTTGCCCTACCCAGTTACGTGGGGAGTTTCTTGCCTTTTGGGAGGTCTGAGGTCTTCTGCCAGCCTTCAGTAGGAGTTCTGTAGGAGTTGTTCCACGTGTGGATGTATTTCTGGTGTATCCGTGGGGAGGAAGGCGATCTCCGCGTCTTACTCTTCCGCCATCTTCCTAACTTTCAACATGCATTTTTTATCTAATTGTCAGAAATGATTTAGATAAGTGTAATAATATTTTAAGAAACCAACTAAAATAGAATTCATTTAGATTAAGTGTTTCACTGAGCATATTGATGAATACATATTTTTGAAAAATAATATAATGCTAAAAATGTTTAATAATATTACTCATTAGGAATAAGATACATAGTCTTATTCTAACACCTACAGTATCATAAAGAATTGCAAGGGGCAGTAATGTTGTGTTCTGATAAAAGATATTAAAGAGATTATATGAATTACAGCTCTATTTTGGTATAAATTAGCTTTTGACATAATACCTTAATGCCAATATCTTTAAAATATTTTATTTACCAGAACATAAATATGACTAAAAATAAATAACAATGATGATAGTATTACCATTACTTCTAATAAAAAATATCTAAAATAGATTGAGTATTTACTTGGTTAAAATACATTTCCACATGTTAAAATAACAGTGTTAAGACATTAGAACATATACTGATATATATTTTATTTACATAGTGTAGAAGGAAGATATTTGTGTCAGTTAGGAGTATTGCTTTAATAGAAAGATGCATTATTTTGTTTTGTTTTTTAATTTCTAGAATGCAGAATATTGCTTTGGGGAATTCATAGTGTTTTATGTATAATGTTGATATGCATCAATAATTTTAGCAGTAAATGCACTTTATGCTAAGCTGATTGCAAAGTATTATTTACCTTACCAGAAAATTAAAAAAAATTAAAACTCCTCAGAAGATGCTTTTTAGAAAAAAAATTGCACCTAAAGTGCTAAAAATCACTTAAGGTATGGTAATCCTTTCAATATACTGAACAAAATAAAATATTATTAAAAATTAATTCAGAACTGAAAATAGCTGTAAATGATGAGGAAAATATAGAATCACTGACACATGAAAAGCTGCTCATCAGAAAGGAAAAGGCTAAACCATGAGCAAAAGTTTCATTAGAGCAAAATTCTAAAACAGTGCATATTTATTCATTTCTTTCAGGTTGGAAATCAACTCTGTCCTACTTCAAAATAAATAGTATACATTTTGGTTATAAACTGATGATTGTCCAGAAGCAGTAAATGGATTGCAAAAGATAATTAATACTTTTTTATGTTTCCACTAGAGTTAAAATTCTAGTGGTTAAATATCATCTCAGCATGTTAAAAGAATATTTCAAAAAGAAGGAAGGAAGGAAGGGAAGGAGGGAGAGAGAGAGGGAGGGAGAGAGAGAGGGAGGAAGAAAGGAAGAAAATAAAAAAAAACAAAAGAAAGTGTAGGAGGGAAGAAAAGAAAGAAAAAGAGAAGAGAAGAAGGAAGGAAGGAAAAAAGAAAGGAAAGTAGACAAACAAAATCACAAAATGCTAAATTGCTCATTCAGTGTTCATGGCCAAATATAAGACCCACTTCATGATTTCAATTTATATAGTCTTATCATTCTGAATAACTTTCAAATTGTTTATCACTTCAGTAACATCATCACTTGCATCCTATTTTATACCCATATATGTTGGCTCAATTTATTTGAATTCTCCTTTAAATACAAGAAAAATTAAGTTATTCAAAACACACTTCTGTGCCTTAACCATTGTTTTAAAAATATTCACTTTGTTCTAATTTTTAATATACATTAAAGATAATTTCCACATTTCTAAGAGTAGTGAATACTGTAAAATTCAAAGCTGTCATTCTACACAATATAAAAAGAATCTTATCTTTGTAAAGTACATTGTATATAAAATATATTTGGCATTGACATATTTATAGTACAATCAAAAAGCTGGATTTAATTTAAAATTCATCTACAACTGATTTTCTTAGGATTTATTGCATATATTCATGTATATGCACACACACACATGCATACATACACAGAGATACTTACATAATTTTCCGTTTTGGTTACTTATTACTTAAAGATTCTGGTTATTTTGCATTTTTTCTTAACATTTAATACATATTACTTAATATTAGACTATATTAACATCAACAAAAACACAATAGTTGCTCTCAAACTATCAACAAAAAACACTAATATTGAATACTTTCAGAATTGTTCAAAGGGATTGACTCCAAGATAAGAAAATTTCAAAGGTATCCTACATACCTTGCAGCATGTGTTGTCTTACAATCTTCAAAACATATCCCTATAGGCTTCAGTTCAATTACATATCATATGTAATTCAGTAAAAGGAATATTTTGAATGTTCCTCAAACCTTTGGAAATAGATACAGAAGGCAGAATCCAACCCAAGAGCAATCTTACAATCAATTGTAGTAAATAAAAATATGAACAACAATAACAACAAAATGATGGAATATAATAAAGTGTGACATATATAATGACACATATATAAAGAGGGAAGAATTATGAACTTCATGATTTGGGAAACTTTGTTTAAATATAGAGGACAGTTAGCACAAGATAAATTTCACATTGCCTGAAGGTGTTTGTAATGGTCCTGTCCTCTGATATTGATCTATTGCCTAGGAACTTCCCAGAAATTAGAAAGCTTTGAAGGACTGGCCAGTGAATTAATATTTTGTTTGTGTGTTTGTTTTTACCTCATAAGGAATTATAGTCTATCATATAGAACTATGAGTTTTCCTTCATTTCTAAATAATGCAGTAGTGATTTCACCAATATTGTTCTCATAGGCAGAAAAATTCTGTGCTCAGAAACCTATGTACCTTCCATTTACATTTTTGGACAAGATGGAGTAACAGAAGTTTGATTTACTCTCCCACTGGAAGCAATCACAAAGCAGAGAAAACATATGCAACAACAGTTTGCAAGACATTGGACATGAGGGAATGAAAGACAGTGACCCCTGAAATATGGAAAACAAAGAAGCTGAGCCCTACTTGTGTCAGTTTACTACTCTGAGTTTCCAGCATGCAGTGCAGGGAGTTGAGGACCTCTGCAGAGCCAGGCAGATGCCATGAGGTGAGGAGTAGAGCTGTTATTCAGGGGAGGGATGTAGCTAGAGATTACAGTGCAGAGAACAAGAGAGAAGAGCGAGCTGGAACTGAATGTTGCTACACCAAACTTGATGGCAAATGTAACAATTTACATGACCTTGAACATATTTTTGGTATTTAGGTACACTGTTACTTCGGACAGCAAGAAAAAGCTACCTTGTAAGAAACTCATTTTTTTGATACTTCTCTATGAAACAGGTGAGCGAATGGATTAGAAGACCTTATCATGAATTCCAAGTGACATAAAGGGTCCACCTGGGTCTAGTGATTAACAATTTAAAGTTATACAAGTCTTCATCATTGCATATGTTTATTTAAACATATTCAAATGCTGGAGTGGGCACAGAGTAGTTAAGAAAATTTTAGCGTAGCCAAGAGAGTACTAAGAAATCAGAACTAGACAAGAATTGAAGGCATAATCAGAAAAGGTTTCTGTTCTTCAAACTTTATCTGCCTTTTCCTGTTTCTTTTCATACTCCCAAATCAATTTGACAGTCAATTCCTATCATTTTACTTGTTAATTTTTTAATTTAAATTTGTTATTTCATTGTTATATTTAGATTTTTATCATGTTATTTTATTCTTTGATTTTCTCAAGATTTTTACTAATGTTTTTATGTATTCTTTCTACCTTTATGAAGATTTTATTTTCTTAATTTTATTTCATTTAAAATTCTATTTTTATCCTTTGGAAGTTGTATATTATATTTTTAAATCAATATCTCACCCCCCTGCCATATTGACTGTTTAGGGCTACTTATATTGAATAACTATAATATTTGTGAGGTTATATCTTTTCAAGAACAAAAAATATAAATGGGCATTGTTCAGGAGATTTAATCCAAATAATATTTCCTCATGCTTTTGCCTCTGATAACTGGTTGTTGCTTGTGTTTGTTTATCACACAAACTGGGAGAGGGCAAATGCATTCTTTTATGTATGTGAAATGCCGGATCCATACTAAGGAGATATTTTGAATGTATGGAAAAACAGTTTGCCTGCTTGCTATAGCTGTTTCTGGGCTCCATGTTTTTGTTCAAGTCTTCCAGTTGGCAAGACTTAGCCTCAATAGCTATGTGAATCATTGCATTAATCTTACCTCTTTTATATCATCTGCACTCCTGACAGATGGCTCCAAGGTATTACTGAGAGTGCTCTCAGGGATTTAGAAAATTTATGTTAAAAATAGGAATTAAAGCTACTTGAAATGATTGAAATATATTTTCAATTGGAAATTAAACAAGAAAATGTTTTAGAGTCTCAGTTTTTGTTAAATGCTAACAACCTTCACTAAAAAAAAAGATAATCATTCCCTCCTCACCCCACCCCCACCCTCAGGGCTCAACTCAAAGTGTAACTGTATTTTGTAATTTCATTTACCAATATCATATATTATCACTGTATAATTTGTAATTTTTTCATTAGCTTGTTTAAAATATACAATATAGGGTGTGGTCAAGATGGTGGAGTAGGAAGATCCTGAGCACAGCTCCTCCAATAGGCACATCAAAATTACAACTATTTACAGAGATTTAATCAATGAAAATGACCTGAAGACTAGCAGAAAAGATTTTTCACAATTGAAGGTATATAAAAGGAACCACAGTGAGATGGGTAGGAGAGGCGGACGTGGTATAGTCAAGACTCAAACCTCTGGGTAGGTGACACACAAATAAGAGAATATTCACAATTTCAGAGGTTGTCCCCAAGAAGCAAGGGATCTGCACCCCACATTGGGCTCCTCAGACTGATGGTCCTGCATGGGGAAGTTGAGCTCCCAGAATATCTGGTTTTGAATGCTATTGTGGCTTGTGTATGGGAGACCTAAAGTGCGGTATAAAAGAGAGACTTCTCTCTTAAAGTGCGCATACAAAATATTATATGCTCTGGGGCCCAGTGCAGAGGCAGAAATTTGAAAGGAGCCTGGAACAGACCCACTTGCTGATCTTGGAGAGCCTCCTGGAAAGGCAGAAGGCAACTGGTACTCCCCAGGAACATAGACACTGGTGGCAGTCATTTTGGGAAGCTCTTAGTACTACAAGGACAATGGTACTAGCAAGCACTACTTTGGAGACCTCTCTCTAACCTATTAGTACCTGGGGCTTGCCCACCCACCAGCCATTTGACATCAATCTCTGGAACTCCTGGGCCAAGCCAGCTCCATGGGACCCTGACTACCAGCCAGCAGGCTGGCTCGAGCCCCACAACATCTCAGCCCCCACAGGCAGCTGCTACAGGACCTGGCTCCACTCACCAGAGGGTGAGAAGCCTCCACATGAGGCAAGGACTGGCAACTAAGCAGACCAGGGTACAGACCCACCACAATAAAAGAGCCCACACAGGGAGCACCCCTAGATCATTCAGCTCTGGTGACCAAAGGGAGTGTGTTCCTGAGCTCCATAGAATGTCTTCTACATAAGGTCACTTCTCCAAGATCAGGAAACATAACCAACCTAACTAATATATATAAATAAGAACAGAGAATTAGGCAAAATGAGGTGACAGAAACAGTTTCTAAAAGAAGGAGCAGGATAAAACACCAGAAGAACTAAACAAAGTGGAGGTGAGCAACTTACCCACTACAGAATTCAAGTTAATAATAAAAAAGACACTCAACAAACTTGAGAAAAATGTATGAAATCTATGAGAAGTAAATTTAAGAATTAATTTTATTTTGGATGCCAAAGACCTCCAACAAAGACAAATTAGTGCTATGTGGAATCCTATAATATCAGGCAGAATTATTCTTATGCAAGTGGGTCATGTAGAATGACCCAAAGGAAATATTTTAAAAGTAAAATTAGTTCAGGATTGTGAATAATCTTCTCTTGAACAGTACAACTTCTATTAGATATCTTAAGCTCCAAATCTATACTAAGAACCTATTTATTAATTCCTATGTCTAAATTCTATCTTATGACTAGTGCTACAGTGAAATGTAATTTTATACAAAAATAACTCTATAAAAGAGCTAATAGTAAGCTGTCAGAATTTTTTATATAAATAAATATATTTGTTTCAAGTCCTGCTATTTCTTAATTTGAAAGATCATGTTTAATTTGAAAATAGAGAAAAATTAAAACAAGATTTTTTTAAAATATATATACTAATGAGAATTTTGTACTTTTAAAAAAATTTCATTGGGGTATAGTTGATTTACAATGTTGTGTTAGTTTCTGCTGTACAGCAAAATGAATCAGTTGTATATATACATAGATCCAATCTTTTTTAGATTGTTTTCCCATATAGGTCATTACAGAGTATTGAGTAGAGTTCCCTGTGCTATACAGTAGGTCCTTATTAGTTATCTATTTTATATACAATAGTGTGTATATGTCAATCCCAATCTCCCAATTTATTCCTCCCCCCTCCTTCCCTCCGGTAACCTTGATTGTTTTCTACATCTGTGACTCTATTTCTGTTTTTTAAATAAGTTCATTTGTACCTTTTTTTTAGATTCCACATATAAGCAATATCATATAATATTTGTCTTTCTCTGTTTGACACACTTCACTTAATATGATAATCTTTAGGTCCATTCATATTGCTGCAAATGTCATTATTTCATTCTTTTTTATGGTTAATCTTCCATTGTATATATGTACCACGTCTTCTTTTTTCCTCTGTCGATGGATATTTAGGTTGCTTCCATGTCTTGGCTATTGTAAAGAGTGCTGCAATGAACATTGGGGTGCATGTATCTTTTTGGCTTGTGATTTTCTCCAGTTATATGCCCAGGAATGGGATTGCTGGATCATATGGTAGCTCTATTTTCAGTTTTATAAGGAACTTCCATACTGTTCTCCATAGCGGCTGCACCAATTTACATTCGTGCCAACAGTGCAGAAGGGTTCCCTTTTATCCACACTATTTCCAGCATTTATTGTTTGTAGACTTTTTGATGATGACCATTCTGATTGGTGTGAGGTGATAGCTCATTGTAGTTTTGATTTGTATTTCTCTGATAATTAGTGATGTTGAACATCTTTTCATATGCTTTTTGGCCATCTGTATGTCTTCTTTAGAGAAATGTCTATATAGGCCTTTAGCCCATTTTTTGATTGGGCTTTTGGTTTTCTTGACATAGAGCTGCATGAGCTGTTTGTGTATTTTGTGTCAATCCCAATCTCCCAATTTATTCCTCCCCCCTCCTTCCCTCCGGTAACCTTGATTGTTTTCTACATCTGTGACTCTATTTCTGTTTTTTAAATAAGTTCATTTGTACCTTTTTTTTAGATTCCACATATAAGCAATATCATATAATATTTGTCTTTCTCTGTTTGACACACTTCACTTAATATGATAATCTTTAGGTCCATTCATATTGCTGCAAATGTCATTATTTCATTCTTTTTTATGGTTAATCTTCCATTGTATATATGTACCACGTCTTCTTTTTTCCTCTGTCGATGGATATTTAGGTTGCTTCCATGTCTTGGCTATTGTAAAGAGTGCTGCAATGAACATTGGGGTGCATGTATCTTTTTGGCTTGTGATTTTCTCCAGTTATATGCCCAGGAATGGGATTGCTGGATCATATGGTAGCTCTATTTTCAGTTTTATAAGGAACTTCCATACTGTTCTCCATAGCGGCTGCACCAATTTACATTCGTGCCAACAGTGCAGAAGGGTTCCCTTTTATCCACACTATTTCCAGCATTTATTGTTTGTAGACTTTTTGATGATGACCATTCTGATTGGTGTGAGGTGATAGCTCATTGTAGTTTTGATTTGTATTTCTCTGATAATTAGTGATGTTGAACATCTTTTCATATGCTTTTTGGCCATCTGTATGTCTTCTTTAGAGAAATGTCTATATAGGCCTTTAGCCCATTTTTTGATTGGGCTTTTGGTTTTCTTGACATAGAGCTGCATGAGCTGTTTGTGTATTTTGGAGATTAATCCCTTGTTGGTCGCTTCATTTGCAAATATTTTATCCAATTCATTTGCAAATATTTTCTCCTATTCTGTCTTTTGGTTTTGTTTACGTTTAATTTGACCAAGGAGAAAAGGGAATTAAAACTTTTTTTAATTTTTTTTTCAGTACGCGGGCCTCTCACTGTTGTGGCCTCTCCTGTTGTGAAGCACAGGCTCCGGACGCACAGGCTCAGTGGCCATGGCTCACGGGCCCAGCCGCTCCGCATCATGTGGGATCTTCCCGAACCGGGGCACGAACCCACGTCCCCTGCATCGGCAGGCAGACTCTCAACCACTGCGCCACCAGGGAAGCCCAAAACAAGATTTTTTTTAAAATATATAGTCTAATGAGAATTTTGTGCTTGTTTTAAATTGTTTTAAGAATATTAAATCCCAAATAAGAAATTCAATTCTATTTACTGCTGACCTTTAAAATGTCTTTAGGGATCTAAGTATGAAACTAGCACCTTGTTTTTTCAAAGTATTCTAGTTAACCAAGTAATTAATCTAAACATTTAGAAACCCCAGTCTATGTTGAAAATCATGTTATCATCATGAATATTTTGGTGTATTTTTTCAGATATTTTCATATGCATTAATACGTGATTACTAGAGAGAATGAGAGAAAGAAAAGCTTGATTTTAAGAAAGGTTTTTATGAAATATAATGCTATACAATGTCAGTTTTCTCTTAACAGAGAATAACATAAATGATGTTTCAAGTAAGTGCATATAGATTTAACTGGCTTTTAATAGTTAAAAAATATTTTATAATATTTATTTGTCAGAATTTATCTAAGCTCTACTCAGTGATGAACAAATATGGTGTTTACAATTTTAGCATTACATTTATTTTATAAATATATTGAATCCCTCTGAGGCAAATCTATTTCTGAAACATAAACTTTTAGAAATGTAATTGTCATAAAAAGGGATACATATTTCAAATTTTGCAATATTTCTTAGTTTCTCTCATTTACTTAACAAATATTTATTGAGTGTTTACCTTAAGCCTGGTACTGTTTTGAGCACTTGAAATCTATCGCTGGAAGAAACAAGAAATACACTTGCCTTTGAAGAGCAAATTTTCAAGCAGACAAATTAGATTTTATGTATTTTATGAAATGGGAGCCCTACGTTATTTTTACATAGTTATTATCAAAATATAGTACAGTTTATTGGAAAGTGTGTCTTTTCCACTGCAATCTACAAACAACCTCATTTATTTATTAAGTGATTTTTTCTAAGTTCTTTACAGTTTTTCATTGATTCCTTTATCTAGCCTTGGACCAGTATTAAATACCATAGTTTATAAAATATTTTGACATGTGGTGGAGCTAATCCTATGTCAGTCTGTTAAAATAACTGTCATATTAAGACTCAGTTTAAATATTACCATTTCGTGTATCTGTTAGGTTGTTCCTTATACATTGATTTACAGCAGTACTTCAGTTGCTTTCAATCTCATATTTCAATTTTATTTACCTCATAGTAATCATCATATTATCTTTTCTAAATGTTGATTTACTTGTTTAAAATCACATTTCTTCCAGTGAAATCTAAGCTTCATAAAAACAGGGATCCTGGCTGAATATGGCACTGCTATCTGCTAGTACCTATCTCACTAAGGAAGATGTCTTGCCTGTAGGAGATAATAATAATTGTTTAAAGCATAGATCAGTAGAGAAACTATATACTTATTAAACAAAATCCACAAATTCTGAATCACATTTTATCTTCTGTGTGTTTGAATGCTTGCACAAAACTCAGTTTCTCAAAATGTAAGTAACTATGGCCACCAATACTGTTACTGATAAAAATGGCAAAGTAGTGGTTTCAATTTGTTTCTGAAAATGTGGCAGTCACTAAACTAAGGAAATTATCATGAGTGTCAGCACATGTAATTCTCATAATCACAACAACCTTATGAGGCTTGTGTTTTTTTGTTCCTTCTTTATTGTGAAATAATATGTAGACTACAAAAGTGCATAAACCATATGTGTACTAACAGATAAGTATAAGCAGTTTACTGTCAAATCTAGAAATAGAGCCGTACCTGTATTCTAGAAGCCTCCCAAAGTCGCTAATGGTCTATACTTCTAACTTCCCTCTAGAGAGAGACTACATTGACTTTTTTAAAAGTTCATCTTTGCTTTTCTTTTTCATTCTATTACATAAGTCTATATCCCTAAGTAATATAGTTTTATATTGCTTGTCTTTGTGTTTTCTATGAGTGGAATAGTAGGGTAGATATTCTCCTTAGTTTGCTTCTTTCACTCACTGTGTTTGTGAGATCAAACTATAGTGTTTGTGGGATCCTTAACATTGCTCTAGAGTAAATCAATAGAGAATGTATCTCACTCTATTAGTTTATTTCATAGTTGATATTTGATAAGCTTCTAGGTTCCAATTTGGAGCTTTTACATGTAAAGTTTTCATAAATATTATTGTGCATGGATTTTGGTGTCTGTATACGTGAGTTTCTCTAGGTATATATTTAGTAGTCAAAGTTCTGGGAGATATTTCAGCTTTTCTAGATAATGCCAACTTATTTTCCACATTACTTGTAACATTAACACTCCTAAAAGTATATGAAATTTATTTATGTTCCTCCTGATCACCAATATTTAGTATTATCCAATTTTTATTTTCCTATCATTCCAAAGTAAATCTATAAGAATATCTTTATGGTTCTAATTTTTAGTTTATGTTTAATAATATTGGGTACCTTTTAACATAGTGTCCATTTGTATTTCTCTTTTGAAGTGTGAAAGTATTTTGCTGATGTTTTTCTTGGTTTGTCTGCTTTCTTCCTTTTTTTTTTTTTTTTTGTTTTGTTTTGTTTTGCTTTTTGCGGTACGCGGGCATCTCACTGTTGTGGCCTCTTCCGTTGTGGAGCACAGGCTCTGGACGCGCAGGCTCAGCGGCCATGGCTCACGGGCCCAGCCGCTCAGCGGCATGTGGGATCTTCCCGGACCAGGGCACAAACCCGCGTCCCCTGCATCGGCAGGTGGACTCTCAACCACTGCGCCACCAGGGAAGCCCTGCTTTCTTCCTTTTTATTTATACAAATGGTTAATATACACTTGATACTTGTCCTTTGTTGAGTCTAAGAGTGGAAAATATTTTCTGTCACTTCATTAATGTTAATTTGATAAAAATTTTAATTCTAAGGCAAAATATTAATTATTTTCTTAGTGATTAATACTTTCTGTATTTTGTTTTACTATATTTTTTACCTTGAAATCATAGAGATAGCACTCTTTCCTAACTTTCAAAATATTTTTTAGATTTTCTTTTATAAATAGGTATTGATTCTCTTTGGGATTGAATTTCACATATGGTATAAAGCAGGAATCCAAATTTTAAAATGTATTTACTGCCCCAAATATCCTAGCATTTTTTATTAGAAAGTCTGCCCTTTCCCTGCCTCATTCAAATATTGTCTCTAGAAATGCATGGGTCTGTTTCTGAGTTCATTTTGTTCCTTTACTCTCTTTAGCCTTGTACCAGTACCTGATAATCTTAAATACTACAACTTTATAGAAGGTCTTGTCATTTGGTGGAGAAAATTCTTCAAATGCATTTTTCCCAATAGTATATTGTCTGTTCTTGGTCTTTTTCATTTTCAAATGTATTTAAAAATCAACTTGTTATGTTTGATTTTATTTTTAAATTTCTTGACTATTTTAGAATTTTTTGAACTTGTAAAATCATTTGGGGAAGAAATGGTATCTTTATACTATTGACTATTTTAATCTGTAAATATGATATATCTCTCATTTTCAGAATTCATATTTTGGACTGTTTTCATTAATGACATTTAAAAACTTCCATTTGCTAATTTTTGTTGCTTGCACATAAAAATATGACTTTTTTTTTTTTTTTTTTTTTGCCCATAAAAATATGACTTTTTTTTTTTTTTTTTGTGGTACACAGGCCTCTGACTGCTGTGGCCTCTCCTGTTGCAGAGCATAGGCTCCGGACGCTCAAGCTCAGCGGCCATGGCTCACGGGCCTAACCGCTCCGCGGCATGTGGGATCTTCCCGGACAGGGGACGAACCCGTGTCCCCCACCTCAGCAGGCGGACTCTCAACCACTGCGCCACCAGGGAAGCCCCAAAATATGACTTTTTTTAAACAATGTCTTTGTATCCTCCATCTACTTGTCAAAGTCTTCATTCTAATAAACTTTTCTAGTTAACTTTTGAAATTTTGTTAAGTATAAAATTATATCATTTCTTAATAGATTTTGTTTTTTTTAATTATTTGTAAATATATATATATTTTAAAAGTTTATAATTAATATATATTGTATTGCCTATCCTCATTGGCTGGGGTGATTAGTAACAGAAATCAAATTGAAGTTGAAAAGAAATGATAGCTATTAAATGTCTTGCCTAGTTCCTGGTATCGAAGAGATAACTTTCAGTGTTTTATCAAACATATTTGTTGTAGGTTTATGTGTGAAAAAGTCATCCATGCTTTCAAATAGATTTCATCAAGAGTTATTTTCTCAAAAAATTCTAAAAATAAATTATTTTTGTTAATCCCCAAATCCATATCATTGAGGGTCATCCTGTGCTAACTTGTTTCTTTATGTGTTGGGCTTTAGTTGACTGTCTTCTCTTTATCATCCTGAAATATCTTCTCCAAAGAGAATCCTTGTTTTCTCATACCAAATATATGGAGTATCTTTTTAAACTAAATCAATAGATTAAATCATCTTGTGACATACTGATGATAAGTAAATCAAAAATATACTAAAAATGTAGCTCAGTTTTTTATCCTCAGTTGAGAATAATAGCAAAATTTTAGAAATTGCCCTTTGTTTTATTGTCTTTTAATTTTCCTTTAAATATATGAATATTCAGAAATTTACTATACATGGCTTACCCGGTGAATGAAATAAGTAAATATTAGTTTCACTGATAACCCAATAAACACCAGAAATCTTTTGTTTATTTTACTCCCAACTTTGTACTAGGTTATTTTTGTTATTATGGTTAATATCCATACTCAAACATATTTATTCATATTTCCTAATCTCTATGGTTAATTTTAGTTCATATGAAAGGTTATGAAATTGACAAAACTAATTAGAATCACATAAGAATTACTGATAGTGACAGGTTAAAATCAGAGACAAATTATCCACAACATAAAGCTTCCTATACATAAACAGCAACATAGTTAGCTGTTTATAGAAAAAAAAAAAAATCCAAGCAGTAACCCTTTAACTTTTCACAATGGCCATATGAGAAATGGGCAATGGAAGATGCAGAACACATAAAACCATTTTGAGTAAGGTATTCGAGAAAGTTCAAAGCTGTTATAGAAATCATTTTTAATCTTTAGTTTGTCGATCTTTATTATAGAGTTTGTGAAGCTCATGTTGAAATTAACTTCAGTAGTTTTTAAAACACATACATAAAGTACATTTATTTTATTGACAAATTATATTCACATAGAAAGAAAAACTGATATGAAAGGATTAATTTATTAGTTTATTTTCTGAGAATTTAAGTTCTATAAACAGTCAGTTAACAGAGATAGGGGAATATAAATCTGGAGTTATACAGGGAAAGTTCTGCACAACTGAGTTCTGAAATCATTTGAAATAAGTAAATTGGATATTAAAGGTTTTTTAGAAAAAACCTTAATATGGTCATAATTCAAAGCATTATTTGACTGTGCACTATAATTCTTTTTATCTATTTGTGCTATTTCTCAATGTTCATAGAAACTAATAAGAATTACAATCAAACAGTCACCATTAATCATAGATATATGTATTACATGACTTCAGTATATAACTAAGGGACCTGTATTATTGTGACTTTTTAAAACATGGATTCAAATAATCATACCTTTTTTAAAGAATAACTAAATATATCAAAATTAAATCCATTTGAAATAATATGCTTAAATTATTTTTATGCTCATCAATATGGCTAAATATATTTGATGTTCTGTGCTTAAAATTCTCAAACTTAGATAAGATCAGTGTATAAATAGTAGCATTACATTTTTTGTTTGCCTACCAGACCCAAATGTCATTTTAAAAGGGTTTTCCTTGTAATCATATATATTTTTTTAATGCAAATAGCTCTGTGTTTTAAAGTATTGAAATTTCTTTCAGGAAGTCATGATTGCAAATATCATTTTGATGCAACACACATTAGTAGTGTTCTTCAATATCTACTTTCCTTTCCTTCCAGTCAGGGAACACTGAATTTCTCAACCCTGTTACTTTCAGGCAGGGGTCTCCACCTAGTTCAGTTCAAGGACTTTGGTAGAAGTGATGTATTTCAATTCAGGGCCACAACATGAATTAACCTTTGTACAAGACCTTCCAGTCGCCTCTTTCTTCCTACCCCAGTGAAACTGGAGGAGGCCTTGGTGTGAAGATGGTAAAGCCGAAAAGATCAACAGCCTCCTAGATAGATGCAAAGAGCCAATTGTAAGAACTATTGGCGCCAATATAAGCAAGTGGCCCAAGAGGTAAGCACTTTCTGCACTCTAGAGTTGTAAATGTTTTGGAAAGTTCTAAAAAGACCAGAAAAGTATTGATAAAAAATAGTAAAAAGTAGTTAACAGCTTATTAAACATATACTATTGTATGTAATTTTGTCAACAGTGAATCCAAGAGTGAAGTTCACTCAAGACACTCAGGCTTCATGATAATATATAGGATCATATGATATCACTTATACATAGAATCTAAAATAATGATATAAATGAACTTATTTGCAAAACAAAATAAACTCACAGACATAGAAAATAAACTTATGGTTACCAGAGGGGAAAGGAGGGAGGAGGGGGGAGATGAATTAGGACTTTGGGATTAACATATACACAGTACTATGTATAAAACAGATAAACATCAAGGACCTACTGTATAGCACAGGGAAGTTATATATATATATATATATATATATATATATTCTTTTTCAGATACATTTATATATGAATGAATCACTTTACTGTACACTTGAAGCTAACACAACATTGTAAATTAACTACACTTCAATTAAAAAAAAAAAGGTCAGAACAGAAAAAAATGATTTAACTCTCTGAATCTCTTCTAGTGCACTGGACTGGTTTGGGAACTGTAACACATTAATGATAAGGCAGCACCAATCCTTTGTGTAGATGGAGAGATTTTGTCCTGCTAAAGGCTCATGTCACCACTAGATGTACCAGCTGGGAGCAGATGGTGGCCTAGGCAGGGAGAAAGAAACTTCTACCCTTTCTTCTCTTTTGATTGTTCACAGTTGCCACTCAGCTTGTTGAAAGGAATAAATAATTATAGGTGTTAAAACGGAGTTGCATTGTATCTGGCTATGCCTGTTCTTCAACAACGTGAACCCAGGTAGTTGTTTTAAGCTTGAGGTACAATGCCTCAGAATAAAACACTTATACATGTAAAATATCCTTCATTTGAAAATATGAGTCAATGTGTCCATTTCAGTTGATAAGTTAATATTCCATGAATGTGATTGAAAGCATACCAAATCAATGAAGTATCATTCTGGAATTTTAAAAGACAAATTACAAAATTATTATATACTGTCATTTGTAAATGAAAAAAAACAAAAAGAGATGAGAAAAAATTAACCACTCACTTTTGAAAATATGAATATAAGAAAACACAATGATATATTGAGAATTTTGGACAGCATCTCAATACTTCTTCACTTCTCTTTTCCATTCATATACATTCTATGTCATAAACTAATCAACTGCACAGCATATATGCATCTTTCTCAGTAAGTAGGTGAGACAGATATTACTGCAGCCCAGTTTTGATAATCATTCTATAATTAAAGTTCCAATGTATGTTCAAATGAGCCTATCTCAACTTTATTTTAACCTATGATCCATTTTGGTAAATATCAAACTCTTAAGTTTTCCATTAATGTCATTTGAGTTTCAAAATAAATTAGGCATTGTCACCAAGAACATGTCAAATCAATGATAATATTAGTAAAAAAAATTATAATTTGAAAGATAAGATCATTGTGTGCTTAAGGTCTGACTGTTTGTCAGGAAGTTCACTCTCTTAGGAAGTAAAGAAGTTTAAACACAATATAGGCCACTCTCAATGTCAAGTCTGTTTTACTCTTTAGTTTCCAAGCTAAATTTTTATTGTAAAATTTGTTTGACTTTTTACTTCTGAACTGATTGACAAGAGATATTAGTCCTTGAGAATTAAGTAGAAAAAGTTTCACTGTTGTCTTTTTGTCCTTGCAAGCCCCTACCCTCTCTGTCAATTAACTCAGAACTACTCAGAAATGGATTCCCTCCAGTGTTTCAAAAAACTGTCAGCACTCCGTCATATTAGATAATGACTTACACTAGTATACCATCTCTGTGTTGATATACTAATGATGCATCACTATCAGAAACAGATTAAAGAGAAAATTCACTTTAACTACAGAATCTAAGTTATATTAAGACAAAATATACTCAGAAGTCATACTCAGACACAAAAAAAGCAGTGTGTCCAGAAGTATCCTAGGCCAAGTCAGCAGAAGTAGTTAAGAATTAATTTTGTAGAGATGTTACAAATAAAACATAATAATACAAATAGGAAGGAAGGAACGAGGGAAGGAAGAAACAAAGAATGAAGCTCATCTTTTCATGAAAACAACTGATTTATTAGAATCTTTCTTTTTTGTAGCTGTTTAAATTCATTCTTAATACTTTAAATTTACAAAAAAAATATAAATAAATTACATGAGAAGAACAAAACACACACAGTAAGATTTTACATTCTGAAGCTCCTCACTGCCAATAAACTTGTACCATTAGAAAGTCAACTCTATGTGCTAATAAAGACATGATACTGAGATAATAAATAATACTTGTAGCATAGCATTTATATAAGAAATGCAATTCAGATTACAGTGGTAATTCTTTTGAATGACTATGTTATTAAATGGTGACCACTTATTTCCTATTCCCAATTCAACCTTTCTACATCTATCAGGTTACATATGCTCCAGGCCCTGTATTTTTACAACTCATCATAGACTGGAAACACAAATGAAAGCAGGTGTAAAAGACACTGAAACTGTGTGGCCCTAGGGAAAAACAGATTGTGTATAGGTCCAGGTGGGTTGATTTTACTTTGTTTTCAAAATGCTTGATTATATACAAGGCTTAAACTGAGGGGAAAATAAGCCTACTTTTATACCTAAGTGTTGACATACATCACCAATAATTTTGTGCTCAAAAGTAAGAAAACATTTTACTCAGTTTTGTAGATAATATAATGCCATAACCTATTATCAGTTGGGTGTGTAGTAATCTTACAGCATCCCTTCAACCAGAAAGTGGAGATGTAATAGAATTGAGTCTCTCTCTAAATCTATTTAACTAAAACAGAATCATAGAATGTTTTTCTGATGATGAATAAATATAGTTTAATTCCCACATTAACTTTACAAAACAATGTCTTGTCCTATCTATCTGGAGAGGAAGTCTTGGTAAGGAAAATAATATGAGATTGGAATCAGGAACCTGGAGGGAAAAATCCCAGTGCTCTACTTATTAGCTGTGTGACTTTACATGTATCACTTCATATTTCAAAGACTGGCTCTCATCTGTCAAAGATGCTAGTGCCTAATTTATAGGCATATCTTGAGAATTAAGTAGAAAAAAGTATGAAACTGCTCTATATGTTGATGGCCCCATCTCTATTTCTTTAGGCCAAATTAATCTCCGTAGCATCAATTGCCTAGAGTCAAATTCCAGTTGAATTTTACTACTTGGTTATTCCACAGATATATTAATGAAATAACTTTTCTAAAGTAGAAGTCTCTGTATTCACCTACAGTATGATTCCTCATGTAAAGCTGATATGTTAATAGTACCATCATCTACTTTTCAGAAGTTTTCATCGCCTGAAAAATATCTTCCATCAACCAACTTACCTACTCTGCTTTGTTTATCTTCTGACTCTAGTAACAGGGAATTATTCACCATACTCTGCACTCATAATATTTCTAACCTCTAATTTCAGGCTTAAGAGCTCTCACTGTTCACAATCTGAGTACTTTGAATTATTCTGGAAAACTCTGTCTTAGTGTATGCTATGTTAAAATTCTCTTTTTAAATGTTTTTTTTTTTTTTTTCTTTTAATAGATGTTGGCTTTCAACAGTGGGAAGAATACGGTTCATTAAGTTTTGTATCTCCAATGTTTAAAACATTGCTTGGCACGTAGTTGTTATCAAGAAATGTGTATTGAACTACATTAAGTATGTAAAGATATTTCCTACATATATGTTGCAATTCTCAGAGATTAGTAGTCTGGTTTATGACAAGATAGCAAAGTTTGAGTTAGTGTTATCTTTTTTATTTATTTATTTATTTATTATATATATTTTTTGCGGTACACGGGCCTCTCACTGTTGTGGACTCTCCCGTTGCGGAGCACAGGCTCCGGACGCGCAGGCTCAGCGGCCATGGCTCACGGGCCCAGCCGCTCTGCGGCATGTGGGATCTTCCCGGACCGGGACACGAACCCGCGTCCCCTGCATCGGCAGGCAGACTCTCAACCACTGTGCCACCAGGGAAGCCCTAGTGTTATCTTTTAATTAATCTACTATTTGAATTAAAATACATTTCACCATAGCAAAATTAACATATTTCACTATTTGTAGTCCCCATATATTTGGATATTCTTTTCATATAGAAATTAGTTTCATGGACTGAAGTGATTTCTTTATCCTTCCTTCTTTTCTTCCTCCCTCCCTCCCTCCATTCCTCCCTCCCTCCCTTTCTTCCTTTCTCTCACTTCCCTCTTCTTTTCCTTTCTCTCTCTTTTTCTTGTTTTTTCTAATTCTAAAGCCTCTGCAAATTTAATCCCTTAACCACTTTTCCTAATTTGACATACTCTTTCACCAAGACACATGTGTGTGTGTTTGTGTATAGTATTTAATGAGAATTCTGATTCTCACCACTAAGGTAACTTTCCTGTCTTCTCAACCCATTACAATTTATATAGATTTTATCCAACTTTCTGCATTTTTCTCTTTACTCATTCTCCTTTTGCCAGTTGAATAATTTCTGTGTAGCTCTGTGATTGTAATGTTCAAATTTATGTCTCAACTTAACAGAGCTAAATGAGCTGGTAAAATATTATTTCTGGGTGTGTCTGTGAAAGTGTTTTGGAAAGACATTAGTATTTGAATTGGCAGAATGAGTACAGAAGATCACCCTAACTAATGTGGATGGGTATCACTCAACCCACTGAGGTTCTGAATTGAACAAAATGGAGGAAGGATAAGTTTACTCTCTTGCTTGAGCTAAGATACCCATCTTCTCCTGCCATGAGACATGAGCAGTCCTGGTTCTCAGGCCTTTGGACTTGAACTGAATTTCACCAGCAGCTTTCTTGGTTCTCTAGCTTGCAGATAACTTCTGGGCTGCCATAATTAAATAAGCCAATTCTTGTAATAAACCTATCTATCTATCTATCTATCTATCTATCTATCTATCTATCTCCTATTCTTCCATTTCTCTGGAGAACTTTGACCAATACAGTGATTAAATATATTATATTTACACATTTTTTTGCTTTTTTTAGATTTTGCCTAATATTTCCTGTAACCTCTTGATTGGCTGGAGTTTGTACTTTTGTCCTAACTTCATTAGTAAGGCTAAAATCAATATTTCCTGAGTTCTTCAATGTCCTAAATTCTTTGGAAATTTTGTATTTGAAGGAGAAATTTGTTGGATAGAGAATGTTTTTTTCATCCTTTCTCTCTTTGAGAATTTTGTAATTTTTTTTCACTGACTATTACTTGGAGAATGCTAATGCTTACTTGATTTTCTTTCCTTTATAAGAGAGTTGTTTTTTGTTGTAGTTTGCTCAAATAATTTATTGTCTGAAATGCCAATAAATTTAGAAAGATATATCAAACTATTGACACATTTAGGTAACTATTACGTGAAATTATATATCCTTGACAATCTGAATTCAGAGGTTTTTCTCTATTTTTTTTTAAAGCCAGGAATGTTTCTAAAGTTTTGTTCCATTGTTTTAGCTTTTCTTTCCAGGAATTATACTTATCCATCTGTTGTTTTCCCTTTGCCTGTCTTCTATAGTTTCTACTACTTTTTCAATCATTTTTGTCCCTTACATTTTTTTTTCCTTTTGACCAGTGAAAAATACGTCATATTAAAAGTTTTATGGTATATTTTCACCTTATGTTCACTGGGGTACCTGTGGCCTTTCTGTTAAAGATGTATATTTTTCTTCTATGCCTTTCCTTCATGATATTTGGTCAATACATCTTATTGTCTAGATATATCATTGATTTTTCATTTTTATTGTTTCCAGTTGTCTTTCATTGTTGACATTTTCTGATGGTTTTAAATTCAAGTTTAAATATGAGGTTATAAGTTTTCCTTGTTTTATAACATTTTTTTCAGAATCACAAGGATATGTTCAAGAATTTGTTGCATTCTTTCATATTGCTTTTTTTTGTGGTATCTTTGTATGCATACTATGTTTATATTTGTTTTACTGTTATTTAAATGAGTTGTATTTTGCTATATCAGTTGTTAGCAGGAGATTCCCATGACAGAGGGTGAAATGAAGTCTCGTTTATTAGTTTAATCAGCTTAAGGGCTTCTTTTTCTGTACCCACAGACATGGATTGTTTCACTGAAATATTGCTTCTTTATGTAGTTACACCTCTTCTGTTCCCAAAACATACTTGTTTCAGGAATACTCTAGATTCAGGGCTGAATTCCCCCATTCATTTATTGGCTGGTTCTACCTAAGACTTCCAAAATGACCACTCCATTTCTAAGGTCTGCCACTTCAATTCTCGCCCCCCCACCCTACACCCAGTCCCTCACCAAACCTTGATTTTCCAACTCCACCAGCCATGATGTCCTCTTAAGACTCAGCTCTGTTCAGAGCTGTTCACTGTGTAGGGTGGGGTCTCTTTTCTTGGTAGAAACATTTGCCTGATATTGACTTCTGTATCTAACACAGCTAGATGCCTCTGCATTCTCTGTCCCTTTATACCTTTGTGGCTTACCATCCATCAGTTTTGCTGCTACCAGTAAATTCGACTGTAGTCTCAAGTAATTTAAATTTTTTAATCATCCAAGTCTCCTAGTTTTGCTGAAGATGTAGTTTGAGGAGTTTTTCTTTTACTGTATGATATCCAGGAGGAAAATGGAATATTCAAACTTATGCCACCACCTTATTCCTACTTCTTCTCTTTATATGTGAAATATCATGATTTCACACACTTTTCTCTAAATGTTTATTTATTTAAATAATAATTGTAAGTGACAGAGAAAAGCAAACCTGAATATACAGGGGGTAAAATTGATATGTTAGAGGTAAAAAATTTGTTCATAAACAGTAAAAATGTGATTTTATTATTCTCACCAAGATCTGTCATTTTGCAAGATTTAATATTACTTTATTAATTTCCTAGGTTTACATTGATTTAGCAAATGCATTGACTTAAGATACTACTGCATGCTGATACACAGAATCATATATATGAAACAAGGAACTGTGAGTTTCTCCTGCAACTTGTCTGGGAAAAAAGAAAGAAGAGATATGAATGGAAATAAATATATCCTGGGCAAAGTGATAAACTCTTTTTAGATTTGAAGCTACTGTTTATTTACCAAATTATTATGAAACACCCTCGCACATACAAAATCTAATAAAAATACTTACAGCAGGTATATGATGGTGTTACAACTGTTACTGACAGAATGGTGATTTCCTTGGTTCTTGTCCTCTTAAGGGAAAGAATTCAGATGAGAGACATAGAGTAGTTTCAAGCAGCAGGAGTTTTATCAAGCAAAGCAAGAGTACACTCTCAAGAAAGGAAGAGAGTGGGCTGTCTGGAAACCAGAAGCAGTCCTGCAGTGAGGGTAGGGTTGGGTTTTTTAGAGTAGTTGCAGTCCCTCCCCATATCCTAGGTTATTTGACTGACAAGTTGATTGACAGTTTTAAGTTGTATATCTTTTCCCTTACTGTGCAGGCATTTACCTGTAATCACCCATGGTGGGGGCAGGGGGCAAAAACTGCAAAGCTAATTTATTATAATTATGACCTAATGAACCCCAGGTTACCTTGAGTCACTTTTTAGGTCTTGGTGTGCCTGCACCAAGTTTTGCTGGTGGTTTTATGTTGCTTGGTCCTGATATAAGGTTGGAAAATTATTGGTGGTCCTTGACTAGAAGAAGGAGGATCTCTGGATGTGCTCTGATTAACAGTGTCCAAGCAGGGGAGGGAAAGATGACCACCCCCAGGATGTGGTGGACCTGCTCATGTTTTACTAGCTACGGAAAACTACCTGAAGGATAGGCCTCCCAAATCACCTAGCACTGACAGCTAACAGAGTTTGCATTCAGGAGACTTACAGCACCGCTATAACAAAAAAAGAAGCAAGTTTAAATGGGCATGAGAGCACACTTCAAGGCTATACGCCTGGGCTTAGTGCAAGGGCAACAGGCAAAAACACCAGTCTCCCAGTTTCTCCCTGGAAGAGATTTGACTACATGCTTTCTTAGCTGCTATATAAGCTTCTGGCCTCTAATCAGCCTGCATATGGGAGCTGACTAGGATCCTCCCAGTAGCCTTATAGAGCTGGCGAGCTGGATCCTTGCTGTCTCCCCCCAGGTGGCACCAAAAGCAAAACCATGTCTCTAGCTTCTCCCTGGAAAAAGTGTGTCCACACATCTTGCACCCCAACTGTTATGGTTACCACTTGTAGGACTGACTCCTGAGTCATCTAGCTCTGGGAACTGCCAGAGTTCAGCTTTCATGAATCCTGCTGT